>NC_068975.1:11660000-12260000 GCF_016808095.1 Vigna angularis | reverse complement strand
TTGGCTGGAGACAAAGCAAGTACACACTTTTCCACCCCTTGGAGGAAGATCTTGGATGCTTAGGCTACTTTCTCATCTTTCTAGGGTTCTATCTTTCATTCTTTCATTATTGTTCATCTAGATTCACCATGAATATGGTGAACTAAACCTTGTATTGTTGCTGGGGAATCAATGTAGTCTTGTGAAACTCTCATATATGGAATTTATGTTTTAACATCTTATTTTAAGATACATGCTTTCTTTCATCATTAGTTAGGGTTTTTCCTCCTTGCTTAAAGCTTGCATTGTTTAACTCATTCAATGCCATGATTATTGATTTTGTCGATATGAGAATGTACAGGGAAATCTAGATCCGGGGAATTTCGCCCAATAGCATATTGCCTAGGCATAGGAATATGAGGGTTGGTTGCCGTTAAGCTTATGCACTTTAGAATTAATTATTAGGGATGCTAGGAATTGTATGAACTCGTAATTAAGGATAGGCCTTCTTGCAAGGTGATTTAGAGAGTGGCATTAGCATTTGATGAAAAGAATGATGAATTCCTAAAGTATATGAGAGTGGATAAGATGAAATTGATAACCCTAACAACATACTCATCCATCTAATTCATTAAAGTGTTTGTATTCCTCTTTTCCATTGATCAAATTCATGCATACATGTTTAATTACTGTCTTTTGCATTAAAAACCTACAACCAATTGATAACAGGTCCTAAATAATCAACAAATCATATAGCTAACTAGGCCGTGAGTCCTTTGGGAGAACGATACTTGGTCCTACCGAGTTTTATTACTTGATACGATTCGGTCACACTTGCCGATTGTTAAACAAGTTTTTGGCGCCGTTTTTCGGTGTTCATAAATTTGTCATCATCATCTTGCACTCTCACTTTCAGCTTGTCATTTTCCACATCAATCAAAACTCTTGCAGTCTTCACGAAAGGTCCCCCAAGAATAAGAGGTACATTCACATCCTCTTCAATCTCCATGATAACAAAGTCCAGTAGAAATAAAAATTTATCTACCTTTACAAGCACATCTTCAGCTACCCCATAAGGATATTTCAAAAATCTATCTGCTAGTTGAAGAGTCATCCGAGTAGGCTTGGGTAAGGAAGGGGTTTTTCATATGTGTTAACCCTTGGCAAGTGTACCGAATTGTATCAAGTAATAATAAAATGGTAAGACCAAGTATCGTTTCCCAAAGGACTCACGGCCTAAACAATTGTGTGGTTTCTTGATTAAATAAGACTTGAAAAACCAATTCTTTGAGATTTAAATGCAAATACTAAAAAGTAAATATGAATGCATGTATTGATCAATTGGACAAAAGAAGCAAAACGTGATTGAAATATATGAATGAGTATGTTGTTGGGGTTACCGAGTTCTCCTATCCACTCTCATGTATTCAAGAATTCACCTTTCTTCATTAATGTTAATGCCACTTTCTAATTTACCTTAAACCCGATGTCTCGGTGAAGAAAGCCTAATTCTAATCACTAGTTTACATTGTCTTGTCTCCCTAGCAATTATTCATGCATTACATTCGCACAGAAGCTTAAAGGCAACCAATCCTCCTATCCCAATGTCTAGGTAATATTGCTCTTGGGAGAATTTCTTCAAGCCTAGATTTATCTATATGTGTCCATACAAATAAAATCAATGATCATGCAACTGAATGAGTTAAACAAAGCATGCATAGAATATAGAAGAAAAACCCTAACATTTAATGAAAGAAAGCATATATTATAAAGAATCAATTCAAAACATGAGAATTTCAAAGGATTACAACGGTTCCCCAACAACCATGAAGGTTTGGTTCACCATAGACATAGTGAAACTAGATGACAAACAATGAAAGAATGAAAGATAGAACCCTAGAAGTTGAAGAATTGATCTTGAGCATCGAAAATCCTCCTCCAAGAGGTGAAGAAAGTGTGATTTTGCTTCGTTCTGTCCAAAGATACTAACCCTAATTTGGCTAAAACCTTATATAGCCTTCTAAAAATTACAGAAAAGTGGCCCAAGGCCTAATACCGCTCAACGATAAGTGCGGTTCTTCAATTTGATGCTCAGTTGTAGTTTTGCCCCTCAGCGTTGACTACAGGACTTCAAAGTGCCGCTTAGTGGTAAAAGTGGCGCTGAACGGTACTTGTGACTCTTCTTTTATGTACTTTTTCTTCCTTTTTTGAGTCCAACTTCTGACTACTTCCCTTCTTCCATTCAATTCATCTTAAAACCTATAAAAACAAGGAAAACCAAGCGTAAAACCCATCCAACTCTCTTATTTCCAAAACATAAGGAAAAGCATGATTACAAGCTAGTTTCTAAGTCATAAAGGTTGTCTTTAAGGTCAAAATTAAGTCTAAAAATAACAGTTTTTCAACTGTTATCACATTCTTTCTTTTTCTTCTCATTCTCTTCCTCTCTTTTTTTCTTTTCTTCTCTCTCTTCATCTTTTCTCTCACTCTCTTCTTTTTCCCTCTCATTTTCATCTTTTTCTTTTTCACTCAACCTCTCGTTTTCTTTTCTCTCTATTTTTCTCTCATCTAAAACTTTTCCACTTTTAGTAACAAAAACTTTGCATTCTTCTCTAGAGTTAGCTTTCATGTTACTCCCCAGATCATCCAGCTTTTGAATTATGTGACAAAGCTGCTTTTCCATCCTCTTGAATGCTGCTTGATTATTTTTAAGATGAGAATCAGACACCTGCATTAACTATTGAAGGGTGTCATCCGTCTTAGCAATTCTTTTTGAGAGGGAAGGTTGTTGTTGTCATTGTTGTTGTCTGGCAGCTTGTCCAAATTGATCTGATCCCATGTTAGAGTGAGATCTCCACTTGTGGTGGAAATCAGCTTGTTTGTATTTCATCCTACACACACTAGACACAAAACCCTAGAAAATACTTTTAGTACAGAAAAAAAACAAATGACACTAAACTCAAATTTAAAAATTAAGACAAAAATAAAAAATAAAAATAAAAATAAAGTCAAAGTTAATTAAGAATCACACAAATAGAACAGTTTAAACCGTGAGTCCCCGGCAACAACGCCAAAAACTTGTTGATGGATTGGCAAGTGTACCAAATCGCACAAGTAATATAAAATGTTAAGACCAAGTATCGTATCCCTGAAGACTCTCCACACTAGACAATTGTGTCATAACTCGATTAACTAAGACTTAAATAAAACGAGATCATTGGTTTAAGATGCAAAGACAAAAAATTAAATATGAATGCAGTTTGATTAATAGCAAAGTAACACAAAGATGAACGGATGTTGTTTATAATGAGATGAGTATGTTGTTGGGGTTAGATTTCACCAAGTTCCCACACATGTATATAAGAATTCTTCTTTATGCATTAATGTTAACGTCACTCACTAAATCACCTAAACCCGATCCCTCGGCGAATAAGCTTGTCCTTAACCACCAGTTCATGCAATTCCTAGCATTCCTAGTAATTAAATGTGAAGATCAAGAGCTTAAGACGACGAAGACTCATACCCTCATCCTTGAGAAATATTACTCTTGGGAGAATTCAACAAGAACCTGAATTGTAAGGAACCTTCCGACACTCATGCAATTCATAAATCATGCGATGAATGATTTAAACAAAGCATGTAATAAGCATAGATGAATTACTCTAACAATTAATGAAAAAACATATGAAATTAAGAATCAATTCAAATACATGAGAGTTCACAAGGTTCACAAATAGAGTTTAGTTCCCCATAGACATGGAGAAACTAGATGAATAATGGGAAAGCATGAGATAGCAAAACCCTAAAAGTAGAGGACTCCTGGGTCCTTTAAATAGAGCGGAGACAGAACAGAACCAAAGCCCAAGCCCGAGTCAGCGGCGCTCAAGCGCCCCACTTAGGGCGCCGGGGCGGCGAGCGGTGGTCTTCCAGGCTCAAGCCTTGCAGAGGACGCTTAAGCTTCGAGCTTCAGAAATGAGGCCCAAGCGTCGTGCATCCGGCGCTCAGGCAACTCTCTCCAATCAGAAGCTGCTATTAGAAATCTGGAGATGCAGGTTGGTCAAATAGCCAAGAAGTTGGAAGAGATACCTATCAAAAGTTTCGGGGCTAATACTGAAGTTAACCCCAAGGAAGAATGCAAGGCTATTGTGAGCGTAAAAGATGAGAGGGAGAAAGAGAAATAAGTAGAGAGAAAATAAAAAGTTGAGTTAAAAAAGAGAGAGAAGAAAAAGAAGAGAGAAAAATTGAAGGTGAGAGAAAAGAAAAAGAAAAGATTGTAAAAGAAGAGAGAAAATAAAAAGAAGAGGTTGAGAGAAAAAAAAGAAAAAATTGAGAAAAATCTTCATCACCCTGAGGAGTGTTCGAGAAAAGAAAGAGATGCAATTAAGGTGCTTTGAAGAAATCTTCAGAAAATTGGGGATTAGAATTCTTGTGACTGAAGCATTGCAGCAGATTCCTGAATATGCTAAGGTTTTGAAAACACTCTTCAAAAGAAAGAAATATTTAGAGGAGGAAACAATTGAGGTACAAGGAGAGTGTAGTGTGATCTGGCAGAAGGCACTTCCTCCTAAGGTTAAAGATCCTGGAAGTTTCACCATTCCTTGCACTATTAGGAGCCATAAAATAGGGAAAGCCCTAATTGATTTAGGGTCCAGTATCAATTTGATGCCCTTATCAGTTCTTGAAAAGATTGGTGGTCTTGAAGTCAAGCCTGCAAGGATGACTTTGTTTATGGCGGATGGATCCACCAAAAAGCCCTATGGTGTCGTGGAAGATGTGATGGTTCAAACTGACAACCTCAGATCCTGGTGGACTTTGTAGTAATGGAGATGGAGGAAGATTTGGAGATCCCTATAATTCTTGGAAGATTCATGAAAACGGCCAAGGTGATCATCAATGTTGATGATGTAACTATAGCACTTAAAGACTAAGAAGAGGAGGTGATTTTCAATGTCTTCAATGTTGAGCAGCAAATCCAAGTGAAGAAGACTAGTCTCAAAGCTGCATGTGGAGATGCATCAAAGACTAGTACTAAAGCTGCCAAGCCAGGCAAGAAAGATAAAAAGTGTTTTCTGTCACAGGTAAAGGAATAAGAAAAAGACAGCAAAGGAAAAAGTGTTCATCAAGACTCCTTGGAGAAACATGAAGAACTTAAACAAGGCATTCCAGTGAAATTCAACAAAAAGTTGTGGGTTGTGAAAGAACTCAGAATTGATGGACTAATAGAGATTGAATCTCCAATTTCCAAGAGAATCAACTAGGTGAACAGGAAGCTACTGAAGATCAGTTGGTGTGGAGAAGGAAAAGATGACACCAAGATCAAAGATGTGACATGAGCTTATTGGGTCAAGCTAGTGACGTTAAAGAAGCGCTTACTAGGAGGCAACCCAATGTTTTAAAAACTTTTATTTTGTCTTTTTAGTTTGGATTTTTGACATTTGAATTTTGTTTCTTTTTAGTTTGTGTTTGCTTGATTCCAGTGTTCATAGTCTGTAATAACTAAATGTTTGAGGGGTGGAGAGAGATTAATTTTTTGACTTGAGTGTTGTTGTGAGACATAGGGAAAATAACCTTGAAAATTCTAAGTTGAATATGAGAACCCATGGCCAAGAATACCCAAAACAAGCCAAAACGCAAAGGGAGAAAACTGTTGCGTGTCGCTCAAGCGCCCCCTGAGGGGTGCCCGAGCGGCGCAATCTGCAGAATTGGGCTTTTAAGAGGGCTTAAGCGAGATTTCGGCCCACTTCCGTTTTTTATACCCTATGGTTTCGCCCAAGCCCTCTTGCTCAGAGTTCTTCAACTTTAGCCTCCCTAAACACTCGTCCTAAGTTCTCTCCTCACTTTCCCCCTCATTCTTCCACCAAGAACCCTAGTTCTCACCCATTTTGCACCATTCAACCATTCAAGTTTGGGGTTTTGGAGTGTGTGGCTGCTAGAAGTTCAAATTTCTTCCATTTGTTTCAGCATTATCTACTCATCCTTTGACTTCAACAAGGTAAGTCATGCCATCTAGTGTTTTAATCTCTCAAAAGTTTGATTCTTGATGAATGATGATGAAAAAGCTTGACTTTTGATGATTGGTATTGTCTATGCACTAGTGCAATCAGGGGAAACGATAGCGGCTCTTTTCGTTCATAGGCAGCGATTCCTGAACCGAGGCATATCCAGCCGAGGCAAAAAGGCTACTCCTTTTTGCCTCGGTTCCGAACCGAGGCATAAAAGTGTAGGATTTTGCCTCGGTTCAAAGGCAACCGATGCAATTTGTTTTTTAAGTTTTTTTTCGCAGGACTTTATGCCTCGGTTCCCCTTGAATCGAGGTAATATGTCCAACTCTACTGCCTCGGTTTGGACCTGAACCGAGGCAATAGGGTCTTTTTTTATTTTTATACCTCACGCATCCAATACATATAACTTCAATAAGGTGAAAGTTCATCTCTGACTAAAGAACAAGCACCCAAGGAAAGTGCAATCAAGTTTTTCCATATTACCACAAAACCTAAGAAACTCAAAACAATAATTTCACGCATAAAGTTCACATACTATAAAATTCAAATATCTAAGTACACAAACATATTAATAACTAAAGTCTGGATGTTTCTAATACTAATAATTACAATAAGAATGAAGCAAATTAAAGGATTCTTTATCTTGTACTTGATCATTGTCATGCAACTCTTAGATTGAGTCAAATTGACCTCTTATGTTGCAATGGTGTTAGGAGTTCTCCTGATTGCTTGTAGAAAAGCTTTCCATCCTCCATGACAACTTCATATGCTTGAGGGATGGTGGACAGAGGTTAGGAACCATATTAGAAGTGACCCCATTTTCATCAAACCCTTAGCCTTTTTTTATTTGATACCTATACTCACAAGTAAACTTTATCACCAAAAAATCATATTACAAATAAGATATGAAAAATAATTGTCCTAAACACTAAGTCAGACACAGTAAACAAATACATTCTCGGAGAGTGAAAATGGGTGTTTAATTGTATTTAATTATTTCTTTATGATTAAATTGATAGCAAAATCATAGTTTAAAATCTGTGAATGAGAATTTCTAAAATTATTAAACAAAATGTTAATTATTTAAAAATTGTTTAAAGTTTGATTTTATATCTTCAGGCTTGCCGACAATGCTAAGTTCTGCATAATACATTTCTGCATAATACATTTCTGCAGAAAAACAGTGGGGTGAGTCCAAATAACCTAACAAGCTTTCAAGCCTAGTATCCACAATAAACCATGCTGGAATGCTAACCTAAAGCAACATTTGCAAAAATTAAAAGCTAGCTTGGACAAATAAAGTACAAAGAACCATGTCATCTTGCCAAGAAAAGAAAATATAATTATTAAACAAAAATTCATGACGTCAATCATACCATCTAAAATAACTCTTTCTTTTTCTTCTCAAATGAAAACTAGATAGTTGATAAGTGAAGAAAGAGTGTATGAATCTTGAATCCATGTGGAGGAGAGATAGTGAAAGGAGTGAACACTTCAGAACATCATCCACTTGATTAATTCCACCATGGCAGCAAAAATTCCAGTGTTTACAGCCACTTTACTTTTGTTTACAGCCTTTTGTGTGACTGTGCAAATTATAAATATAGCCAAACTAGTGCAGAATTGGCCTTTTAACGTCACCCAATAGACGTCCGTCCACAAAAACACCAACGTAAATAATTGACTGGTGGCATATCCGTAAATAAGTGGGACTGTAGACGTCCGTTGTGGAGGGGCCCCGAAGTCTATAATATTATAAACGTCGGGGCCCCTCTAACGGACGTTTAAGTGGCTAAAAAAGTTAACTCTTCAACTACCCTGTCAGCAACTTAAACGTCCGTTGTGGGGGGGGCGGACGTGTATAATATTATAGACGTCGGGCCCCCCCTAACGGACGTTTAAGTGGCTGAAAAATATAAACTCTTTAACTACCCTGTCAGCCCTTTAAACGTCCGTTGTGGGGGGCGGACGTCTATAATATTATAAACGTCGGGGCCCCTCTAACGGACGTTTAAGTGGTTGAAAAAGTTAACTCTTCAACTACCTTGTCAGCAACTTAAACGTCCGTTGTGGGGGGCCCCGACGTGTATAATATTATAGACGTCCGGCCCCCCCACATCGGACGTTTAAGTTGCTGACAGGGTAGTTGAAGAGTTAACTTTTTCAACCACTTAAACGTCCGTTAGAGGGGCCCCGGCGTTTATAATATTATAGACGTCTGCCCCCCACAACGGACGTTTAAAGGGCTGATAGGGTAGTTAAAGAGTTTATATTTTTCAGCCACTTAAACGTCCGTTAGGGGGGCCCTGACGTCTATAATATTATACACGTTGGGGCCCCTCCACAACGGACGTTTAAGCGGCAGACAGGGAAGTTGAAGAGTTAATTGTTTCAGCCTCTTAAACGTCCGTTGGAGGGGCCTCGACGTGTATAATATTATAGACGTCGGGGCCCCTCCACAATGGTCGTTTAAGCGGCTGACAGGGTACTTGAAGAGTTAATTGTTTCAGCCACTTAAACGTACGTTAGAGGGGCCCCCCAGTACCCGACGTCTAGTGCCATTTATACTAAAATGGCGAACCCGCGAGGAGTTACACTCACTGTTCATCGTCTTCCCCGCGATTTCACTCTGCGGCACTGCATTTCCAGGTGCGTTTTCGCTCTTTTGGACCGTTTAAATTTACTTTTAATCTGATTAAATTGTTCTATGATGAAATATCTTTGATTTGAACCGATTAAAAATCGTTTTCGGTGCGTTTTGGTGTAGTTTCTTGCGTGTTCTTGGGCGGCGTTTTTGACTATTTTTGGCCTACGTTTTAGGTCGTGCCCTCCTCGAGTTCCCTCCATTTCATTTGGAATCTGCTTTTCAGGTTAGCTTCTTCGTTGATAATTTTTTTGTATGCATGTTATTGGGTTTTGTGTATGCATGTTTTTGACTTTAAGGTCTGCATGTGTTATTGGGTTTTGAATATGCATGTATTAGTTGTGTTATTATAATTGTCATGTTAGATTATAAGTATCAAATCATTGAGTGACACTTAGTTCCTGTTTGAAATTTAACACAAACGATTAATCTTTTAATCGTTTGTGCTAAATTTTGAATTGTCCGATTGGACAGTTTGAGAAAATTAATTTTCATAATTTGCAATAACATGTAAGTTGGAGTTTATGGATAAGATTGATAAAATTTCGGTTTAGTATTTGTGTTGTTCTTCGGATGCATATTTGATTGTGGTCATCGTTGACTACTCTCATTTTGTGTATTTCGGAGACCAATGCGAAATGCTGCCGAAATCTTATCAATTTTATGATGTTTGAGTTTGTTCTTTAATGCCATTTGCAAGAAAGTTGTTGACCCTCGAGGTTTAGATGAATTGGAAAATGAAGGAATAAGACTACTATGTCAATTGGAGATGTATTTTCCACCTTCCTTTTTTGACATCATGGTACATTTGATTGTTCATCTAGTCAGAGAAATTCGAATATGTGAGCCGGTCTTCTTAAGGTGGATGTACCCAGTTGAAAGATACATGAAGATCTTAAAGGGATATGTCAAGAATCAGTATAGACCAGAAGCTTCAATCATAGAGCGATACGTTGCAGAAGAAGCCATTGAATTTTGTTCAAGTTATATGACATCTTGTGAACCCGTGCGTCTTCCCAAGAGTAGAAATGAAGGAAAATGTGAAGGTAAGGGTGTTCAAGGTGTGAGAATTCAAAGTGTTAGCAGAAAAGAAGTTGACCAAGCTCATTTATACATCTTAAACAACACTGTTGATGTGATTCCTTACATTTCTGACCACGTTAATGAAATAAAGGCAGCAAATAAAAATGGCATCTTAATGAACATGTGAAAACCTTCTTACAATGGTTTAAGAAAAAGATTTATGCGACTCCACATGTTTCTGAAAGTTTATTGAGGTTATCTTATGGGCCAAACACAGATGTCATTACATATGGTGGGTACTATATAAACAATATTTCTTTTCAGACAAAGGTAGAAGATGACAAAAGTAGAGTTCAAAATAGTGGCGTCACACTACAAGCTGAGGCTGTGCACTTTGCTAGTTCTAAAGACAAAAATCCAATCACAACATCCATCAGTTATTTTGGAATAATACAAGAAATATGGGAAGTTGATTACGTCACTTTTAGAGTCCCAGTTTTCAAGTGTAAATGGGTTGATATAAATTCTGGTGTCATGACAGATGACTTTGGTTTCACATTGGTAGACTTGAACAAGATGAATTATACTGATGAACCATTTATCATGGCTATTTAAGCAAGAAAAATATTCTACGTAAATGATCCAGCGAATAAAAAATGGTCAGTGGTTTTAGAAGGAAAAAACATGCATGGACATGATGATGACGATTCTCTTGATATACTTGAGACAACATCTGTTGCATCTAGACCCATTGAAGACCCAATTGATGACGTTGCCGATGTCATCCAGGCAATTCGTAGTGATCACAATGAAGGGATTTGGAAAAAAACAATATCTTAATAGGTTGTGATATTTTTTGTATTGACTTTATATGTATGTTCATCATAATTGAATTATTACTAACCTTGTATAACTTTTCAGGTATGTCGGCCTCAGACTCAGGATCGGGACAGACTAGACGTGGTCGAGGCGTCATACGTTTGGCAGATGTGACATCCAGACGCGTGGATGGGCAGAGGAGACATGTTGACATTGACCCCAGATCAGGTCAGGCATCAGGGCTAAATGCTGATAGGTTTAGCAGTTATCTGGGTAAGTTAGGAAAAAGCCATGTCTCTATCCTTCATGCAACTTGGCATGACGTCCCAGAGGTCGACAAGAACCTCTTATGGCAAGATATTCAGGTATGTTTACTTAAAAGAATTTTGATATACTTATTTCTTTCATGTTTTCTTATCAATAACATGTTTTTTGTTTTAAACAGCAACATTATGATATTCCAAACACAATACAAATTAGAAAGAAAGTGTTATCGCATATAGCGATAAGATGGAGGGATTTCAAGACAAGGCTGACACGACTATATGTCTTTCGAGACAGGCAACATGAAAATCCATGTCAGCATTATACCTTCACAGAGGAGGACTGGATACAGTTTCGTGCATCTAGAGAGTCTAAGGAATGGAAGGTATGTTTCTTAACATCTGAAAAGTCTTTCATTGAGTTTTTATGATTTTACACTTATTTATATACATGGTTTCACAGGGTAAAAGGTTAGCCGCCCAAGAAAGACAAAGGCTAAACGATGCACCACACTTGTTATCACAAGGTGGTTATGCAAAACTGGAAAAGAAAATTAGAAAGTCTAGAGGGGATGCCTTGGGACTTGAGTCGCCAGACCTTGCACCTGTACCTGCTAAGTACGAGCAGTGGAAGGCTGCTCGGACTAAATCTGATGGGAACATGACATCTTCCTCAGCTGCCTTGATCTCACAAAGAATTGTAAGTTCAAATTCTAAACATTGTTTGATTGTGTATCTATTACAACATGTCTTCTAAGTAACTTGGTTTTTTTATGTGCAGGATGAGTTGGTTGAGCAGCAGACTCAGGGAACATTTGTTGGCCAAGGTAGGGACGACATTCTAACAACGACCATTGGAAAGCCCGAGCACCCAGGACGTGTACATGGAGTTCCTGGGGCGATTGGTCTTCGTGACTACTTTGGCCCTCCACAGAAAACCACAACATCAATCAGTCAGGAGGCACTGAGGCAGATGGATCTTCAGTGGGAGGAAAGACTCAACCAAAGCATGAGATCAATGGAGCAATGATTCATGGAGCAGCTACAAGAACAAAAAGAAATACAAAGAGCGCTTGAAGAGAAGCTGCATTCCATGACGCAAGGCAACATGGGGACCACTGAAACTCCCACACCACCTTGTGTCAGCACTAGAGGATCATGCTCTGCTGTAGAACCTACTCAGTATAGCGGTCAATATGAGTTGTTGGTTGATGGGGATCCCCCACGCATTGTGGTTGTCGGACGAGTGCTTGAGGGAGGGTAGACTATTCATGGTGTTCCCATATTACCCCACCACGTGCGTGTGACGATTGACGAGATTCGGGATCCCCAGGCTCAGGTGCCTGTACCCACTCCAGAAATTAATTTTGTGGGGGATCCAAAAGACCAGGAGAAGACGGCTTTCACATCCCCATTTGGAGTTTTTGCCTACAAAAAAATTCTGTTTGGGTTATGTAATGCTCCAACAACTTTTCAGAGATGCATGCAAGCCATCTTCGCAGATTTAATCGAAAAATGCATTGAGGTCTTCATGCATGATTTTTCAGTATTTGGCAGTTCCTTTCATGAGTGTTTGTCTAACTTGGATATTGTACTTAAAATATGCATCCCATCCAAGCTTGTTCTAAATTGGGAAAAATGTCACTTTATGGTCAGAGAAGGTATTGTTTTGGGGCATAAAATTTCTTCCAAAGGAATTGAGGTTGATAGAGCCAAAGTAGAAGTTATTGAAAAACTTCCGCCACCAACCAATGTGAAGGGAATCAGAAGCTTTCTGGGTCATGTTGGTTTCTACAGAAGATTCATCAAAGATTTTTCAAAGATTGTCAAACCACTAAGTAACCTCCTTGTCAAGGACGCACCTTTTGTGATGAATGATAAATGCCTTCAGGCATTTGATATTTTGAAAAAAAAATTGATTTCTGCCCCAGTAATTGTAGCTCCTGATTGGAACCAAGATTTTGAGCTGATGTGTGATGCCGGTAATTATGCTATAGAAGCTGTCCTTGGCCAGAGAAGAGAAAAGGTATTTCACACTATTCATTGTGCAAGCAAAGTTCTGAATGAAACCCAGTTGAATTATGCCACCATAGAAAAAGAATTTCTTGCTATTGTATATGCCTCGGAGAAATTTAGACCATATCTCATTGGGTCTAAAGTGATTATCTACACAGATCATGCAGCTATAAAGTATTTGCAAACCAAGCTAGATTCCAAGCCGCGATTAATTATATGGGTGCTTCTACTACAAGAGTTTGATTTGGAAATTCATGACAAGAAAGGAAGTCAAAATTTAATTGTTGATCACTTATCTCGGTTGGTTAATAGTGAAATTACAAGCAAGGAAGCAGAAATCTGGGAATCCTTCTCGGATGAAACACTCATGTATATTCAACAAAGGCCGTGATTTGCTGATATGACTAATTTCAAAACTGCAGGAGTAATCCCAGATGATCTCAATTGGCAACAAAGAAAAAATTTGTACATGATGCCAAACAATTTATTTGGGATGATCCTTACTTGTTCAAAATTGGGGCAGATAACCTTCTAAGGCGCTATGTGACTACGGAAGAGGTGGAAGGAATTTTATGGCACTGTCATGACTCACCTTATGGGGGGAATTTTAGTGGAGAGAAAACAGCTACAAAATTGCTCAAGTCAGGATTTTATTGGCCTACTATTCCCAAAGGACTCACGGCCTCAACAGTTATGTGATTTGTTGATTAAATGAGACTTTTAAACGAAAACATTGTTGTTGAATTACGAAAAATAAAAATGAATGCAAAGTTTTAATCAATGGAATAGAAAGATGCAAAAACGTTTGATGTAGAATATGAATGGTTATGTTGTTGGGTTTTCCATATCATCCTATCCACTCTCATGTATTCAAGAATTCATCTTTCTTCATTAATGTTAATGCCACTTTCTAATTTACCTTAAACCAGATGTCTCGGTGAAGAAAGCCTACTCCTAATCAATAGTTTACATTGTCTTGTCTCCCTAGAAATTATTTATGCATTACATTCGCACAGAAGCTTAAATGTATCCAATCCTCCTATCCCTATGTCTAGGCAATATTGCTCTTGGGAGTATTTCTTCAGTTCTAGATTTACTTATATGTGTCCATACAAATAACATCAATGATCATGCAATTGAATGAGTTAAACAAAGCATGCATAGAGAATAGAAGGAAAACCCTAACAATTAATGAAAGAAAGCATATAGAATATAGAACCAATTCAATACTTGAGAGTTTCAAAGGATTACATCGGTTCCCCAACAACAATGAAGGTTTAGTTCATCATAGACATGGTGAAACTAGATGAAAAACAATGAAAGAATGAAATATAGAACCCTAGAAGTTGAAGAATAGAACTTGAGCATCACAAATCCTCCTCCAAGGGGTGAAGAAAGTGTGATTTCACCTCTTTTTGTCCAAAGATACTAACCCTAATTCGACTAAAACCTTATACTGTTTCTTAAGGATTACAAAAAATAGGACCAAGCCCAAATTAATGGCGCTCAGCAGCACTTTTACCGCTTAGCGGTAAGTGCGGGTCTTCAGAATTGACACTCAATTGCAGTTTTGGCCCTAAGCGGTGGCTGCGAGACTCCAAAGTGCCGCTCAACAATAGAATTGCGCTCAACGGTGACTGCGGGTCTTCTTTTAAGCACTTTCACTTCCTTTCTTGAGTCCAGCTCCTTACTACTTCAACTTCTTTCATCTAATTCATCCAAATTTCTGAAAACAAGGACAACCAAGCATAAAACCCATCCAACTCTCTTATTTCGGCCTATAGCCTTCTTTGTTGGCTTTCAATGTTTCTACCAACTTTTCTTCTTGTTCTTCTTCAGGAATCAGAGAATTACTAATGATGACTGACTTTGTTCCATCTTCTTCTAAGAAAACATACTTCAAATGTGATGGTAACATCTTTAGTTCTAACTTCTTCTTTTTTACTTCTTCTTTGGTATCAATCGTCTCAAACTTAGCATCCTCCACTGGAATCTCCTTCAATGTCTCCAAATCCGTCATACATTCATCAATTAATTTTTCTTCTTCTTCATTCAAGTCTTCACAAGCATCAATAAGAGTTTTCTCTAATGGAGAAGAATAACGTACCATCATTTCTTGCATCATACAAACTTCATCATGTATATCAAATTGGAAACATGTTTTATCATCTTTAGGATGTGTCATGGCTTTGAAGACATCAAAATTCACTTCTTCATCTTGAACTCTTACTTTAAACTTACCATTCTCCACATCAATTAAAACTCTAGCAGTCTTCATAAATGGTCTCCCAAGAATGAGAGGCACATCTCCATTCTCCTCCATCTCCATTATAACAAAATCCACTGGAAATACAAATTTGTCAACCTTTACCAGCACATCTTCAACTTCCCCATACGGATATTTAAGAGACCTGTCCACCAATTGGATTGTCATTCTAGTAGGTTTGAGTTCCAAACCCTCAATTCTTTTGAACATAGAAAGCAGCATTAAATTAATGCTAGCTCCCAAATCAATCAACGTCCTTCCAACTTGCAACTCTCCTTCCAACTTGAATCTCTTGGATCTTTAAACTTAAGAGGTAATTTTGGTATGATTGCACTGCAGTTATGATGGACAAATTTGTAAGCACCAAAATATGATGTCACAAACTTGTTTTACAATCGGCAAGTATGACCGAATCGTTTCAAGTAATAAACTCGGTAAGACCAAGTATCGTTCTCCCAAAGGACTCACGGCCTAGTTTAGTTATGTGATTCGTTGATTAGCTAAGACTTAAGAACAAAATATTTGGATTTTATATGCAAGACGAAAAGTAAACATGTATGCATGAATTGATCAATGGCAAAGACAAAAGATAAACACTTTCAAAGAAATATATGAATGAATATGTTGTTGGGGGTCAATTTCATCTCATCCACTCTCATACATTTTAGGAATTCAACATTCAAATCATCATTGTTAATGCCACTCTCTAATGTACCATTCTAGATGGCTTCTCCCTAATCAAATAGTTCATACAATTCCTAGCATTCCTAATGATTAGTTCATGAGTGCAGGAGCTTAACGACAACCAATATAATATTGTCAGTATAATATTGGGAGAAATTCCCCGGATCTAGACTTCCCCGTACGTGTCCGTATCGACAAAACCAATAATCATGCAATAGAATGAGTTAAACAATGCAAGCATTGAGCAAAGAGGAAAAACCCTAACTAATGATGAAAGAAAGCATAAGTCTTAGATTAAGATGCAAGCATAAATTCCATATATGAGAGCTTCAAGAGATTACATTGATTCCCCAACAAACATACAAGGTTTAGTTCACCATATTCATGGTGAACCTAGATGAACAATAATGAAAGAATGAAAGAATAAACCCTAAAAAGGTGAAGAGGTAGCCTGAGCATCCAAGATCCTCCTTCAAAGGGGTGGAAGAGAGAGTGTTTGCCTCGTTCCTGCCAAAGATACCTAACTATAGGACGTGCAAGCCCTTATATACTAATCTAGAGTTACAAAAGATTACAAAAGCCCAAGCCCAAAAAGTGCCGCTCAGCGCTATTTACCGCTCAGCGGTGGTTGCGTGACTCGTTTCTTCCCCTCAGCGGCCATTTTGCCCCTCAGCGTGACTCTCGCAACCTCTTGAGTGCCGCTCAGCGGTAAAATGCCGCTGAGCGGTGCCTTCGACTTCTCTTTTTGCACTCTTTGCTTCCTTTTATAATTCCACTTCTCTCCTTCTTTACTTCTTTCACTAAATTCACCTCAAAACCTGCACAAAAACACTCAAATCAAGCATAAACCTGTCCAGCTCTCTTATTTCTGAAAATATAGATAAAAGCATTGATTTCAAGCTAGTTTCTAAGTCTAAAGGTTGCTTTTAGTATCAATTTTAAGCATGAAAATAACAGTTTTTCAACTGTTATCAAGTTACCTTGCACTTCAATTGTCTCCTTCTCAATATATTTTCTTTTCTTTGTAAGGAGTTCCTTCAAAAATTTTGCATATGATGGCATCTGTTGCAATGCTTCAGAGAAAGGTATGGTAATCTCTAGTTTTTTTAACATCTCCATGAACCGCTCTAGCTATTTTTCTTTCTCCTTCCTTGAATAAGTCTTTGGATAAGGAAGTGACTTTCCAAAATCTCTTTCTTTTTTTCTCTCATCTACATCTTCTTTCTCTTTTTCTTTTTTTCTCTCATCTACTTCTTCTCTCTTTTTTTTCTTCCTCAGCCCTCTCTTTCCACTCAAGTGTTTCTTTCCTACTCTCATTTTCTCTCTCTTTTCTCTCTATTTTTCTTTCCTCTAACACTTTACCACTTCTTGTAACAATGGTTTTACACTCTTCTCTCAAATTACCTTTTGCATTCTTCTCACAACCCTCCATCTTGTTGACCAATTGTCCAATATGCATCTTCATAGTGTTAAATGTCGCCTCTACATTCATGCAATAAGAAACGCTTATTTTCATGAATTTTTGGAAAGTCTCCTCAAGCTTTGTAGTCTTCTCAATTGGAGTAAGTTGTTGATGCCACTGTTTCTACTGCTTTTGAACCATTGAAATGTTATATATCGCTTGTGGTAATAAAGAAAGCTTCTTTGTCACTTCTTCCAGCTGTTGAGTAATGATTTTATTTTGAGCTAACAAGGCATCATTTGATTGCAACTATAGAACTCCCTTCTATTGAATTGGAGCTCCTCTCTCATTATGCATCTCATTATCATTAGTAGCCATGTTGTCAATCAATTTAGTGGCTTCCTCTAGAGTCTTGTATTTAATATTACCTCCAGTTGAGGCATCTAGCATCAACTTGGTTTGTGAGCCAAGACCTCCAAGGAAAAGAATGACTACTATTGCTTCGTCAAAGCCATGAGTAGGCGTCTTTCTCAACAAGCTCTTGTACCTATCCCAGGCTTGACCTAGCGTCTCCTCCATGCCTTGTTTAAAAGAAGAAATCTCTTGCTTCCCTTACTTGATTTTGGACTACGAGAAGTACTTGTTTAGAAACTTTGAAACCATTGCTTCCCATTCAACAAAGCTACCCTCTGGAAAAGAATTCAACCATAACTTAGCATTGCCTCCCAATGACAAAGGAAACAAACTAAGTTTTATAGCTTCATCCGGCACACCATTGATCTTCATAGTGTTCCAAATCTCATTGAATGTGGTTAGATGCTCATATGGACTTTCATGTGATAGCCCATTAAATTGGTTGCTCTTTACCAATTGTATCAATGTCGGTTTCACCTCCATGTTTGCAGCATTGACCCTTGGCCTAGCAATGCTATTAAAGTGATGAGGGCCAACAATTGTGGTATAATCCGCCAGAGTACGTCTAACATTGTTCTCTTTGGCCATATCTTTCGTACTCTAGTTGGATCTTTGTGGTGAGGGTTGTAGAAGTGTTTCCGGAGAAGGAAATAATTCTCTAGAAGTTCGAATCCTCTTTCTCCTTCTACTTTCATCCAATCCTTCAAGAAGAGGTTTTGAAGCTTTCTTGCTCCTAGTCCGAATTATGTCCTGCATACACAAGAACACAAAACCCTAGAAACAATTGTTAGCACAAAAAGATAGAAAAGATAAACTAAAAAGATAACACGATAAAAAAAAAGGATAGAAAGATAAACTAAAAAGATAATAAAAAAGATAGAAAGATAAAACAAAAAGATAGAAAGATAAAAAAGATAAAAATCAAGTCAAAGTTAATCAATAATCACACAAATAGAATAGTTAATCCACGAGTCCCCGACAATGGCACCAAAAACTTGTTAACACTCAGCAAGTGTAACGAATCGTATCAAGCAATAATAAAATGGTAAGACCAAGTATCGTTTCCCAAAGGACTCACGGCCTAAATAGTTATGTGATTTGTTGATTAAATTAGACTTGTAAACAAAAACATTGTTGTTGAATTACGAAAAATAAACATGAATGCAAAGTTTTGATCAATGGAATAGAAAGATGCAAAAACGGTTGATGTAGAATATGAATGAATATGTTGTTGGGGTTTCCAATTCATCTTATCCACTCTCATGTATTCAAGAATTCATCTTTCTTCATTAATGTTAATGCCACTTTCTAATTTACCTTAAAACCGATGTCTCGGTGAAGAAAGCCTACTCCTAATCACTAGTTTACAATGTGTAGTCTTCCTAGAAATTATTCATGCATTACATTCACACAAAAGCTTAAAGGAAAGCAATCCTCCAATCCCTATGTCTAGGCAATATTGCTTTCGGGAGAATTTCCCCAGTTCTAGATTTACCTATATGTGTCTGATGACAAATTTATGAACACCGAAATACGGCGTCATAAAGTTGTTTAACAATTAGCAAGTGTGACCGAATCGTTTCAAGTAATAAACTCGGTAAGACCAAGTATCGTTCTCCCAAAGGACTCACGACCTAGTTTAGTTATGTGATTTATTGATTATTTAAGACTTAAGAACGAAATAAGTGGAGTTTAATATGCAAAATAGAAAATAAACATGTATGCATGAATTTGATCAATGGCTAAAACAAAATACAAACACTTCAATGGAATATATTGATGAGTATGTTGTTGGGGTTATCAATTTCATCTTATCCACTCTCATATACTTTAGGAATTCAACATTCTTTTCATCATTGTTAATGCCACTCTCTAAATTACCTTGCAAGAAGGCCTATCCCTAATTACGAGTTCATACGATTCCTAGCATTCCTAATAATTAGTTCTTTTAGTGCAGGAGCTTAACGGCAACCAATATACTATTGGGAGAAATTCCCCGGATCTAGACTTCCCCGTACGTTACCGTATCGACAAAATCAATAATCATGCATTGAATGAGTTAAACAAAGCAAGCATTGAGCAAAGAGGAAAAACCCTAACTAATGATGAAAGAAAGCATAGGTCTTAAATATAAGATGTAAAAAAAAATTCCATATATGAGAGTTTCACAAGACTACATTGATTCCCCAACAACAATACAAGGTTTAGTTCACCATATTCATGGTGAAACTAGATGAATAATAATGAAAGAATGAAAGATAAAACCCTAGAAAGGTGAAAAGGTAGCCTGAGCATCCAAGATCCTCCTTCAAAGGGGTGGAAAAGAGAGTGTTTGCTTTGTCCCAGCCAAAGATACAAACCCTAGGACGTCCTAAAGCTTATATACTATTCTAAAATTACAGAAAATTTAGGCCCAAGCCCATAAGTGTGCCGCTCAGCGGTAAAGTACCGCTCAGCGGTAAAGTACCGCTCAACGGTAAGTGCATGAGTTGGTTTCTTCCCCTCAGCGGCCATTTTGCCCCTCAGCGGATCCCCCGTGAGCTCCTGAGTGCCGCTCAGCGATAAACTGCCGTTGAGCGGCAGTTGCGGTTTCTCCTTTTGCACTTTTTGATGTCTTTTTTGATTCAATCTCTCTCCTTCTTCACTTCTTTCACTAAATTCACCTTAAAACCTACACAAAAACACTAAAATCAAGCATAAACCTGTCCAGCTCTCTTATTTCGGAAAATATGAACAAAAGCATGATTTCAAGCTAGTTTCTAAGTGTTAAAGGTTGCTTTTAGTATCAATTTCAAGCATAAAAATAACAGTTTTTCATCTGTTATCACAACCCCAAACTTAGAACTTTGCTTGTCCTCAAGCAAACAAGATGTAACTCAATCTTCTACCAATTCATATGATGGTTCACTCATTCAAAAATCTTCTTTTCAAGATAAGTAAAGACTTCAATCAAACTTATGACCAAGATTTCAATCAAGATGTGCACATGCTTTAGTGTTCACAAAGTTATTTAATATCCAACAAATGTTATTTTTCATGAATGATCAATCAATTAAGCATGGATGTTCATGTGCTCATGGAATACTTCCTCACCAGGTAAAGTGTTTCACTCACACTCAAGTGTATAAGAGGTAATCACTCATTCACTCCACTATCACAATGTCACATGAATCAACTTTGCCTTTCATTTAACCACAATCAAAAACATTAACAAGCATGCATCATCACAAGGACTTTTCAATGGCTTATAACGTGGCTGGGCTAACAAGAAAATTGGTTTTTCTGGATCACAAAATCCTTGAGTTAAGAGAATCATAACAACACAATTATTCTTATTTTTCCCAACTTTCTTTTGCATTGAGCTTTGCTTTTTCTTTTCTTTTCTTGTCTGTTTATTTTCTTTTCATATTCTTAATTCTTAGCTCTTAGCTCAATGCTTTTCCTTTTTCATGCTTTCCCAACAACCCCAAACTTGAACATTTAACTATACCACGCAAGATTTTCTACTTAACTCAAGGTAAAGCTTTTCAACAAGGGTTTTCAATTTATGTTCAAGGCAAAGGGTTCAAAGGATAGAACACAAAGTGTTCTCTTTTAATGGGCTAACTTTATGAATTTGGCCAATAAAAAGGGTTCCAACAAACGGCCTTGATCATATGATGCAAAACAAGCAATTGATTCAATCATAGAAAACCTGGGCAAAATCATTCATGTTTCCAAAGTAATAGCATTAAATCAATAAAAACTCTGGAGCTCAAAACCTCACATATAAGCTCATTCACATTCTACATACACATCCTGCTTAATCTCACAATCACAATCATAATATCCTGCATTTGTTCACAAAGCTTGTGAATCACCTGTATAAGCATTTTATGTGCACATCTATCTCAACATCAATCAATCAATAATCATCATCAAGCATTACTTATCACACAATCACAGTCAATAGCAAACCATCATAACAAACCAGGTTTCCAATAGAGTACATCAACCTTAATCTAAAACAAAAGTAAATAAGTTCAGAACACTTAAACCAACAAAAGCATAAGTTCATGATAGCATTCATCAGTAAATGCTATCTCAGCTCCTCATCAATCTGAGCTGTCCTCTGTATCTTCCTCTTCTTCCTCATCTTCATCATCTTCAAATGCATCATCATCATCAGCTTCATCTTCTTCCATCTCTCTAACTGAAGCTTCAGCTGCTTCAGCTCCTCCTCCTTGCACCGGTTCCTCTGGCCAAGCTATGTTAGCAGGTGCAGGATATGTGGCTAGCTTTCCCTAGTCATTCCCTAACAATTGCTCTCCAAATTGAGGAGCAAAGTTAGGTATCATTCCAACTTTTCTCTCCATAAGGAGTTTCCTGTCTTGCACCACCTTGAAGTGCTTCTCATGTTTTCGAGAGAGGAACCTACTATAATGGGGCTGTTCTGGTTCCTTTTCCTTTCTCTTGGTTGCCATGGTTTTCAATCTTTTTCCTGAAGAGGATGTCATTCCTGCAATCAAACACAGATACAAAACCACAGAACATGATGTTAATCATTAGTAAAACACAGAATACAACTCCTTTCGAAGCTAAACCACCGCTGAGGGTCAGAATTACCCCTCATAGTGCCGCTCAGCGGCAATTTATCCTTGAGCGGTAACTCTGCAGAGTTTTGAAAAACCTCTTTTTAAGCTGTCTTAACTCCACCCAAATGCAATTTTCAGTTTTCTAGATCAAAATTATGCAGTTTAATCGGTTCAAACATCAATTATATCATCAAATCATGCATAGAAATCAAAACCCCTAAATATTCATGCTTTGACAATCACATTCAAAATTAAGAACCCTAGAATGAACAAAATGCTTTACTTACTTGGGTGGAGATACTAGATGCAATGAGAATGCTTCCAAGCTAAGATGCTCTATTCCAACCCCAAACTTAGATGAAACACTAGTGAGCAAGTGAGTTGAAGAGAGATTTTCTTAAGAGGGAAGAGGGAAAAGATGTGGAAAACCTTGGAAAAGGTATGTGGGAGTGTTTGTGCAGAGAAGAGCCTGAAAATAAAAGCTTATGCGCAGCTTAGGGTATAAAAATACCCTAATGGGCTTGGGTCCCGCTAAGGGGAAACTAAACCCACTCTGCGATAGTACCGCTCAGCGGCACTTTCGTGAAGTGCTATTCTCCTTCTTTTCTTAACCTACGTGCCTACTAAACATGCCCTTCACTGGTTCCCTGCAATTCAATTCTCAGGTTACTTATGCACAACCCTATTATACTACTACAATGAAACAAACAAAAACAATCAATCAACTGGGTTGCCTCCCAGGTAGCGCTTGTTTAACGTCACGAGCCTGACCCAAAATCCACCAACACCCATCAGTAGGTGTTACAAATTTACCAACACCCATCAGTAGGTGTTACAAACTTAGTATCCTTTAGTGGATACTTAACCACCTAGCATCCTTCAGTAGATGCTATATCCAACAAAGTATTTACAAAAATAATGTCCACAAATTAAAAGTTACAAAACAAAATCAAAAGTTTTTAAATCACTGGGTTGCCTCCCAGCAAGCGCTCTTTTAACGTCATTAGCTTGACCTAGTAAAATTCAAGTTCCTTCTTCATAGTTGATGTTGTTATCCCACCAACTCCTCAGTTGTTTCCTGTGCACTGTTTTGATTCTTCCAAAATGTGGAGATTCTATCTCTATCATCTCCTTCTCTTTATAGCCTTTCACAACCCACAACTTATTTTTGATTCTCACTGGTGTACCAAGTTGGGGTCTTCCTTTCTTCCAGTCCTTAGGAACTTTTCCTCCTCTTCCAATCTTTTCTCCTTTATGCACCTGAAACAAAAAACAATGGTTACTTGTAACCTTGGGCTCTTCATCTTGATGGCTAGTCATGTGTGCATCTTGAAATGCAGCTTTATAACTAGCTTCTTCCTCCTGTGTTTGCATCTCATCTTTAAAGACATCTACAACAACTCTCTCCTCTCGGTCCTGGAGCATCACTATACCTTCGTTTACATCAATGATAGCTTTGGCCGCTTTCATAAACGGTCTTCCAAGAATGATAGGTATCTTTTCTGTCTCCATCTTCATCACCACAAAGTCTGCCAAGAACTGGAGTTTGCCAACACAAACTATAATGTCCTCTGCAATCCCACATGGTTCCTTTGAAGATCCATCGGCCATTACTAAATTAACCTTTACAGGTTTCATATTAACATCGCCGATTTGCTCCAGTAAAGAGTAAGGTATCAAGTTAACACTTGAACCTAAATCAAGAAGAGCTTTTTTAATCCTTTTCTTCCCTATAGTACAAGGGATAGAAAAGCCTTCTGGATCTGTTGCTTTTGTAGGGAATGGCTCCTTTTTAACAGTTTTACAGTTCTTTGCCTCATCATCTCTACGTCTTTTCTTTGTAGAGACGTCTTCATCAATTCTAGTGTAAACTGTAATTTGTTGTAGAATCTGCTCCCAAGGTGCATCATTATCCACCATCTGGAATAGTTCTGTGAAATCCAGTTGTTTCCCTTGATGTATTGGAAAAGGAAAAGTATTTTTGCTCTCTATTTCTCTTTTCTCTTTTGTTTCTCCTTTGTCTAACTCAACTATCTCATTTTTAGCACTCTCTACCACCTTGCATTCTTCTCTGGGGTTAACCTCAGTATTAGCCCCAAAATTTCTATTTGGCCTTTCTTCCACCTGCTTGGTGATCTGCCCTATTTGAATCTCCAAATTCTTGATAGCAGCTTCAGTGTTCTTTTGGGTAGACTCAGTTTTCTGTATAAAATTATTAAGAGTGTCTTCCATCCTCATGGACCTTTCATTAAGCATAGAAATCTGCTGTCATAAGGTGGGTTGCTGTTGCTGCTTATTAAATTGACCAGCTTGCCCAGTTTGCCCTTGACCAATACTTGGGTGTGGTTTCCACCCTTGATTGTAATTCCCTTGACGGTATTGATTGGTCATGTAATTCACATCCTCTACGGCTTCTACTGGAAAGGCACATTGACCATTGATATGGTTGCCTCCACATAATTCACACAACTGAGATTGTACCTGTGCAGCAGTCTTCAACTCTTTAGGCAATTGTGCAAGTGTTTTCGTAAGATTCTCCAGTTGTTGAGTTAGAATTTTATTTTGTGCTAGCAAGGCATCATGTGTTTGTAATTGGAGAACTCCTTTTTGTTGCATAGGAGCTCCTCTTTCACTGTTGAGCTCATTATCACTAGTAGCAATATTTTCAATAATTTCTGTTGCTTCCTCTGGAGTTTTCCATTTAATGTTTCCTCCTGCTAAGGCATCAAGCATCATCTTGGTTTGTGAACCAAGACCTCCAAGGAAGGTAAGGACTACTTCCACTTCATCGAATCCATGCGTGGGTGTTTTTCGTAGCAAGCTTTTGTATCTATCCCATGCATGACCCAGTGATTCTTCCATGCCCTACTTGAATGAAGAAATCTCTTGCTTGCCTTTGTTCACCTTTGATTGTGGGAAGTATTTATTTAGAAACTTGGTTACCACTGCTTCCCACTCTGTGAAACTTCCCTCTGGAAAAGAATTTAACCAAAGCTTAGCATTGCCTCCTAATGAGAAAGGAAACAAGCTAAGTTTGATCGCTTCATCTGGCACCCCATTGATTTTCACTATGTTGCAGATCTCATTAAATGTAGTGAGGTGCTCATATGGGCTTTCATGAGATAACCCATTGAATTGATTGCTCTTCACCAGTTGGATCAATGTTGGTTTGACCTCCATGTTAGCTGCATTGACTCTAGGTCTAGCTATACTGTTAAAGTGCTGAGGTCCAGCTGTATTGGTGTAATCAGCAAGAGTTCTTCTGATATTATTGTTCTCCATATTTTCTGTGCTATGGTCAGAACCTTGTGGTGATGGTTGCAATAGAGTTTCCGGAGGAGGGAAAAATTCTCTAGATGTTCGGATTCTTCTCCTCCATCTACTCTCGTCTAAATCTTCAAGAAGAGGTTCTGCAATTATCTTGCTCCTAGTTCGAATTGCCTCCTGCATACACAAGAACACAAAACCCTAGAATATTTGGTTAGCACAAAAAGATATAGGAGAAGATATAAGATTCAGAGAATAAAATAAAATAAAATAAAATAAAATAAAAACAGAAAAAAAAAAAGAAAAATAAAAACAGAAATTCACAATTAAAGTCAAAGATAATCAATAATCGCACAAATTAACCAGTTAAACCACGAGTCCCCGGCAACGGCGCCAAAAACGTGATGACAAATTTATGAACACCGAAATACGGCGCCACAAACTTGTTTAACAATCGGCAAGTGTGACCAAATCGTTTCAAGTAATAAACTCGGTAAGACCAAGTATCGTTCTCCCAAAGGACTCACGGCCTAGTTTAGTTATGTGATTCGTTCATTATTTAAGACTTAAGAACGAAATAAGTGGAGTTTAATATGCAAAACAGAAAATAAACATGTATGCATGAATTTGATCAATGGCTAAAACAAAATACAAACACTTCAATGGAATATATGGATGAGTATGTTGTTGGGGTTATCAATTTCATCTTATCCACTCTCATATACTTTAGGAATTCAACATTCTTTTCATCATTGTTAATGCCACTCTCTAAATTACCTTGCAAGAAGGCCTATCCCTAATTACGAGTTCATACGATTCCTAGCATTCCTAATGTCAACACTCAATTTTGTCCGGGTTTGTAAAAAATGTGTTTTTATTGTTTCTTTTATTATTTTTCTTTTATTTTACCTTTTTGTTTTATTCTATTTTGTTATATATTTAGATCTTTGCTTTTAATTCAATTTATATTTCTTATTTTCAATTTGTTTTAATAGAGTTAATTAATCAAAATAATTAAAAAATTGAAAAATAAAATTAAAAATAATTTTAAAAAAAATAATAATAATAATAATAAAATAAAATTGAAATAAAAAATAAAAAAATAGAAAAACGTGGGAAATGGCGCATGGGAAGCGTGTCTGAGGAGGGGGGACCAGGTTGTTAGAATGGAATATTTTCCAAGATTTTGAGAGGGGGAATGGGGTGGGATCAGAGAGAGAAAAAGGAAAAAGGAGGATGCACACGGGGACCTTCATCTGGGATCATCATCATCCGGATTGACCATTTTTTTCACCTGGAGAAAAAGACAGAGGCCAGCAAAAGGAGAAGAAAAAAAACCCATTGGAGACGCAAGGTTGGCAATAGCAATCGAGAGGTAAGTAATATCTAACACTCCTTATTCTACTGAGTTACTTACTTGCTCATGAACATATCTCCGATTGTTGTTAAATTTATATGTGAATATTGTTGAATGCACTGGATATTTGTATATGTTCGTTATTACCAAATATCATCAATCTTCACCTCCAACACTTGATTTCCAATACCCATGATCATCTTCATTCCCTGCTGCATCTCCCACCCATCATCACGGTCTCGCAAACTTTGCACTCCTCAATTTACTCAACCAAACCTCATTCCCTCATTCACTCATAAACCATCATCCTCAACCTGCATTATACAAAGCCACAGTCTAGAACAATGACCAATTTCCAGCATCCAAACACAAGCCCATACTTTACCTTCACTGAGCCAAAACAGGGATTGGCCACTGTGTCGTTCACTGTCTCCTTCAACCGCGCAACACCTATCTCCCTTTCCATTCATTCTTGTTCAATCTAAGAAGAGGCACACGCCACCACCTTCAGGCTCACCATCCCGTTGTAGAACACTAGATTAGGATAGTGGTGCTGAGGGGAAGAGGAGAAGGTTCTCTGTGTTTTTTCTCGGTGAATCGGACGACGGCTTCGGCGGCAGGCGACGCTACTGGCGACGCCATAGACGACGTTTCGCGGCGATCGATTTGAAGAAATATTGGCACATGTGCGGCGGAGGAAGACCCTCCCTGGAGATCGCTGTTTTCGAAAAGAGAAAAGCGGAGAAGGTGGCGTAGTGGCTGGTGGTGGTTCTGGTGGCGCGAGTTGTCGCCGGCGAGGTCAAGCCGTGTTCTGGTTGAGGTGATTGTGGCCGGATATGGCAGAGGTGGCGGTGAGTTCGTGGTGCAGAGCAGGAGACCTTGGGTCTCTAGAGAAGACGTGAGCTGGGGAGTGCGAATGAGGATGAACCTCCTGAACCCCTAGAAAATTCTAGGTTAGAAATTGACCATGTGGGCCAGGCCCAGAAATGAGCGTACGTCTAGGAACCTTAGGCCTCTTTTGGAACGCTCGTTATTTAGCGTCCGCTAGCCATCTCCACACAACGAACGCTCGTTATCTAGCGTCCATTCGCCATTTTCCCAGCGAGCGCTCGTTATTAGGCTTTCATCCCCAACGTCCGTTCGCTATCTCCCGACAACGAACGCTCGTTATTTAGCGTCCGTTCGCCATTTTCCCAGCGAGCGCTCGTTATTAGGCTTTCATCCCCAACGTCCGTTCGACAGCTCCCCACAACGAACGCTCGTTATTTAGCGTCCGTTCGCCATCTTTACCAAACGAGCGCTCGTTATTCAGCGTTCGTTCCAGGCGTCCGTTCGCCATCTTTCCTCAATGAGCGCTCGTTATTCACCTTTCGTTATTTAGCGTCTGTTCGCCATATCCCCACAACGAACGCTCGTTATTTAGCGTCCGTTCGCCATCTTTCCCCCAACGAACGTTCGTTCTCTCCCCAACGAACGCTCGTCATTCAGTTTCCATTTCTAAACGTCCGTTATATTCCCAATGAACGTTCGTTCTCTCCCCAACGAACGCTCGTTATTCTGAATCTGTCCCCAACGTCCGTTCGGCCACTTCCATTTCTTTTGTTTATTTATTTTATTTTTATTTATTTTTTTCCTTATTTTATTTTGTTCTATTTATTTATTTTAGACATCTACTTATCTTAAAATATATATTTAATAATACAATATTTATAGTTTAAATAAAAAGAATTAACAAAAAATATTTTGAAAAGGTTAAGCACACGTGAGACCGCTTGCGTCGTCCTTGTGCTAGAAACCTTCCCTTCTTTATTAGATAAAAAATTACAAAAATATTTTGAAAAGGTTTAAGCACATGTGCGACTGCTCGCGTAGGCCTTGTGCTGAAAATCTTTTCCTTTTCTTTTACAAAAGTTAAAAATCAAACAAAAATATTTTGAAAAGGTTTAAGCACACGTGCGACCGCTCGCGTAGGCCTTGTGCTAAAAAACCTTTTCCTTTTCTTTTACAAAAGCTAAAAATCAAATAAAAATATTTTGAAAAGGTTTAAGCACACGTGCGACCGCTCGCGTAGGCCTTGTGCTAAAAATCTTTTCCTTTTCTTTTACAAAAGTTAAAAATCAAACAAAAATATTTTGAAAAGGTTTAAGCACACGTGCGACCGCTCGCGTAGGCCTTGTGCTAAAAAACCTTTTCCTTTTCTTTTACAAAAGTTAAAAATCAAATAAAAATATTTTGAAAAGGTTTTAAGCACACGTGCGACCGCTCGCGTAGGCCTTGTGCTGAAAATCTTTTTCTTTTCTTTTACAAAAGTTAAAAATCAAATAAAAATATTTTGAAAAGGTTTAAGCACACGTGCGACCGCTCGCGTAGGCCTTGTGCTAGAAAACCTTTTCCTTCTTTATTAAAAATACTAAAATATTCCCAAACTACAAGTAATCTCTCAGCCAGAACTACGTGATCCTTGATTCTCCATCAAAAGTGGAGATATGTAGGAGCAAGGCTAAACCTTGTCAGGTTCATTTCCCCAGAAATCCAAATTCATCCAAAGCAATTTCCTCAAACAAATCTCAAACCAATTTCAAAACTAATTTTCAAGCAGTTTCTAAAAGAACTACGTAACCCTAATTTCTCATTTTGAATGAGAATACGTAGGAGCAAGGTCAATCCTTGTCGGGCCCAAAAAACTAAAAAATATATTTTGTTTATTTAGAATTTTATTTTAGGGACTAGTTAAAGGTACTGCCTTCGGGCAGGCGTTGTAGGGTGCTAATACCTTCCCTACACGTAACCGACTCCCGAACCCAGAATCTGGTTTTCGTGGACCGTGTCTTATTATTTTATGGTTTTTCCGTAGTTTTCCAGAATAAACTATGGTGGCGACTCCAAATCTCTTTTCCAAACCCGTTTCTTTTTGGATCGTCGTCCCGTCGCGATTCTGGTTGCGACAGATGGCGACTCCACTGGGGATTTTTTTTAGAGAGTCAAGCCATTTAACTATATGTGCGAATTCAATGTGGTTTTTCTTTATGTTTTTCTTCCCTTTTTCTTTATCTATCTTTGATATTTGAATAATCGCATGTGAGTAAATAACTGTTGAATATTGAACCCTAGGGTAGACAATATGTTTATATCTGCCTGGGAATTTTTCTGGTTGTTTTGCAGGTGAGGGTTTGGGTGTGCATAATTTTCTCCCTTCACACACACACTTTCGGCATATCATGAGTGGGGCCCTATACCCGGGTCTGAGCGTAACTTAGAATTAGAGGAGTTGTGTAGCGGTGTCACTCTGGGATGTACTTCCTGTTTGGCTATCGTGAGAACTCCAACTAGAGTCTGTTCTCTTCATTTGTGTCTTCACACCTAGTTGATTACTCGACTGTTGTGGAGATGCTATGAAGGGGGCCATAGCTCTAGTGACCGTCGACCTTTAAGTTTAGGGAACCATCCTGGTGAGATTGCATATGGTTGACCTCGAATCCGAAGCGTTGAACCTTATCTAGGGCACAAAGGGAGATGTGTGCAGCCTTATAATCCTCATTGTTTCTTAATAAAATCCAACACCTTGTACATATCTTTATACCTTTTTTATACACCTTTTTCTTTTCTTTCTTTTTCTCATGCATTTTTATGGTCTTGTCACTGGTTCTAGTAAGAAAATTATAAATTTGTGATTAAGCCTGTGAGATAAAATGGAAATTAACATGAGATCTGAAGTCAAGGGGGGTTCAAGTTCAGACATTTTAAAGGGGAAGGATAGCCATTGAAGTAAAGGAGGGTAATATGGATGGCCCGAGAGAACTGCTGAAGAAAATGAAGACAACCCAAAAGGATGCATTCAGGAAGGAGTATGAGAATTTGTTGAGCCTGTTAGAGGTGGAAGTTCAAACATCGGCCATTACTGTTTTAGCCCAGTACTATGAACCACCACTGAGATGTTTCACTTTCCGGGATCTCCAATTGGTGCCTATGGTAGAAGAATTCGAGCAAATCTTAGATATATCTCTTGAAGGAAAAATTCCCTACAACTACATTAGACAGTATATCCCTATCTTACTGATAACGAGGATAATGAAAGTGAGGGGGCGTTCCTGAGGGATACCTAGAGGGATACATGCAGTGTTTGGATGAAGAGGAAAAGTAGGAAACATTTATGGATGTATTGGCTCTTGTCCTCTATGGTGTCATGCTTTTTCCTAACGTCAAGAATTTCATCGACTACGCCGCCATGAATGCATTTGTGGGTTATAAAGAGCGCTATGAGAATCCAATCACTGCTATCCTAGTTGAAGTTTATGGGACCCTTCATCGTCGTTATGAGCTAAAGGACAGGAAGATGTTGTGTTGCTTATCAGTGGTGCATGCATGGTTCATCTCTCGGATGAGTAAAGGAGCCTTGAATGCCACATGTCCTATGGAGGAGCTACTGCAATGTAAACCAGAAAGGAAAGGGGCAAATGAATGAGTGCAACTTTATGCAAGCTTAGAGGAGGAAATTTTTAAATCGCGTGTTTTCTTGGCAGCAAATATCGTGTATCACACACCGTTGTGGGAATTACCCTAATGTCCCCCTCATGGGTATCTGGTGTTGTGTATTGCTTACATCCGTGTGTCAGTAAAAAAAAAGAAAAAAAAAGAAAAAGAAAAAAAAAAGAACTTTTGGGTATCCTGTGAGAGGATCGCTAACGCCTGCATCTCTGGCCACATTGCAAATCTTATGAGGAATGAACCTTTGCTGAAATGCTTCATCAAGTTAAGGACGCTTGGGGAAATGTTCTTCGCTTCGAGAGAGGCCCAAGATCATGGATTGTTAATGAAAGATTCCCTCAGTCAGTTGATCGTAGAAAGAGTTAAGATAATCCAGTTGTCATTCAAGTTAATCTCCCTTGACCCAAATTGTGAAAAGCAATTTCGTAGTGATGAACCGTGTGAAAGCAGTAGTGGCAAAACTGGAGACGAAATTTCATTGAGCTAAAAGGGGACATCAAGCATTGATGATTCAGGTGAAAGAGTATGTCGTTCAAGAAGGGCGAGTTACAAAGGAACTGAAGGAGGAGTCTCTCACAACTAGCTTCCCTCGCTAATGGAGCCCTTGAAGACGTTATGAAGTTATTAGCTAATGCTGAGTCTGCAATGCCGATATTTAACCCGCCTAAGGGGATTGAACTTTCCTCAATTGCTGCAAGAGCTGACTAGAGAAATGAAGAATGGGATGGCTAAGGCCCGAGATGGTTGACAAGGACTTTCTATGCTTCACATTTTGTGAACTTCTAGAGGTGGTGGATGTTTCATTGTATGAACCACCCTATTGACTCTGTTTCATGTTAATTTCCAAACTATACCGGGGCAATGTTTCACAGCTTTATAATTTCCGACTAGAGTATTTAAACTACATTGTCTCTTCTTTTTCTTTTCATTTTCATTTTCATTTTCTTAAATTGTTTCATCTATAAAAAAAAATATATAACTAAACATCCAAGATACCCTAAAGGACTCGAACCAGTTAATAAATCTTGGAGAACCAAGGAGAAGTTCAAGAAGGGATGAAAGTCGATAGCCAACAACTGAAGGGATAAATGAGCCAAATCCTAGAGGCTCTGAATGCCTTACAAAGCCCTGGAGATTCGTGTGCACCACGACTACAATACAGAGTTCGAGAGGCCTAAATTTTCTCCTCATATGGTCTTCCCCTACATTACACTTCACCCTTGGGAGTGGAATTGAGGCATGTTCACACTCAAAAGGCAAAAAATAACGCAATTGAAGGAAGAAACAAGCTTGGGGCAACCACTTTCATGGTCCCCTAGGAAATGATTCAGCCACGCCTTGTGAGCAAGATAATGACGAAGCAACCCGAGTTGAAATCTTTCCCCCATGTCGTTGCACCAGTGGATGTTGATGCTGACAAGCTTAAATTTGAAATACTGGAAAAAGGATAAGAGTCATGGAAGGGGGAGGAAGCTCTAAGTTTGCAAATGTTGCAGGGTTATGCTTAGTCTCAAATGATATGTTGATACCTCCCAAATTTTTAAATTACCCGGAGGCACCACTTGTCCAAGAGCCATCTCATGATGTACAGAAAGAAAATGGTTGTGTGTTCCTATGATGAAAAATGGTCAATTCGTTTCTTCTAAGGTAGATTAGCTGGCATGACACCAAATTGGGGCACTCATCTTGAATCCTCGTGCGTCCGGTCTTGGGGAGATTTGGTGGATGCTCTCTTGAGGTAGTACAAATACCACATGGACGTGGCATCTCATTGATTACAACTACGAAGCACGGTGAAGAAGGAGTATGAATTATACAAAGGATACGCCCAAAGGTGGAAAGAGATTGTTGCTCAAGGAAAGTCTCTTATGAGTGATAACGAGATGGTTGACACATTCCTAAATACTCTGCAATCACCCTTCTGTGAGACCATGATGAGCAGTGTTTCCCTAAACTTCTCAAACTTGGTGATAATCCAAGAAAGAATTGAAATTGGTGTGAAGACTGAAAAGATCGCACAAGGTTCTACTATGACCACAAATGTGAACAAGTCTGGTCTAAGCCTGGGATAAGGAGAGAAGAAAGAGCTCAATCACATCCCACTGCTCAAATACCGTTGGCCTACCCTTTGAAACTGCTTTGAGGCAAAATTGGATTCGACCCAAACTCAATTTCCCACCAAACTGTTAGGCAAACATGTTGATCAAGACAAAGGGCTTATGAGCTTCACTCCTAACCTTCTGACTTATGCAACGTTTCTTCCAAGTCTCCTGCATAAAAAGCTTGGTCTTTACTTGTTACATGAAGCCTGTAAAGCCTCATTTCCGCAAGACTCGTGATGCATCATATACAAAAGGTGATTATCATGAAGGGACTATCTGTCATTCCACCAAAAGTGCTGGTGGTTCAAGCGCAAAGGCAAACTTTGATTCATTCAAGATTATTAAAGTATGAAGAAAGTCAACTAGACACTAAGGCAAGGCTTGTGAATGCCTCTACAAATGCCATGAAAAAATGAAATGGGCTTTAAGACCACATAAGAAAGCATAAGTCATTGTACAAGTGAATTTGATGTTGTGAAGTGTCTTGCTACCAGGGAAGTATGCGTTTTGATATCGCACTGTCATCATTGACTTGTAATGCATACATTCACTACAGGGTTTCTCCAAGTAGTGCTGGAAATCGAGTCCTGAAAGGGTATTACGAAAAAAAAAAGGAAAACAAAATTGAAAAAACAAAAAAAAATGAAGGAAATCTTGAGTCACTTGTCTTTCTTGCAAATCGTCAAACTCTTGTTTTTCAAAAATAATGAAAGAGAGATAAAAGAAAAATGATGAATAATCAAAAGGAAAATTGGGATGTCAAGTTTTTCTGAGGTCAAATGTTTAAAAATAACAATTTGATGTTTCCTTTCGAGATGTTTGTGCACGTGTTGCTTGAAAGCCTTCACCCTTCACTTTCTCTAAAATAAAGGATTTTCCCCAACAAACACTGTCACTGCCCTCAGTAACAAAAACCTTTACACTAGGGCAGATTGGTCTGGCCAAAAGTTTTCTCGCTTGCGCTAGTAGGGTGATCCCTGAATCCATTGAGACAAACAGAAGAATTTTCAAAAAGAGAATAAGCCCATTAGATTGAAAACCCGAAAGGGCAGTCTAGAAAAAAAAAAGAACTCATGTTGAGGTCATCTAGTCGTAGAATTAATCTTTTGAAAATAAAGCAATCAGAATTTGAAATGATGTGTGGCCATCTTTTCTTTATCTAAAAAGCAAAAAATATATATCCATTGCCACCCTGTTTGAGCCAAAAATAAACTCTTTTTCAAAATTATCCCCAAGCAAGGGTTGTCATTAGGTAGGAGTCAACTCATGATGCAAATGAAGAGCACTCAATGATCAAACGAAGAAATTTCATCAAGAAGAGTGAACAAAGAAAAAAAAACAAAAAAAAAAACAAAACAAAAAATCACAAAGTGATGATGAAAAAAATGAAAAAATGGAGTTCAAGAAAAACAAAGTGCTCAAAAAAGTCAAATAGTTGACACAATGATAGATGACAACCCTTGTTTCAAAAAATGTATCTGACAAACATTCATTTGGGCCTTTATATCTTTTCTTTCAATACCTTTTAGCCCCTAGCCACGTTACAAGCCTAATAAAGTCCACACAGATTGAATAATGTTTGCTCAAATTTTCATAAAGCTTAATTTTACTATAAGACGAAATGACTTGCAATGTGTCAAAAAACAAAAACAAAAAGAAAAAAAAATTTGAAAATGAATGAAAAAAGAGAGAAAAAAAAATAATGTCTTAGGAAGAGGGGATCTCTTTGCCAACGAGGCAAAAGCATGCAAAAGAAAATCAGACCAATTGAGGTCATCCTTTTAACCGATCCTTTTCATGCCCACTACCTCTTCCAAACTGAACCCTAGGCAAAAAAAAAAAAAAACTGAGGCAGCTTTGTAGATCTCACCACGCATCTTCGCCCTGAAATTTATCAACCCATAATTTCAGGACTGGGGCAGCTTTGCGAATCTCACTTGAATTTTTCACCCAAATTTTCAAAGATCCATACCCTATGCTCATTTTCCCAAGCACCAAACTGGGGCAACTTTCGGGATATCCCGTTTCACTTTGACATTCACATATCACATCTTCGACAAGGAGTGTATGAGGAATGATGTGCCCACGTGGTTCTCCTAGTCTTCTCCAAACCATCCTAAACATCTATCATTTTTCTCACTTGCTAGTGAATTCAAGCATGCGTGCATTGATGTCACGAAAGAAAAGTCAAAATGTAATTATCTCAAACTTTAGACCTCGAGATGTATGACATTCCTCTCTTTCACAAAATATTGAAAAAAGAATAAGTATGATGATTGCAAGAAAGATGACTGACTCAAGCAGAAGAAAAATAAGCGAAACACAAAACAAGGCAAATGTTTTCCATATGTGTGCATTCATCCATCAAAAAAAAAAAAACAAAACATTTCACAAAATTACAAATTTCAAGAATTTCAAAATTTGAAAGTCTAGTTTCTACACTGGCCCCCAAAGCCCAGCTCGCCTGGCCCTAAAGCCCAGTTTCGATACCGGCCCACAAAGCCCAGCTTGCCTGGCCCACAAAGCCCAGCTTGCCTGGCCCCCAAAACCTAGTTTTGTTTGGCACCCTAACCTCAAGTTTTTCTTTTTGCATTTCGGCCCTCTGTAAGACAATGGTCGAACCCAATGATCACTCTCATTTCATTCATCCACAGGGTTTGTACACCCTCCACAAGGTTAGTACACCTCAAATCATTCATCCACAGGGTTTGTACACCCTCCACGAGGTTAGTACACCTCACATCATTCATCCATAGGGTTTGTACACCCTCCACGAGGTTAGTACACCTCAAATCATTCATCCACAGGGTTTGTACACCCTCCACGAGGTTAGTACACCTCACATCATTCATCCATAGGGTTTGTACACCCTCCACGAGGTTAGTACACCTCATATCATTCATCTATAGGGTTAGTACACCTCATATCATTCATCCATAGGGTTTGTACACCCTCCACGAGGTGTGTACACCTCGTTCCCCTCAAGCACGGTTTTGGTTCAGCGTTTCAAGCCCAGTCTTGTCTGGCGCCTCTAGTTTTTCTGTGATTATCGGCCCTCTGCATGGCAATGGTCGGATTTAAATTTTCGTTCTGTGAGTTTGGCCCTCTGTGAGGCAATGGTCAAATCCAGGTTTTAGTTTTCTGTTATCGGCCCTTTGCATGGCAATGGTCGGATTTAAATTTCTGTTCTGTGAGTTTGGCCCTCTGCGAGGCAATGGTCAAATCCAGGTTTTAGTTTTCTGTTATCGGCCCTCTGCATGGCAATGGTCGGATTTAAATTTCTGTTCTGTGAGTTTGGCCCTCTGCGAGGCAATGGTCAAATCCAGGTTTTAGTTTTTTGTTATCGGCCCTCTGCATGGCAATGGTCGGATTTAAATTTCTGTTCTGTAAGTTTGGCCCTTTGCGAGGCAATGGTCAAATCCAGGTTTTAATTTTCTGTTATTGACCCTCTGCATGGCAATGGTCGGATTTAAATTTCTGTTCTGTGAGTTTGGCCCTCTGCGAGGCAATGGTCAAATCCAGGTTTTAGTTTTTTGTTACTCATACTTTACTTGACATTGGTCATTTGGCATCGTGACTTGAATTATTTTGTTCGTTTTCTTTCATGATTGAAACCCGGACAAAATTAGTGTCTTTATCTTTACTTAGCATTACTTAAATAATACGAAAAGATTAAATTTTCATATTATTTAGTAATATCTAAGTAAAGAGGGGCAGCTGTCAACACTCAATTTTGTCCGGGTTTGTAAAAAATGTGTTTTTATTGTTTCTTTTATTATTTTTCTTTTATTTTACCTTTTTGTTTTATTCTATTTTGTTATATATTTAGATCTTTGCTTTTAATTCAATTTCTATTTCTTATTTTCAATTTGTTTTAATAGAGTTAATTAATCAAAATAATTAAAAAATTGAAAAATAAAATTAAAAATAATTTAAAAAAAAAAAAATAATAATAATAATAAAATAAAATTGAAATAAAAAATAAAAAAATAGAAAAATAGAAAAACGTGGGAAATGGCGCATGGGAAGCGTGTCTGAGGAGGGGGGACCAGGTTGTTAGAATGGAATATTTTCCAAGATTTTGAGAGGGGGAATGGGGTGGGATCAGAGAGAGAAAAAGGAAAAAGGAGGATGCACACGGGGACCTTCATCTGGGATCATCATCATCCGGATTGACCATTTTTTTCACCTGGAGAAAAAGACAGAGGCTAGCAAAAGGAGAAGAAAAAAAACCCATTGGAGACGCAAGGTTGGCAATAGCAATCGAGAGGTAAGTAATATCTAACACTCCTTATTCTACTGAGTTACTTACTTGCTCATGAACATATCTCCGATTGTTGTTAAATTTATATGTGAATATTGTTGAATGCACTGGATATTTGTATATGTTCGTTATTACCAAATATCATCAATCTTCACCTCCAACACTTGATTTCCAATACCCATGATCATCTTCATTCCCTGCTGCATCTCCCACCCATCATCACGGTCTCGCAAACTTTGCACTCCTCAATTTACTCAACCAAACCTCATTCCCTCATTCACTCATAAACCATCATCCTCAACCTGCATTATACAAAGCCACAGTCTAGAACAATGACCAATTTCCAGCATCCAAACACAAGCCCATACTTTACCTTCACTGAGCCAAAACAGGGATTGGCCACTGTGTCGTTCACTGTCTCCTTCAACCGCGCAACACCTATCTCCCTTTCCATTCATTCTTGTTCAATCTAAGAAGAGGCACACGCCACCACCTTCAGGCTCACCATCCCGTTGTAGAACACTAGATTAGGATAGTGGTGCTGAGGGGAAGAGGAGAAGGTTCTCTGTGTTTTTTCTCGGTGAATCGGACGACGGCTTCGGCGGCAGGCGACGCTACTGGCGACGCCATAGACGACGTTTCGCGGCGATCGATTTGAAGAAATATTGGCACATGTGCGGCGGAGGAAGACCCTCCCTGGAGATCGCTGTTTTCGAAAAGAGAAAAGCGGAGAAGGTGGCGTAGTGGCTGGTGGTGGTTCTGGTGGCGCGAGTTGTCGCCGGCGAGGTCAAGCCGTGTTCTGGTTGAGGTGATTGTGGCCGGATATGGCAGAGGTGGCGGTGAGTTCGTGGTGCAGAGCAGGAGACCTTGGGTCTCTAGAGAAGACGTGAGCTGGGGAGTGCGAATGAGGATGAACCTCCTGAACCCCTAGAAAATTCTAGGTTAGAAATTGACCATGTGGGCCAGGCCCAGAAATGAGCGTACGTTTAGGAACCTTAGGCCTCTTTTGGAACGCTCGTTATTTAGCGTCCGCTAGCCATCTCCACACAACGAAAAATATTTTGAAATGGTTAAGCACACGTGAGACCGCTTGCGTCGTCCTTGTGCTAGAAACCTTCCCTTCTTTATTAGATAAAAAATTACAAAAATATTTTGAAAAGGTTTAAGCACATGTGCGACCGCTCGCGTAGGCCTTGTGCTGAAAATCTTTTCCTTTTCTTTTACAAAAGTTAAAAATCAAATAAAAATATTTTGAAAAGGTTTTAAGCACACGTGCGACCGCTCGCGTAGGCCTTGTGCTGAAAATCTTTTTCTTTTCTTTTACAAAAGTTAAAAATCAAATAAAAATATTTTGAAAAGGTTTAAGCACACGTGCGACCGCTCGCGTAGGCCTTGTGCTAGAAAACCTTTTCCTTCTTTATTAAAAATACTAAAATATTCCCAAACTACAAGTAATCTCTCAGCCAGAACTACGTGATCCTTGATTCTCCATCAAAAGTGGAGATACGTAGGAGCAAGGCTAAACCTTGTCAGGTTCATTTCCCCAAAAATCCAAATTCATCCAAAGCAATTTCCTCAAACAAATCTCAAACCAATTTCAAAACTAATTTTCAAGCAGTTTCTAAAAGAACTACGTAACCCTGATTTCTCATTTTGAATGAGAATACGTAGGAGCAAGGTCAATCCTTGTCGGGCCCAAAAAACTAAAAAATATATTTTGTTTATTTAGAATTTTATTTTAGGGACTAGTTAAACATTTTGAAAACCACATCATATTCATGCATTTAGTTAAAGGTATTGCCTTCGGGCAGGCGTTGTAGGGTGCTAATACCTTCCCTACACGTAACCGACTCCCGAACCCAGAATCTGGTTTTCGTGGATCGTGTCTTATTATTTTATGGTTTTTCCGTAGTTTTCCATAATAAACTATGGTGGCGACTCCAAATCTCTTTTCCAAACCCGTTTCTTTTTGGATCGTCGTCCCGTCGCGATTCTGGTTGCGACACCTAATAATTAGTTCTTTTAGTGCAGGAGCTTAACGGCAACCAATATACTATTGGGAGAAATTCCCCGGATCTAGACTTCCCCGTACGTGACCGTATCGACAAAATCAATAATCATGCATTGAATGAGTTAAACAAAGCAAGCATTGAGCAAAGAGGAAAAACCCTAACTAATGATGAAAGAAAGCATAGGTCTTAAATATAAGATGTAAAAACAAATTCCATATATGAGAGTTTCACAAGACTACATTGATTCCCCAACAACAATACAAGGTTTAGTTCACCATATTCATGGTGAAACTAGATGAATAATAATGAAAGAATGAAAGATAAAACCCTAGAAAGGTGAAGAGGTAGCCTGAGCATCTAAGATCCTCCTTCAAAGGGGTGGAAAAGAGAGTGTTTGCTTTGTCCCAACCAAAGATACAAACCCTAGGACGTCCTAAAGCTTATATACTATTCTAAAATTACAGAAAATTTAGGCCCAAGCCCATAAGTGTGCCGCTCAGCGGTAAAGTACCGCTCAGCGGTAAGTGCGTGAGTTTGTTTCTTCCCCTCAGCGGCCATTTTGCCCCTCAGCGGATCCCCCGTGAGCTCCTGAGTGCCGCTCAGTGGTAAACTGCCGCTGAGCGGCAGTTGCGGTTTCTCCTTTTGCACTTTTTGATGTCTTTTCTGATTCCATCTCTCTCCTTCTTCACTTCTTTAACCAAATTCACCTTAAAACCTACACAAAAACACTGAAATCAAGCATAAACCTGTCCAGCTCTCTTATTTCGGAAAATATGAACAAAAGCATGATTTCAAGCTAGTTTCTAAGTGTTAAAGGTTGCTTTTAGTATCAATTTCAAGCATAAAAATAACAGTTTTTCAACTGTTATCAGTGTCCATATGGATAACATCAATGATCATGCAATTGAATGAGTTAAACAAAGCATGCATAGAGTAAAGAGGAAAAACCCTAACAATTAATGAAAGAAAGCATATAAATTAAAGAATAAGTTCAATACATGAGAGTTTCAAAGGATTACATCGATTCCTCAACAACAATGAAGGTTTAGTTCACCATAGACATGGTGAAACTAGATGAAAAATAATGAAAGAATGAAAGATAAAATCCTAGAAGTTGAAGAATAGCGCTTGAGAATCCAAAATCCTCCTCCAAGGGGTGAAGAAAGTGTGATTTCGCCTCTTTCTGTCCAAAGATACTAACCCTAATTCGACTAAAACCTTATACAGTTTCCTAAGGATTACGAAAAATAGGACCAAGCCCAAATTAATGGCGCTCAGCGGCACTTTTACCGCTCAGCGGTAAGTGCGGGTCTTCAGAATTGATGCTCAGTTGCAGTTTTGTCCCTAAGTGGTGGCTGTGGGACTCCAAAGTGTCGCTCAATGGTAGAATTGCACTCAACGGTGACTGCGACTCTTCTTTTAAGCACTTTCACTTCCTTTCTTGAGTCCAACTCCTTACTACTTCAACTTCTTTCATCTAATTCATCCCAATTCCTGAAAATAAGGAAAACCAAGCATAAAACCCATCCAACTCTCTTATTTCCAAAACATAAGCAAAAGAATAGTTTTTAAGTCATAAAGGTTGTTTTTTATGTCAAAATTAGGTATAAAAATAACAGTTTCTCAATTGTTATCACAACCCCAAACTTAGAACTTTGCCTGTCCTCAAGCAAACAAGATGTAACTCAATCTTCCACCAATCCATACAATGATTCACCACATTCAAAACTTTTTCTTTCAAGACAAGTAATTACTCAAATCAACTCATCACAAAGAATCTAGTCAAGATGCACACATGCTTTGGTGTTCACATAATCACATAATATCCAAGAAATGTTATTCTCATGAATGATCAATTAACTAAGCATAAATGTAATCATGTGCTCAGGGAATCTTTCCTTACTAGATAAAGTGTTTCACTCAAACACACAAGTGTATAAGAGGTCACTCATTCACTCTACTATCACAATGTCACATGAATCAACTTTGCCTTTCATTTAACCCCAATCAAACACACTCACAAGCAAGTATCATCACAAAGGCTTTTCTATGGCTTATAATGTGGCTGGGCTAACAAGAAAATTGGTCTTTCCGGATCACAAAATCCTTGAGTTAAGTGAATCATCTAAACACAACCATTCTTCCTTCTTCCCAACTTTCTTTTGCATTGAGCCTTTCTTTTTCTTTCTTTTCTTTCCTTTTTATTTTACTTTTCACATGCTTAGCTCAAAGCTTTTTATTCCTGTATGGTTTGAGACACACATAGCTACACCGTATCATCCACAGACAAATGGGCAAGCTGAGGTTTCCAACAGGGAGATAAAAAGAATTTTAGAAAAGACAGTGGCTTCATCAAGAAAAGTTTGGTCTCAAAAGTTGGATCATGCCCTTTGGGCATACAGAACTGCAATGAAAAAAATAGCTATTGGATTATCTCCTTTTCAAATGGTTTATGGAAAGGCATGCCACCTTTCGGTGGAGATGGAACATCGGCCTCTATGGGCTTTAAAATTCTTGAATTATGATTCTTGTGACAGTGCAGAAAAAAGGAGAAGGCAAATTATTGAGCTTGAAGAGATGCGGCTGCACGCCTATGATTCTTCAAAGAATTACAAAGAAAAGGTGAAATTTTATCATGACAAGAAGCTGGTAAAAAAAGTCTTTAATCCAGGACAGTAGGTACTGATATTCAATTCATGACTGAAACTTTTCCCTGGAAAGTTGAAGTCCAAGTGGTCTGGTCCATTTATGAACAAGAATGTTCTTCCACATGGAGCAGTTGAGATAATAGATCCAGCATCTGAAGATCCACAAAGAAGTTGGGTTGTCAATGGACAACGTCTCAAGCATTATTTGGGTGGTGAGGTGGAACGCCTTTCCACAGTCATGGAGTTGGTTGATCGAAATTGAATCTATTGGGTCAAGCTAGTGACGTTAAAGAAGCGCTTATTGGGAGGCAACCCAGCTTTCTAAACTTTCCCTTGTTGCTTTTATTTTATATGTTTTTATTTTATTTATTGTTGAACTCTTTTAATATTCCTGTTTTTATTGTTTTTTTTCTGTAGTATAGGAATGATGTACTTTGCTATATCTTATTGTAGTGGTTTAGTTCTTCTAATGTTGTGTTTTGATGAGTGTTACTTTTTTATGCTTATTGTTTGGATTGAGGTTGATATGATGCATGATGTGAAAATACACAGGTGGTTGCTTCTAACATGCGAAACAAGTTCTTGAGGTAAAACTTGATTGAGATACTGAGCAGGATGTTTTTCTGAATTCTAGAACTTGAGAGTTTACCTATGTGAGTTTTGGGCTTTAGACTAGTTGTAAATAATTGCTATTACTTTGGAAGCATAAAAGGTTTTGCCCAAATTTTCTGTTATTGAACTACTTGGTTGCAGGTTTCATATGATCAAGGCCATCTTTTGTTTTTCCCTTATTCTTTTAGCCTTCATAAATTTTTCCACTAAAAAGAAAGCTAATTTCTCTACCTTTTGAACTTTGAGCCTTCAGCATGTTTTGAAAACCCTGTTTCAAATTCTTTACCTTGAGTTGAGTTGAGAATATTTGTGAGGTATTGAAAAAGGTTCAAGTTTGGGGTTGTTGGTAAGCAACCCCACTTTTCTAAGCAGTGAGCAATTGAAAAGCAACAGAAAAAGAAAAAGAAAAATCAAAAGGAAAGAAAATGAAAGGAAAAAGGAAAAATAAAAAGAAAAGAAAGTAGAGCTCACTACAAGGGAAAAAGGTTGGGAAAAATCTTCTTAAAAAGAGAATCTGTGAGTAATTGATAAATTCATAAATATCTCTCTTAACTCAAGGAATTTTGCTGACCAGAAAAACTAATTTCCTTCTTAGCCCAGCCAAGTTACAAGCCATGAAAAGCCCTTGTGATGACAACTTGCTTGTAAGTTTGTTTGATTCTGGTTAAATGAAAAGCAAAATTAATTTGTGTGACATTGTGATAGCAGAGTGAAAAAGGCACCAACACTATACACCTGTAAGGGAGTGAGATACTTTTGAATGCTTGAGTGATACACTTTTGAGTACTTGAGTGAAACACTTTCCTTGGTAAGGAATAGTTCTTTGAATTTCTGATTACATCTCTGCTTGGTTGATTGATTACTCTTAAGGACAACATCTGTTGAACTGTTTGAGCATCACTTTGAGTTATTTGAAAGAAAGCATCTGTACATCTACACTAATATTCTTATGATGGGCTGGTTGAAGTGCTGATTTATCTTGAGAAAAAGATTGTGAAAAATTGTTGAATCACTGGATAATTGTTAAGAGCTGAGTTACATTGTATTTTTCTTGAGAACAAGCAAAGTTCTAAGTTTAGGGTTTTGATAACGGTTCAATATACCGTTATCTGTGATGTAATTTTGATACTAAATGCACCCTTTTTGACTTAGAAACTTGCTTGGACTCATGCTTTTTCAATAAGTTGTGTGAATAAGAGAGTTGACGTTGAATTTGATGATTTTATGACTAATTACCTTTGTTTTGATAGAAAATGAGTTAATACAGGAAGCAGAGATGAAGTGCTAAGGATATAGAGCTCGGAAAGGCCTAGAAAAGCACCAGAAGAGGGAACCGCACAAAGCTTGGGTGACCTACAGGAGGCTTGAGCGTAGAAAAATCGACGTCCGTCGCCCGGGCGCTCGGGTTTCGAACCCCGAAGCCTGGGCGAAATTGAAGGCTCAAGCCCTACGGAAATCGACATCCACCACCCGGGCCCCCTAACTGGGGTGCTCGAGCGTCGCGCGTTATAGATCCGGCCCAGTTTTTTCTCTATTTCGACTCTTTTGGACTAGGCCATGTTTCTACTCTGTTCTGACTCTATTTAAAGGACCCAGGCGCTCTAGGTTTTTTATCTCTAGTTGGAGCAACACAACAGTACACTCTTCCACTCTCTAAAGGCGGATCTGGAGGCGGGAGCTTCCTCTTCTACTCTTAGGGTTTCACTATCTCATGCTTTTCCATTATTCATATAGTTTCTCCATGTCTATGGGGAACTAAACTCTATTTGTTGTTGGGGAATGATGTAACCTTGTGAACTCTCATGTATTTGAATTGATTCTTAATTTATATGTTTTTTAATTAATTATTAGGGAATTCATCTGTCTCAATGCTTGCTCTATTTAACTCATTTAGTAGCATGATTTATGAATTGCATGAATTTCGAGAGGTTCATTACAATTCAGGTTCTTGTTGAATTCTCCCAAGGGTAATATTTCTTAGGGATGAGGGTATGAGTACTTGGTCATCTAAAGCTCTTGATCTTCAGACTTAATTTTCTAGGAACGCTAGGAATTGCACGAACTAGGAATTAAGGCAGGCTTATTGCGCCGAGGGATCGGGTTCTAAGTAATTTAGTGAGTGACGTTAATATTAATGTAAAAAGAAGAATTCTTATATTCATGAGAGTAAACTTGGAGAAATCAAACCCTAACAACATAATAATCTCATTTTATAAAGAACTTCCATTCATCTCTGTGTTACTCTATTATTGATCAATTGCACTCATATTTAATTTTTTGTCTTTGCATTTGAAACCAATGATCTCTTTTTATTTAAATCTTAATTAATTGAGTTATCAAACAAATGTTTAGTGCCGAGAGTCTTCAGGGAAATGATACTTGGTCTTACCATTTTATATTACTTGTGCGATTCGGTACACTTGCCGGTCCACCATCAACAAGTTTTTGGTTTCGTTTCTGGAGATAAAAAATATTGTTAATACCACTCTCATGTATTTATGAATTCATCTTCTTCATTAATATTAATGTCACTTTCTAATTTACCTTAAACCCGATGTCTCGGTGAAGAAAGCCTACTCTTAATTACTAGATCACAATGTCTTGTATCCCTAGCAATTAATTATGCATTACATTCGCACAGAAGCTTAAAGGCAACCAACCCTCCTATCCATATGTCTAAGTAATATTGTTTTTGGGAGAATTTCCCCAGTTCTAGATTTCCCCATATGTTTACATATTGACAAAATAAATAATCATGCAATTGAATGACTTAAACAAAGCATGCATAGAGCGTAGAGGAAAAACCCTAACAATTAATGAAGTAAAGGATTTATAATATAAATCAATTCAATACATGAGAGTTTCAAAGGATTACATCGTTTCCCCAACAACAATGGAGGTTTAGTTCACCATAGACATGGTGAAACTAGATGAAAATATGGAAAAGAATGGAAGATAAAACCCTAAAATTTTAAGATCGGAGCTTTCACATCCAAAATCTACCTCCGAGGGATGAAAGAAGTGTTTCTACGCCTCTTTTTTTCCAAAGATATGAACCCTAGGTCGTCCAAAACCTTAAAAAGTACATAAAAATAACATAAAACAGGTCAAAGCCCTCATCGTCGGCGCTCAGCGCCCCAAAAGGGCGCCCAACAGTGGTTGCGGCACTAAACTAACGCTCAACGGTGGCGCTCAGGCGTGAGACAAAAGAACTTGGCGCTCAGCGCCCCAAAATGACGCTCAGCGCTATCTGCAATTCTTCTATGTGGTACATTTCTAGCCTTTCCTGACTCCAAATCCTTACTACTATAATTTCTTCATCCAATTCATCTTAATTCTTGTCAAAACAAGGAAAACCAAACACAAAACCAATAATACCACCTTCAACTCTCTTATTCTCACATCTTAAGCAAAAGCATGATTTCAAGCTAGTTTCTAAGTCATTGTTAACCCTCGGCAAGTGTGACCGAATCGTATCAAGTAATAAAACTGGTAAGACCAAGTATCGTTCTCTCAAAGGACTCACGACCTAGACAGTTGTGTGATTTGTTGATTATCTAAGACTTGTAAAAACAATTCCTTTAGATTTTTAATGTAAATTACAGAATTGTAAATATGAATCCATGTATTGATCAATGGCAAAGAAGAAGCAAAACACGTGAAGTGAAATATATGATGAGTATGTTGTTGGGGTTTATCAATTTCATCCTATCCACTCTCATGTATTCAAGAATTCATCTTTCTTCATTAATGTTAATGTCACTCTCTAAATTACCTTAAACCCGATGTCTCGGCGAAGAAAGCCTAATCATAATCATTAGTTTACAATGTCTTGTCTCCCTAGCAATTATTCATGCATTATAAAGCACAAAAGCTTAAAGGCAACCAACCATTATATTCCTATGTCTAGGTTTATACTACTATTGCGAGACATTCTCCAGATCTAGATTTCCCCGTATGTGTCCATATCAACAAAATCAATTATAATGCTATGAATGAGTTAAACAATGCAAGCATTAAGCAAAGGAGAAAAACCCTAACAATTAATGAAAGAAAGCATATATATTAAAGAACAAATTCAATACATGAGAGTTTCAAAAGAATTACATTGATTCCCCAACAACAAAAGAAGTTAGTTCACCATATTCATGGTGAAACTAGATGAAATGCAATGAAAGAGTGAAAGATTAGAGATTAAAGTTCCTATGATTGAGACATTGCAATAGGTTCCTAGTTTGATCAAATTCCTGAAGAAGTTCAGTAGAAAGAAGAAAAAAAAAGATGGAACTTGAACTTTATTTGGTCAAGCTAGTGATGTTAAAAGAGCGCTTGTTGGGAGGCAACCCAATGATTTAAGAACTTTTAATTTTTGGTTTGGTGATGTAATTTTGAACTGTTGGTATTTTTGTTTTGGTTATAAGTTTGTTAGAGGGTTTACATCTACTGATGGATGTTAGGTGGAAGAGTATCTACTGAAGGATATTATGCTATTAGACACTTATTGATGAGTGTTGATGAAAAGTGTATACACCTACTGATCGGTGTTGGTAAGAAAGATTTGCATCTACTGAAGGGTGCTGGAGGATTTTGGGTCAGGCGCGTGACGTTAAACAAGCACTACCTGGGAGGCAACCTAGTTGATTGAATTTATTTTTGTTTGTTTGTGTTGATTTTGTTCTAGTTGCATTATAGGGATTGAATCTTTGAGTGATGTGAGAACCTAAATACATTGAGTGAGTAAAAGGCATTGGTATAAGACACCTAGGGCAAGCTAGGAAGAAGGAGAGTTGGTGCTGCAAATGCCGCTCAGCGGTAATTACGCTGAGCGCGAACACTGCAGAATGGGCTGACTGTTTTGTTTGAATTGCGCTCAGCGGGATTTGGCTCATTAGGTTTTTTTCATACCGTAGGGCGCGTTTTGGTACGCACTTCCATATCTCACTCTTCCCACACACTCTCAAGCACTCTCCAAAGAGTTCTCTTCACTTTTCCCTTCTTCCCCCTTCACAAAACCTGTCTGCCATTCATTTTTTGCATCAAGTTTTCATCCAAGTTTGGGGTTTGGTGAGAGCATTGCTATGAGGGACTGATTTCTTGACATTCTTAGAGAATTCTTCACTCATCTAGTATCTCCACCTAAGTAAGTATAAGCATTTTACATTCTAGGGTTTTTGAAAGCATGAATTGGTATGAACATGGTTGTCTAAGCATGATTCTTGAGGGATTTTGATTTTTATGCATGACTAGATGAATTAATTGTTGTTTGGACCAATTAAACTCCTTGATTTTGGTATGGGACTAGGAAGATTGCATGTGGGTGGAGATTAGAACATTTTTAGGGCATTTTGCAAAATCTGCATAATCGTATCTCAGCGAAAATTACCCTTGGCAGAGTGGTTTTTGATGCTCTTTGGCTTGCTGGTTTGATGCACAGGTTGCACTGAGGGGTTTTGATTGCCCTCAAGGATGATAGGAATGGTTTTAGGGTGTTGTTTGTGGTTTACTAATGCTTAATGATGTGTCTTGTGGTTTTGTGAATTGTGTTTGATGTAGGGATGGCGTCCTCATCGGGCAAGAGATTCAAGACTACAGTATCCAAAAGGAAGGAGAAGGAACCAGATCAACCCTATTCCAGCAAGTTCCTTTCCCGCAAGCATGAGCAACAGTTCCTCATTGTCCAAGATAGCATGGCAAGAGGAGCAGGCATAGGCCAGTAGAGTTGGAGCAGTTGAAGCTCTAGCTATGGAGGAAGATGATGAGGATGATGATTTTGAAGATGCTGAAGAAGGAGAGGAGGAAGACTCTGATGATAGCATGAGCTGATGAGGAGCTGAGATAGAATGTACTGATGGATGCTATCAGCACTAGAGCAGGATTTTTCTTATCTTTTATTTTATATTATTGAATTTATTTGCTTCTATTTTTAGAATAGGGTTTGATGTACTTGGCTTAAAACTTTATTTGTGTGCAATGGTTTATTGATGTTATGATGTTTCTGATGAGTATTGCTTCATGATGTTAATTATATTGATTTATGTTGAGATGATGCATGATGCTGATACACAGGTGATTGCTTAAAATATTTTGAAACAGACGCATGATGACTTGTGATTGTGAGTATGATACTGAGCAGGATATTTATCTAAATGTTGGAATTTGAGTTAACCTATGTGAGGATTGAACTCAAGAGTTTTTATGAGTGAGTGCCATTACTTTGAAAGCATGAATGACTTTGCCCAGGTTTTCTATGATTGAATCACTTGCTTGTATGTGTCATATGATCAATGCCATTTGTTGTTAACCCTTTTTAGCCAAAATGCATGATTTTAGCCCACTAAAAGAGAACACTATGTGTTCTATCCTTTGAAGCTTTAGCTTTGAACATGATTTGAAAACCCTTTTTGAAAAACTTTACCTTGAGTCGAGTTGAAGATGTATTGTGGTATTGATAAATGTTCAAGTTTGGGTTTGTTGGGAAGTCTAGAAAAGGAAAATAACAAGCATTGAGCCAAGAGCTAAGCATGTGAAAATAAAAAGAAAAAGGAAGAAAAGAAAGAAAAAGAGAAAGACTCAATGCAAAAGAAAGTTGGGAAGAAGGAAGAATGGTTTTGTTTAGATGATTCACTTGACTCAAGCATTTTGTGATCTAGAAAAACCAATTAGCCCAGCCACGTTATAATCCATAGAAAAGTCCTTGTGATGACACTTACTTGTGAATGTGTTTGACTGTGGTTAAATGAAAGGCAAAGTTAATTCATGTGACATTGTGATAGTAGAGTGAACCATTGTATGGATTGGTGGAAGATTGAGTTACATCTTGTTTGCTTGAGGACAAGCAAAGTTCTAAGTTTGGGGTTGTGATAACAATTGAAAAAATATTACTTTTATACTTAAATTTGACCTTCAAGACAACCTTTATTACTTAGAAACTAGCTTGGAATCATGTTTTTGTTGAAGTTTTGGAAAGAAGAGAGTTAGACAGGTTTTATGCTTGATTTCTTTGTTTATTTGCAGGTTTTAAGATGAATTGAGTGAAAGAAGTGAAGGAGCTAGGAGTTGGATTCAGAAAAGGAAGAAAAAGTGCATAAAAGGAAGAAGCCGTAAGTACCGCTCAGCGCCATTTACCGTTGAGCGGCACTTTGAAGACCCGCAGTCACCGTTGAGGAGCAAAACTGTAGCTGAGGGGCATAATAGAAGTCACGCACTTACCGCTGAGAGGTATTTACCGTTGAGCGGCATTCTTATGGGCTTGGGTTTACTTTTTTGTAATATTTAGAAGTCTATATAAGGCTTTAGTCTTCCTAGGATTAGTATCTTTGGCTTGAACGAAGCATAAACACACTTTTTCACCCCTTGGAGGAGGATTTTGATGCTACAAATCCTTTCTCACCTTTCTAGGGTTTTATCTTTCACTCTTTCATTGCATTTCATCTAGTTTCACCATGAATATGGTGAACTAACTTCTTTTGTTGTTGGGGAATCAATGTAATTCTTTTGAAACTCTCAGTTCAAAATTACATAACCAAACCAAAAATTAAAAGTTCTTAAATCACTGGGTTGCCTCCCAGCAAGCGCTCTTTTAACGTCACTAGCTTGACCAAATAAAGTTCAAGTTCCATCTTTTTTTTTCTTCTTTCTACTGAACTTCTTCAGGAATTTGATCAAACTAGGAACCTATTGCAATGTCTCAATCATAGGAACTTTAATCTCCAATTTCTTGAAGATTTCCTTAAAGCGCTCAAAATCCTTCTCTTTCCTATGATACTTCTTTGGATGAGGAAGAGGTTTTTCATATGATTCTTTCTTTTTTCTCTCGTCCTCTTTTTCTTTTCTCTCACTTTCTTTTTCTTCACACAAATTTTCTTTTCTCTTACTTTCTTTTTTTCTTCTTTTTTTCCACTCACTCTCTTAATCTTCAAACAAATTTTCTTTCTGTCTTCTCTCTCAACCACATCTCTTTCTCTTTCTACATCTTTATCTTTCTCACTCAACTCTTCTTTTTCTTTTCTCTCTATCTCTTTCTCATCTAAAGTCTTGTCACTTCCAGTGATCATCGCTTGACATTCCTCCCTAGGGTTAACTTTAGTTTCAACCCCAAAACCTTCCAATTTCTCAATGAAGTGACTAATCTGCATCTCCTTCCTTTTACGTGATGCTTCAATGCTTTTCTGAGTGGAGATGGACTCTTGCATAAATTGTTGAAAGACGTCATCCAGCTTTGCCATTGATAGAGAGCTTTATTGCTGTCATTGTTGTTGTGGTTGATTCTCAAATTGTCCGGCAGCTTGCCAAAATTGACTTTGATCCATGCTTGAGTGAGATTCCCTCCAATGGTTGAAATTACTTTGGTAGAATTGAGTGCCCATATAGTTAAATTCTTGTTCGTATTGCATCCTGCAAGCATTAGCCACAAAACCCTAGAAAACATTTGTTAGCACAAAAAATATAAAAGATAAACTAAAAAGATAAAATAAAAAAAAATAAAAAGATACAATCAAGTCAAGGTTTATCAATAATCACACAAATAGAATAGTTCAACCACGAGTCCCCAGCAACAGCGCCAAAAACTTGTTAACCCTTGGCAAGTGTGACCGAATCGTATCAAGTAATAAAACTAGTAAGACCAAGTATTATTCTCCCAAAGGACTCATGGCCTAGATAGTTGTTTGATTTGTTGATTATCTAAGACTTATAAAAACAATTCCTTGAGATTTTTAATGCAAATTACTGAATTGTAAATATGAATGCATGTATTGATCAATGGAAAAGAAGAAGCAAAATACGTGAATTGAAATATATGATGAGTATGTTGTTCGGGTTTATCAATTTCATCCTATCCACTCTCATGTATTAAAGAATTAATCTTTCTTTATTAATGTTAATGACACTCTCTAAATTACCTTAAACCCGATGTCTCGGCGAAGTAAGCCTAATCATATTAACTAGTTTACAATGTCTTGTCTCCCTAGCAATTATTCATGCATTATAAAGCACATAAGCTTAAAGTCAACCAACCATCATATTCCTATGTCTAGGTTTATACTACTATTGGGATCGATTCTCCAGATCTAGATTTCCCCGTATGTGTCCATATCGACAAAATCAATTATCATGCTATGAATGAATTAAACAATGCAAGCATTAAGCAAAGGAGAAAAACCCTAACAATTAATGAAAGAAAGGATATATATTAAAGAACAAATTCAATACATGAGAGTTTCAAAAGGATTACATTGATTCCCCAACAACAAAAGAAGTTTAGTTCACCATATTCATGGTGAAACTAGATGAAATGCAATGAAAGAGTAAAGGATGAAACCCTACAAAGGTGAGAAAGGAGCTGTAGCTTTCAAAATCCTCCTCCAAGGGGTGAAAAAGTGTGTTTCTGCTTCGTTCCAACCAAAGATACTAACCCTAAGAAGACTAAAGCCTTATATAGACTTGTAAATATTACAGAAAAGTAAGCCCAAGTCCATAAGAATGTCGCTCAGCCGTAAATACCGATCAACGGTAAGTGCGTGACTTCTATTATGCCCCTCAGCTACAGTTTTTCCCCTCAGCGGTGACTGCGGGTCTTCAAAGTGTCGCTCAGCGGTAAATGGCGTTGAGCGGTACTTGCAGCTTCTTCCTTTTATGCACTTTTTCTTCCTTTTCTAAATCCAACTCCTAGCTCCTTCACTTCTTTCACTCAATTCATCTTAAAACCTGCAAAAAAAACAAAGAAATCAAGCATAAAACCTGTCCAACTATCTTATTTCCAAAACATCAACAAAAACATGATTCCAAGTAAGTCATAAAGGTTGTCGTTAAGGTCAAATTTAAGTATAAAAATAACAGTTTTTGAACTGTTATCAGTCATAAAGGGTGTTTTTAATATCAAAATTAAGTATAAAAATAACGATATTTCAACCGTTATCAGTTCCCTGTTGTGATTACAGGAAGAAAAGTGTGTTGCGTTCTTGACTTTGAGGATGGCTCAAAGGGTGTGGACTGCAGGAGAGGGGATTCTTGCTGCTAGTCTGTTTATATATTGTCTATATTTTGATTAGAGGGTTAGAGAGATGTTTTATATTTTTTACGTGAGGTTGCTACAAAAGCCTTGTTGTAAAAACCTTGATCATTATTGTGCATTGGCTTCTTGTAGTTGGAAGGACACTAGATGTAGGCTTGGCCGAACCAGTATAAAAACTCAGTGTTTGATCTTTCTATCGCTACACTCTTTTATTCAGTCGACTTCTTACTGTACTCAATCGATTTAATTTTTGCGGCATAAACAAGTCTTTTACCTTGCGTTTCAAGAAAGTCATAAAGGCACCACTTTTGGTGAAAAAGATTTTGAATGTTTTAAACTTTATACTTCACCAATTCAGCCTCCCTCTTGGTCTGACAAATTGAGTCATTCTTTTTTAAGTAATCAACACCAGAATTTTTTTTATCTGAAAAAAAAAATACTATTATGCCAAGCTCCTTTCTATGCATTAAACCACTACAATTTCAAGAAGGATATTTTACTAATTGAAATTTACATTAGTTGCGAAGTAACATAAAAATTGAAACACCTTATCGTATTTATTTTAGGTCTTACATTCTCCCCATCCACAAAAATTTTCGTCCTCGAAAATTGTGGTTATCAGGAGAATAGATAAGGGTAGGTCTTCCTCGTATCTTCTTCTAATTCCCAACTCATTTCTTGTGTGCTCTCATTCCACAACACTTTCACCGTGTTGATTCTCTTTCCTCTGAGTTGTTTAGTTTGATGATCCAGAATTCGCACAAGTTTGATGTCTAAAGATAAATCCCCTTTAACTTGAATGTGATCCATTTCAAGCACATGATTTGGTCTTGACATGTACTTTCTCAATTGTGATACATGAAACAAGTTATGTAAATTCGCTACCTGTGGAGGCAACGCAATTTCATATGCTACTAGCCCGATCCTCTTGAAGATTTCAAATGGTCAAAGAAACTTGGGAGATAACTTCTTCGATCTGATAGCTCTTCCTATGCCTGTCATTTGAGATACACGAAGGAACACATGGTCTCCTACTTTGAACTCAAGAGGTCTTCTTCTCTTATCTGCATAAGAATTTTGTCTGCTTTAAGTTGCGTGCATTCTCTTTTGTATCATCTTAACTTTGTCTGTTGTAACATCTCGAGACCTAATGCGACTGCTTCTTCATCTTGGTACCAACATAGAGGTGTCCTACATCTTCTCCCATACAAGGCTCATATGGCGCCATCCCTATGCTAGAATGAAAATTGTTGTTGTAAGTGAATTCTACCAAAGTTAGAATTTCGCTCAAACTTCTCATATGATCCAAAACGCACGTCCTCAACAAGTATTAGGGAGATTGAATAGTCCTTTCGTACTATCCATCCGTCTGTGGATGATATGTTGAACTCATCCTATGCTTCATATCCAAAGGCTCTTGTAATTTCTTCCAAAATCTTGATGTAAATCTTGGATCACGATCAGAAATGATATTGGATGGTACACCATGCAATCTGACTACTTCTCTAACATAAAGTTTTGCCAGCTTATCCAAGGATTTCCTTTGATTGATTGGCAAGAAGTGGTCACACTTCGTCAATCTATCTATAATCACCCACACAGTGTCATGGCCCTTTCTTGATCTTGGTAAATGAGTCACAAAATCCATCGAGATGCTATCCCATTTCCATCGAGGAATATATAACTATTGTAACATCCCTCCTGGTGAAACATATATCAAAATCGGTCCCTCATATGGACCGCGGATAAGAGTCATCCTCCACACGCAGATTTAGACATATCTCCCCTATTCTTCAAGGTCTTATGAGTAGAAACATTGGTGAGTAACATCCATTCACCAAGCACCATACTCAGCATGAGTCAGAAACCTACGGCGACATATCTCTGTCACCTCGAAAGAGGAAAATGACAGACTCGAATCCATCTATCGCCTTACACAAGCAAAATGAATTATATTTTTAACTGCCGAGATAAAACATAAATCTTCTCCGATTATATATGATAAAACTAGAGAATCATCAAAGACTATTCTATCAAATCCCAACAGGACCCTCAACATCATCGTGTACACTAATAAAATACCACTATAATTTGTCATCGGAGAAGAATCAAATGTTTGACGAATCAAACTCACCATAAACGCCAGTATATATGACTAGTCAAAACTTACTGGATTAGACCAGGGCTGCTCTATAAACTCCGATTTTTAAGATTCTTCTATCCTACCAACAAAATAAATAACAAATAAAATAAACGTTCTAGGGAACCAAGAAGGTCAATCTGGCAAAGCCAGTTAGACATCTTATCCTTCCAAAAAGAAGCTAGAGAAAAAGGAAAAAAATAAATGTTCTGAGGAACCAAGAAGTTGAATCTGGCATAGCCAGTTAGATATCTTCTTATCCTTCTAGAATGATGCAAGAGAAAAATAAAAAAAAAATAAACGATCTGGGGAACCAAGAAGTTGAATCTTGCAAAGTCGGTTAGACATCTTCTTATCCTTCCAGAAAGATGCAAGAGAAAAAGGATATACAAAATAGTTAAGCCTTTAAATGATTATCGCATATATAATCAGGACATAGACATACACATTAACTCAAGACATGAATAGTAATACATACACAATAATTCAAGACATGAATAATAATACAATAGTATTAGATAATTAACATAAAAGCCTAGGAATATTAGCTTCCCTTACCTCTTTTCTAGACTTAGTTTCCTGCTCAGAAGTTGTTTCTCCGAAACTCTTGCAGAATCTCTACCCTCTTTGCAACCAAAACTTCCTAATTTTCTCTCTCTTTAACTTATTTCTCCTTCTTGCTACAGAATTTCCCTTCCCCTTTCTTGGTGTAGAACTTCCTTCCCCCCTGACTATTTATAGCCAAAAAAATTTTTACTATTCATTTTTTTAACTATTCAAAAAATAATATTTTATTCCTATTTACACCAAAATTTATTTGACCATCCTTGGCACCAACGTGGAATGCTTATCCATGGATACTATGCATTTTTTTTACTATTCATTTTTTTTTAGTTTGGAAACATGAACTCTCTACAACTTCATTATTCGTAAAACTTATTAGGGTGTCAACTTTCAATGAAATGGCTATGGATTCGTTCAACAAAAACAACCACCAAAATTCCTATACGCTAATTTTTTTTCTCTCATAATTTTACCATAGTTGACTACTACATTCAAACATTTCATCTTCACTAAGTAATCAACACCATAATTTTGTTTATCTGAAAAAAATATACTATTATGCCAATCTCCTTTCTATGCATTAAACCACTACAATTTCAACAAGGATATTTTACTACTTGAAATTTACATTACTTGCGGAGAAACATAAAAATTAAAACATCTTATCGTATTTATTTTAGCTCTTACAGCCACCCTCTCCTAACAGTAGTGTGGGAGAGCTCGATCATTCTCAGCATTGTGGAAAAATATTGTAAAATTCCCAAAACGCAGCAGCTAGGGTTCAAACCCCACAACTTTCACGCAACCAACTACTGACTTTTCCAAACCAACTATCACACAACATTTATAATAGAAATTGTTTCAGTAGGAATTTTGTGAGACCGAGACACTAACCTTTGACTTGTGTGCTCTGCTTGTATGCTCCCAGTTTATACCACTCGATTGTCGTCGGTATTGGCCGTTCGGTGGACTTCAGTTTTGACCGCTCGGTCGACTTCGTGGAAAAAGGGGGGAGGTACCTGAAAAAGTCACTCTGACGCTCAAGTTAGGAGCAGTTTTATGAATTGTTTATGACAATTAAATATTTAAGTCCTGATCAGATATAAGTAGCGCATAGTCAAGTGTGACTTGAACGTGAGTTTACCTCAAAACTAAACCCTATTTATAGAGTTTAAAGGAATTTGACCAATTAATTTACCTCTTAATGGTCATTAATGCAAACCTTAATTGTTTAACGGTAGCTATTGTCACATTTATTGTGCCTTAATTATGCTCAACGATTGTCGGGACCGAACGATTGAGAGGCTTTTTCCCGCATGTTGATCGTTCAGTTCCTTATGGCCGTATGTCATCCTAACCGATCGGTAGCATATAAGCCCAAAGTTATGTAGAGGCTCTCCTGCATCTTTACCGATTGGTCGGCTATGAGCCCATAGTAACATAAGCCCCCCATGTCCGAGTTAACCATTCGACTTTAGCTATGATTAACTATAGGACTTATGAGTTTGAGGGATGCTATTTTTAGTCGTTGCTTGTATATGACCGATGAAGAACCTCGACGCTTGGTTTAGGACCAGGGGTTCTCGGAGAGCGTTCCCTGGGTTATGTGGACGAGAGTGAGAGTCCATGGAGAACCTCACTGCTTAGTTTAGGATGATAGTGAGAGTTCACGAAGAATGTTCCTCACCACTCGCTTTAGGACCAGGGGTTCTCAGAGAGCGTTTCTTGAGTTTTGTGGACGAGAGTGAGAGTCCACGGAGAACATCACCGCTCGGTTTAGGACAAGAGTGAGAGTTCACGAAGAACGTTCCTCACCGCTCGGTTTAGGACCAGGGGCTTCTCGGAGAGCATTCCCTATGTTTTGTGGATCAGAGTGAGAGTCCATGGAGAACTTCACCGCTTGGTTTAGGACGAGAGTGAGAGTTCACGAAGAACGTTCCTGACCGCTCGGTTTAGGACCAGGGGATTTTAGAGAGCGCTCCCTGGGTTTTGTGAAGTGGCCCGAACGATAAGTTCCCGATTTGCCTAGTGATTCGTGTGTGCGATCCTATCATCTACACTGTGAGGCCATGGAAGGCCGAGCAGTCGAGGCCAAATGACCAATAACTTTAAAGTCGAACGGCTGATCATATGTGATTTGAAGGGAATTGTCCGACTTTATTCATACCAAAAGTTTAAACACGTAAGTCTTGTCAAAAGAATCTAATCGAAATAAAACATAACATCAAAATTCAACTAAAGTAAACTTGAGATGAGTCGCATTCCCAGTGTTAGGAAGGACTTTTCATTATATCTTCTAGTCAATATTCCCCCTAATTGCGTGGTCAGAGTTATGACTGCGGTTGCGACTTTGCCTATGTTTCCGCTCCTCCTTTCTAAACGGTCGTTCGGTACTTCTTTGTGGAGACCTTGATGAGCTTCTTATCCACTGTCCATCCTTCTTCACATACTTACGGAGATAGCCTGCACGAATGAGTGCTTCAATTTTATCTTTGAGTGTTACACACTCTTCGGTGGTATGTCGCAGGTTTTTTTGGTATTGGCAGTGCTTTCCTCCATCGGCATTTTTAGGTGAATGAAGCTTCCTGACCAAAAGAAGTTCAGCACTAAGAACTTCCTCGAGTATTTTTGCGCTGAGTACATTAATAGCTGTGTAATGATCAAACTTAGGCATTCGGGGGAAGTCCTTTGGTCGAGACCCTCCTCCCTTGTCGTTGTCGCCGAACGTTTGTTTGGCGTCCTTTTTCTTTCCGCCTACATCAGCTTCTTGTTGTTGCTTTCTTTGTGACATTCGCATGTCCTCCATACAAATAAACTCAGTTATCCTTTCCTGAAGTTCATCCATTGTTTTTGGTGGTCGCGCATATAATTTTTCAACAAAATATCCTAGCCTTAGGCATGAAGGCAAGTTGCTGATACCTTTTCATACAGGCTTTCAAAGTTTCGTCCTTTTCTTGTTTGGTGTTAACCGATTCCGCCGGTCTTATCTCCTGTCTCTGATTGGCCGCGAATTGTCTCCTAAAAAGGGTCTCTACAGTGACGAAGCAATCCACTGTGTTAGGAGGAAGAGTGTTATACCATTCCAATACCTCTTCCTTGAGTGATAATGAGAAGGCTCTGCACATGATCGGGTCGTTGTTTGTATAGAATGCCATTGCATTACCGAACGTCCTTAGGTGATTGTCCAGATCAGTTGAACCATCATACTTATCCAATGCGGGAGGAGTTTTTTCTGGTTTTGGAGTTTGCATGATGGTCGCCGTAAAAGAAAGTAAACTGGTAGGCCGAACGGTATGCAGGGGTGTTGGTTCCCTTCTACCTCGACCGTTCGGGTTGGTGTGATTATGGCTAGCTTCGTTGTTCAGTCTTTCGATTTGAGGCAGACCGCTCGGGTGGGACCCGTTCGGCCCTTAGCGCCACAATCTCCTTTGCATACCCGAACGACTGAGAGGCTTTTTCCCGCATGTTGACCGTTAAGTTCCTTAGGGTCGTATGTCGTCCTAACCGATCGGTAACATATGAGCCCAAAGTGACGTAGATGCTCTCCTGCATCTTTACCGATCGGTCGGCTATAAGCCGATAGTAACAGAAATAAAAATCAATATATCTAAACCTTATTTACGTAACCACACTTATTTACGTAACCACACAAAATGAAAGAGAAAACATAAAATATAACAGGCATCTTATGGTAACTACATTTGCTATTAATATTTATCTAAACAATGGCAAATGATTGAAGAAGCAAAGGTACCATGGCCCTCAAATTTTTTTAAGATTTTGAAATTATATGTTTGAAAGTTTTTAAGTAATATATAGTATATAGTGAGAATGGATGAGAATGGGATATTCTTTTACTTTTTGTTTATAAAGAATAAAAAATATTATTGAGATATTTTTTATTTTCTCTCCCATTGTCTTTTAATTTCTCAAATATTGTACTCATATCTTACTCTCATATGTTTTATTTTATTTCTAAAGAAAGAAAATGAAGTTAAACATAAACACATTATTTCTGCTCTCATTTTTCATGTTTTCTTCTATTTTGAAGAAAACAAATGTAATTCTTTCTTATCCTCTTGAGAGTGAAATATTAGTTTAATAATTAGCATTTTTATATGTGTTTTATCATATTCGGTTTTTTATTGTGGCTTGATTATCATGTATTTTTCTTTTAGTAAGTATGTCTCTCAATTTTTTTATTAGATTATGGTAAATTATTTTTTAGTCTTAAACTTTATTTTTTTTAATAAAAAAGGTATATTGATGAAGAATAAAATAATACATTCATTATTTAAAAGTGATAAAAAGGAAGCTACCGTGAAGACGACAACAAGAAAGATTCAACTTCTTCACATATCTTTAAGCATGATACTAATGATCCAATTATTTAATTAGAGAAGCCTTTTTGTAAGGTTCAAAGAATTACATGCAACGAGTTTCATATTAATTCTGAGATGTGATCCAAGAAAATGTGCTCAAATATGACAATACCCAATTAGTAAAAGAGATGAATTTAGAAGAGCATATTTAAAATACGTTTCATATCAAATACAACTTCAAAACTATCCTTTTTTTTAGGAGAAACATCGAATGAGATTTGAATCTAATTGGTTTAAAATGCTTCCTTCTTAGCTAGAGTATCCAAATTTTATGAATTTATCAACCATGCTTGGATTATGTCAATCTTTGGCAAGAACAAGAAATTCAAGCACATTATATTCGATTGAGCGTTTAATTTGTCTTATATTAACTCTTCCTATTTCTACAACTTCATCCTAAATATCATTTTCTACAATAAAAATTACCAAAACAAGATTTACTACAAAAAATTGTGTAAATTGTGGTGATTTTAATATGATGGTTGTTTAAAATCGTCACTTTTTCTAGCATAATATGATAGTTGGAGACCTGTCACATTTTACAAGTGAAATATGGCTGTTTTAACTGCCATTTTTTGAATCACCACCTTTTGTATTTAAAACATGGCATTTATAATTGTCATTTTTTTAATAAATCTAAACTTCCAAATTTTCTTGCAAGGAAAGTCAAGGACATTTTACTTGATTGTAAGTTCATTTAGTCTTAGATTAACTTTTCCTATTTTTACAAGTTCAACATAAAGATAATTTTCTACAATGAACATTACCAAAGCAAGAAATGAGCAATGAGCAATGAGCAATAAGGACTTAAACCCTCCATTAGGATTTGAGGAAGTTCTGACATTTTGTTATGCAAGGTCCTTTGGATGAGGGTGCTAGACCCAAAAGAGTGGTGAAAAGACCAGCTGGGTGGTCTGATTTCATTCATCACTAATATATCCCATTTTTAATTGTTTCTGTTGGTGCTAGATGTTCTAGAAGAAGTTAGTTAGAGTTTTTGTTATTGTGTTATTTGGCCTGTGTGCCACCTGTCCTAGAGGAATCTTTGGAGTAACTATTTTAATTGTTGTACTGTGCTTTGGAAAGGGGAGAAAAATATATTTCATTCTCTTCTCTTAATTTCTTAGGAGGTACCTGACCTCGAATTCAGGGTTCCCTGTTTCATCCTATAACATTTGGTGCTCTCGTTACGTTCTCTTCCATGGCAGACAATGCGCGCCTTAAAACTCTTTCTGATAAGCTTGATGAAATGCTTTCACAAATGTCAATCTTTTCCACCCAAATGACTGATATGCACAATCGCCTTTCTCACTTGGAATCTCCTTCAACCCCTCCACCATTCCATTCCATTGAAAACACACCTTCACAACGTCATTTCTTGAAACTGGATGTACCCCGTTTTGACGGTACTGATCCAGTTGGCTGGATTTTTAAGATCACCCAATTTTTTGACTATCACAATACACCTGAAGAGGAATGTATCACTGTTGCATCTTTCTATCTTGATGGGGCGGCTTTGGCATGGTTTCAATGGATGTACCGTAACAGCCAAATTCTTTCCTGGACTCATTTGCTGCAAGCTCTCGAGGCCAGATTTGCTCCCACCGCATTTGAAGATCCAAGGGGTAAGCTCTTTAAGCTTTCTCAGACATCCTCTATTTCTGCTTACCTCAATGAGTTTGAGGCCACGACAAATCGCGTGACTGGGTTGTCACCGCCTTTCCTATTGAGTTGTTTCCTCTCCAACCTCAAGTCAGAAATCCGCCGTGAGGTGGTGGCTCAACAACCACAGACGTTGTCGCTAGCAGTGGGTTTGGCTCGGTTGCAGGAAGAGAAATTATGGGATCTTTCTAGGTTTCAACGTGTTAAACCACTCTCATCCTGGCCATCTTCATCTCCTACGCGCATTATTCCCACTCCTATACAACAACCACCACCGAAACCTCTTCCTCCCATTTTGCCTTCTCCATCTCCAAAAACTCGCTATCGTCAGTTATCGGAGATAGAGATGGCGGAGCGTCGTGAGAAGGGGATTTGCTTTAATTGTGATCAGAAATACTCACGCTCTCATCGGTGCCCAGCTCGATTCCTTCTTCTTATCGCTGAAGAGGATGATTCCGCAGGTGGGTTGGCCTCAGATCCAACGAGTTTGAATCCTGAACCGCGAATGGATGAACAGCCGATACAACCCATGGATTTATTGGACTTACCGGCTCAAATTAGTTTACATGCTTTGTCAGGTGCCGGGGCTCCAGAAACCCTCCGTCTCACGGGTCATATTGGCCAGAACCCGATCCGTGTGTTGGTAGATGGGGGTAGCACCCATAATTTCATTCAAAAGGAAGTGGCAATTCGTTTGGGCTTGGCCCAATCCCCCACCACATTTCTCAAAGTACTGGTTGGGAGTGGCGAAGAGTTGGCCTGTACTATAGTGTGTTCTACAGTAGAGTTGTTAATACAGGGGCATTCTTTTCACATAGATTTGTATGTGCTGGATATGGGGGGATCTGATGTAGTCCTTGGGGCCCAATGGTTAAAGCAATTAGGGCCCATATTAATTGATTATCAAGCACTCACTATGAAATTTGTTTTTAATCAATCTATCATAGAACTCAGAGGAGATTCTACGCCACAACCCACTTCCATTTCCTTGCATCAGCTTCTACACACTGCTCTCTTCCTGCACATTCTGATCCCAGGGTACAACAATTACTTACTTCATTCTCCTCCTTATTTTCTGAGCCAACATCTTTGCCCCCATCACGTGGAACTAATCATGCCATTCCCCTTTTCCCTAATTCTCATCCTGTCAATGTACGACCTTACAAGTATCCTCACTCTCATAAATTGGAGATAGAAAAGCAGGTTTCCAAAATGCTTGCATCAGGGTGGATACAACCAAGTTCAAGTCCGTTCTCTTCCCAGTTCTACTCTTGCAAAAGAAGGACGACTCGTGGCGGATGTGCGTGGATTATCGCACCTTGAATGCCATCACCGTCAAGGACCGATTCCCACTTCCCATTGTCGATGAGTTGTTGGATAAGCTGGGATCTGCACGCTGTTTTTCAAAATTAGATCTCACCTCCGGGTTCCATAAAATTCGACTCCAACCCACTGATGTCCACAAAACGGCTTTTCGAACACACGACGGTCATTATGAGTATTGTGTAATGAATGCCCTTCGGTTTGTGCAACTCTCTAGCAACATTCCAATCTACTATGAACGACATCTTCCGGCCCTTGTTACGCAAGACCGTTATTGTATTTTTTGACGATATCTTGGTCTTCAGCACTGATTTTGCCCAGCATTTGTCACATCTTCATCAGGTATTTGAGATACTTGAACGCAATCAGTTCTATTTGCAACCTCAAAAGTGTTCCTTTTTCCAATCAGAGATCGCCTATTTGGGGCACATTGTAGCTGAAGGGGGTGTGTCTTCAGACCCTGCAAAAATCCAAGCTATGATTCAGTGGCCAACTCCCTCTTGCATTAAGGAATTGCGTGGATTCTTGGAATTAACAGGGTTTTATCGCAAATTCGTACGTGGTTATGCGGCAATTGCCCAACCCTTGACAGACCTTCTCAAGAAAGGGAATTTCACCTGGTCTTCCACAGCTCAATAAGCATTTGATCCATTGAAATCCGCTATGACTAGTACTATTGTTGTCATTGCCTGATTTCTCTAAAACATTCTATGTGCAAACTGATGCCTCTGGATTGGCGATGGGTGCAGTATTAACTCAAGACAATCATCCAATCGCCTATTTCAGTAAAGTGTTCTGCCCTCGTTTATCCAAGTCATATGCTTATGTTCGGGAGCTTCATGCCATTACGAGTGCAGTGAAACGGTGGCGTCAATACTTGTTGGGCCATTTCTTTATCATCTAGACTGATCAGAGGAGCTTGAAAGAGCTATTGACTCAGGTTATTCAGACCCCAGAACAACAACATTATCTTGTTAAGTTACTCGGTTATGATTATGAAATTCAGTACAAACCAGGAAAGCTGAACATAGTGGCAGATGCCCTTTCACGATCTGATTTCCTTACTCAAGGTGAGATGCACATGCTCACTATCCCTCAATTTGTGTTTTTGCGTGATTTAAAAGAATCACAGTTACTTGACCCAGATTTCATCCTCATGAGGGATAAATATATCTCGGATCCTTCTTCGTATCCTCAATTCAATTGGAATGGTGGATTGCTTCTTTACCGTGACAAAATTTGGCTCAACGACAAGTCCAAATTCATTTCTTTGTTGTTAAGAGAGTTCCATGAAACACCTATTGGAGGCCATGCTGGGGTCAGCAAAACTCTGAAACGGCTGAGTGCAAATTTTTATTGGGAGTCTATGGCTAAGGACGTTAAGGCATTTGTAGCTCAGTGCAATGTTTGTCAGCAAACTAAGTATAGTACTAAGCGTCCCGGAGGTCTTCTACATCCGTTACCCCTCCCGACGGGTGTTTGGGAAGACATTTCTCTAGATTTTGTAACTACCCTTCCTCCTTCTAATGGTTACACTGTGTTATTAGTGGTAGTGGATCGCTTCTCAAAAGTTGTCCATTTGGGCACTCTACATTCAGGCTTCACAGCTTATAAAGTAGCAGAGTTGTTTGTCAATTTGGTTTGCAAACACCACAGGTTGCCAAAGAGTATCGTTTCGGATAGAGATCCGATTTTCATTAGCCGTTTTTGGTCTGATTTGTTCAAGTTCAGTGGCACCCTTCTCCGAATGAGCTCCTCTTACCATCCTCAAACGGATGGACAAACCGAAGTCATCAATCGTACCATTGAGCAATACCTAAGAGCTTTCGTCCACAACAAACCTAATCATTGGTTCAAATACCTTCCTTGGGCAGAATACCACTACAATACTTCAATCCATTTTGGGTCTGGATTGACTCCATTTGAAGTGGTTTATGGCAAGCCACCTCCCTCTATACCAGCGTACATTGAAGGCACTTCTTCTAATGCAGGTTGTGACTCGGTGCTTACATCCCGTGAGGAGATTTCTTCACTCCTCAAAGCCAATTTGCTGAAGGCACAAATCAGAATGAAGAAGATTGCAGATTCGAAGCGTAGGGATTTGAAATTTGAGGTTGGGACATGGGTGTATTTGAAACTTTAGCCATACAGACAAGCTTCAGTTTCTGGACACAGATATCATAAACTAGCCAAGCGCTTCTATGGCCCTTATAAAGTGCTTGAACGTATTGGACCAGTCGCATATAAGATTGATCTTCCGCCACAGTCCAAGATACACAATGTATTTCACTATTCTATGTTGAAGCGTTATGAAGGACCCGTCCCTCCAAGTATTGATCATCTTCCTCCTGAGTCTGTGGAGAACAGCCCTCTTCTCACTCCATTGGCTGTTTTGGATTTTAAGACAGCTCTTGTGGATGGTGTTCCCACTCGTTTTGCCTTGGTTCAGTGGAACGGGTTGTCCCCAAATGACACGTCGTGGGAAAAATGGCAGGAACTCAAATCATTGGATGACCTTGAGGATAAGGTCCTTGCCGAAGGGGATGGTATTGTTATGCAAGGTCCTTTGGATGAGGGTGCTAGACCCAAAAGAGTGGTGAAAAGACCAGCTGGGTGGTCTGATTTCATTCATCACTAATATATCTCATTTTTAATTGTTTCTGTTGGTGCTAGATGTTCTAGAAGAAGTTAGTTAGAGTTTTTGTTATTGTGTTATTTGGCCTGTGTGCCACCTGTCTTAGAGGAATCTTTGGAGTAACTATTTTAATTGTTGACTGTGCTTTGGAAAGGGGAGAAAAATATATTTCATTCTCTTCTCTTAATTTCTTAGGAGGTACCTGACCTCGAATTCAAGATTCCCTGTTTCATCCTATAACACATTTGATTTAGATAATTCCAACTGAGAAAGAAAGGTAGCACCATAACCATAATAAGTGGCATCACTGAAACCCCATGTGTTTTAGTCTTCTTTCTCTTCTTCTCATACGCTATGCCTCTTGCCTTTTCCTACGTGTACACCTATACACATTGCTCTTCTACTTATTTATGTTGATGATATGGTTATTACTGGCACTGATCAAGTATCCATCCAAGAACTTAAACAACAATTACAAGCTTCATTTCATACGAAAGATCTTGGACACTTACACCATTTCCTTGTCCTTGAAGTTGAATCCACCTTCGTTGGTACATTTCTCCACTGACATAAGTATACTATAAAACTCATTTCTATGGTTGACCTTTAATCATAATCTAGGTGGTATAGTAGCGGGAGATGATATTAGAAATATATGTCGAGATAATCTCGAGTACCTTACCAGATCACCTTGGGCATGTATAGTACACTTACTATACTATCTTCTACACATACTCTTTATTAACAGTAAATTATGCCCAGCCCTGCATAGAAGGCAGAGGAACAGAATACCATACTTTATATTTTTATATCTCTTCAATATCCCTTTCGTGGGCATTAGTAAACAACCTATTTGTAATATCATTTCATGATATATATTTTTTAATATCTTATGACTTGTATTACTACTTTTTTCAAAGGATTTTCTGAAGCAAATATTTTTCAATATGTCAATATAAGAATAACAACAGTAACAAAATCTCAACCAAATCTCACTTAACATTTCAAGCTATGCATATAATATTTTAATTCTAAAATCAAATAACTTCCGACCAATAAAAATTGAAATACGAAAAAAAAATGGTTTTTTATCAATACAATATCAAGTTACTTCAATAATATAAATATCCTACCATTCATTTCTTTGAAATATAATAATTACAATTGGTTATTTCCAACTCTTTAAAAATAAGTTCTTGTTAAATTATTAGGTTAAAATAACAAAATACACACACAAATCATATATTTCTAGCATTTAAACTTTATATAATAGGATGCTAATTTAGGGCATCAAATATCCATAAGAAGGTAAGAAAGCTACATTTATTTTTTACATATAGGATATAGGATTGGATGCTCTTATCCTTAGGCTTTCACCTTCGAACAACGCTAGATTTCTTTCTTAGCTCTTCTGTAACCTGAAAAATCATGAAATACTCCTTTAAAAGCTGCAACACTAGACAAAAGATAAAACTACTTTTGATTTGAAAAAATGCCACAAAGAACTTAAGGGTATTGCTGTTTAGTTCTGTGCCATGTTAACCAAGATATAATAGTAATACTTGAATCGTGAAACTGGAAAAACTGCACAGATTAAAGGAAATTTTGTTCTTTTAGGAGATGTTTACTTGGATTTCTCTTTTCTGTATTCACTTTTTAATTACAAAACTGGCACTTTGATTTCAAATACCCTGTTAGACTGCAGTGTATCAGATCAAAGGATGAATTGAATAAAGTTAGACAAACTTTAAATTTATGGTAATTTGATAACAATTCATGATTTCCATTACCCTCATCTCTGATTCATCAGCAAAAAAGAAAAATGAAATTCCCACAAATCTTCTAGCATTGATGATCAACAACTTATTGTCATGTTACATAGCAGCCTATACAAAAGACAGTAATCAGTAATCACACACCAGTAAAACTACAATCTGTTCAGCTTTCTACAAAGCAACCAATAAAATAAATGGAACAATATCAATCATCAATATGACAAACTCTGTCATAGGTTTCTGGTCAAGAAACCTATAGAAACTCACACCAACACACCCAGACAAACTCAACAGAAATACTGTATAACCTCTCTTTGTATTATCAACAGCAAAGAATACAAAATACAACGAATTATGAGAGCTTAACCTCCACCCTTACAGGATTAAAGAATTCCTGTCAGACTAATACTTGATCCAAAGACCCCCCTTACAATTATACAAGACCTATTTATACAACCCCTTCCCGCCTTTCCTAACTGCCAAGGCAGTTAGGCTAACTAATGTTTCTTTCTTCTTTCATACACTCTTAACCTCCTAACATTACCTTCCTCTCCTTCAACAACCTTGTCCTCAAGGTTGAATTCAGGATATTGATCCTGGATAGTCACCCTGTCTTCCCAGGTTGCGCCCTCTCTATCTCCTTCCTGCCACTCGACCAAAATTTGTTGTATTATTTCTTCTCCTTGCTGCCTTTGTCTACTCTCCAGAATTCTCACCGACCAATAAGTTGGTCCATCTGCTTGTAACTCAGCTGGCAGATCCTTTTCTACTTTCTTTTCCCCCACAGCTTTCTTTAGTTGGGATACATGAAAAACGGAATGTATCCTTGCTGATTCCGGCAACCGTAATTTGTATGCCACTTTCCCCACCTGCTATACCACCTGAAACGGCCCAAAATAACGAGCTGTCAGCTTGGGATGCAATCGAGTAGGCATGGTAGATTGTCTATGGGTCTAATCTTCAAATAGACCCAGTCATCCACCTTAATATCCGCCTCTTTCCTCCTTTTGTTTGCCTGTTGTGCCATTAAATCTTGGGTCCGATTTAAATGGAATTTCAACTGCTTCAGTGCCTCGTCCCGTGTAATTAAATCTTGGGCTACTGCTTCCACCGGTGTCTCTCCTGGAACAAACCTACTTAGAGATAGAGGAGCTCGGCCATACACAGTTTCGAAAGGTGTACACCTCACGCCCCCCTGATAACTTGTATTGTACTAGTATTCAGCCCAAGGTAGCATTACATTCCAGCTTTTGGGTTGTTTCGAGCAAAAACACCTCAAATATCCTTCCACAATTCGATTCATGACCTCCGTTTGCCCATCTGTCTCCGGGTGATAAGTTGTGCTCATCTTGAGCTGGGTCCCCTGCATCTTAAAAAGTTCCTTCCAAAATATGCTCAGGAATAAGGGATCTCTATCACTAACAACTGAAACAGGAATCCCATGCAACCTGACGACTTCCCTAGTAAACACCTCGGCCACTGTTCTAGCTGAGTAGGGATGTTTAAGCGCCATAAAATTGGCGTATTTACTCAATCGATCTACCACCACCAAGATGGCATCATAGCCTTGGGACTTGGGCAACTTCACAATGAAATCCATGCTCACCTCCTCCCACACTGCCTGGGGTATAGGCAAGGGTTGTAGTAACCCTTGGGGCGAGGCAGCCATGTATTTGTGTTGTTGACACACCACACATCCGGCCACAAAATCCGTGACTGCCTTCTTCATGCCCATCCAATATAAAGCCTGGGCTATCCTCCTATATGTGCGAAACACTCCAGAGTGGCCTCCTGTGCTAGTCACATGAAACTCAGCCAACAATTTGGGAATCCAGGCTGAGTTGGCAGATATCACCAGCCTTCCCTTGTAATGCAGTTTGTCATTCTCCAATGTCTAAGCTGGATGACAGTTTGGATCTCTTTTGATATCTACTATTATTTTGCTCAGCGTTTCAGCCTCTTCGACCTCTCGCAACACATCCTGGAAGTCCTGCCAGTATGACCTGGAGATCGCCTGCAATTCTGCTTCCTCCATACCTCCTTCCTCTTTTCTGGACAGGGCGTCAACAACCTTGTTGGAACTCCCTGTCTTATATACAATTTCAAAGTCATAGCCCATTAGCTTGGCTATCCAATCTTTTTGACTGTAGGTTGTGATCCTCTGCTCCAGTAGATACTTCAAATTGCGCTGGTCAGTATGTACCACAAACTCCTTCCCAGTTCCAATGTTGGATGGCCAGAACCAAAGCCATTAGCTCCTTTTCATAGATAGATTTACTCAGGGAACCCTTTGATAGGGCTTTGCTGAAAAAGGCAATAGGTTTCCTGTTCTGAGTCAGCACGACCCCACCCCTCCTCCTGAAGCATCGCATTCCACATGGAATATCTGATTAAAATCGGGCAAAGTCAAAACTGGCATAGAGGTGACAGCGGTCTTCAGTGGTGCTATCGCGGTTCTAGCTTGTTCAGACCACGCAAATTTACCCTTCTTCAACAACTCCGTTAAGGGCTTTGCTAGCTTCCCATATCCTTGCACAAATCGCCTGTAATACCCTGTTAGACCAAGGAAACCCCTCAAGGCTTTCAAGGTTTTTGGTTCTTCCCATTCTAAGACTGCTTTGATCTTCTCCCTATCCATCTCGACTCCTCCCTCTGAGATTTGATGTCCCAGGTATGTTATCTGCTTCTTCCCGAATTCACACTTCTTTCCATTAGCTACCCAGTCATTTCGTTCTAACACTCCTAGCACCAGATCCACATGCCCAAGATGCTCCTCCCAACTGGCACTGTATACTAAAATGTCATAACAAAAAAACAGTACAAACTTCCTTAGGTACTGCTGCAGGAGACCATTCATCGCACTTTGGAACGAGGATGGCGCATTAGTGAGACCAAAGGGCATCACTAAAAATTCATAGTGGCCCTGATGTGTCTGGAAAGTTGTCTTTTGTACATCCTCCTTCCCCATTCTAATCTGATGATAGCCCGCTTTTAAGTCTATCTTCGAAAAATAAGTAGCTCCTCTCAACTCATCCAAGAGATCTTCGATTACGGGGATAGGGAATTTGTCCAGTATTGTGGCTCTGTTTAAAGCCCTGTAATCAACACAAAAACGACAATTGTTGTCCTTCTTCTTCACTAAGATAACCGGATTAGAATAGGGGCTTGTGCTTGGTCTGATTATTCCTGCTTTCATCATATCAGCCACCTGCCTTTCAATTTCTCCCTTTATAAGGTGAGGGTATCTGTAGGGACGTACATTCACTCGATTCTCCCCTTCCTTTAGTGGAATTCGGTGCTCCATATCACGAGGTGGTGGTACGCACTGCCTCCAACTCTGCTTTCTGCTCACCTGTCAAGTCAACTGGCCCCTCACCGTCCACCTCTTTCTCCACTCGGCCCAAATCCCAAACCATTACCCATGACTCAGCATCTGTCAACTTTAATAAAGCCTGAGGTTCCACCAGCTATCGGGATAAAGCTGGGTCACCTTGTATCCTCACCTTCTTACCCTCCAGGTTATACCCCATGGTCATTTCTTTCCAAATTATCATCACCTCCCTCAGCAACAACACTCGCAAACAACACTCGCAAACTCTTCTCTGAGCAGCAATGGCTGGGTGCAAATGGACCTCCACATCGGAAACATCGTCCCTATTCTCTCCTTTTAAGAAATTCAGGGTACGACAAGTTTCGCACCGTCCTTCCCCGATTGTCGCTCCCTCCGATCACACTCCCTCTCGCGCTGCTCGCTGACATAACTCCATATCTCCTTGCTGGCCCATTACCCTCTGTTCTGCCTGTTCGGTTCATGGATTGACGTTCGGTATCGCCACGTACCACCGCCCCCGTCATGCGCGACCCCGCTAGGTTAAGCTTGAACCCGTTCCAACCACCTCCTTTCGCTCTTATCGCTGCGTCTTCTACATCCTGCGCGATCCTCATCGCAACCATCAATTCTTGAGGATCTTAAATGCAAACTTTCCCCTTTATGTCTTCTCGCAGACCGACGAGAAAATACCCCAGCACCTGCTCCTCCGATACCCCACGAGTCTTGCCTATTAGTGTTTCAAAGTTTCGGACGTACTCCTCCACTGATTCGTCTTGCCGCAATGTCGCAAGCTGCTCAAATACAGTTCCCCTGAACCCCCCTCCAAACCGACTAACTAACGCTGTCTTCAGGGCCGTCCAAGAACGAATCTTGGCTTTTTCCTTCCAAAATTTAAACCAGTAACTTGCACTACCCTCCATACTAATATATGCGAGCTCCACCTTGTCCTCCTCCGCCACCTTCTGAATGTCAAAGAAACGTTATGCCCGATTGATCTAGTTGTGAGGTTCCAAACCTTCGAAAGATGGTAGATCCACCAGTTTTCGCCAATTTTGCTATATCCTCATATTATCGTGTCTTCCCTCATTATCATTCACCAAACTATCACTCCCGTCAAAGTTTTCGTCATGATTGTTCGTTTTCGCCCCCATCATCCTCATCATTTGTTGCAGATCCCGTCACACGGCGGCGGACTCCGCCTTCATCCCCTCCATTGTGATTTCCAGCGCCTCCAGTCTTCCCTACATGGTTCCCTCCTTTTTCTTCGCACGCCCTCTTGATCCGGCAGGTCGGACCAATTGATAGGTTTCTGGTCAAGAAACCTATAGAAACTCACACCAACATACCTAGACAAACTCAACAGAAATACTGTATAACCTCTCTTTGTATTATCAACAGCAAAGAATACAAAGTACAACGAATTATGAGAGCTTAACCTCCCCCCTTACCGGATTAAAGAATTCCTGTCAGACTAATACTTGATCCAAAGACCTCCTTACAATTATACAAGAGCTATTTATACAACCTGTTAGGGGTTGGATAGTTTATGAAAGAAGGGAGAAAAAGAAGGCCTAACTGCCTTAGCGGTGAAGCGGTGAGAAATAGGGCGGGTAGTATGGGTATATAAGGGATAACACTTTATACTGTGATTAGAAAGAGAAAAATCATATACTTTGTATAGACCGGTGGCAACACCTGGTGAGAGGGGTTAGGCCCTCATCTTACACGTGTTTCTCCTTATTCATTTCATAGAATAAAATACCCATTATTTGATTCTTTCTGTTGAGTGAGTGTGCGTTTTAGTGACCGAGAGTTACGGTTAGGATCCTATTCTCGGATTCCTAACAGAGTGGTCCGACCTGCCGGATTCGAGGGAAAGAGATCGGAGTAATGGAGGGAAGAAACGAAGGACGCCTAAATGTGGTGGAGAGACAGCTCAAAGCTATAGAGATTGCAGTAGATGGATTGAAGGCGGAAAACGTGGCGATAAGACAAGACTCGATGGTTATTCGCCAGGATTATCAGCAAATCATGCGAATGTTGGGAAATCGCAACCACGAACACGAAGGTAGATCGGATGGGAGTCAGGCTTCAGTAAACGGCATGCGGAGGACGAGGCGAGAGGATGAGAATGTAGGTTCGTGCAATGCAGAACGAACTGAGGGACAATTTTATTGGAGGAAGAAGGTGGAGCTTCCCGTATTTGAGGGAGTGGATCCTCTGAACTGGATCAACAGAGCGGAGCGTTTCTTTGAGCTACAGGGGGTGACGGAGGAAGAGAAGGTCAGAGTCGCATATGTCAGCATGGAAGGGAGTGCTGGTTATTGGTATCGGTTCTGGCGGGAGAAAGCGACGAACCGCACCTGGGAAGGGCTGAAATGTGCGATGATCGGACGATTTGGGGACAGGAACACGGGTTCGATTTTTGAGAGGCTCATGACTAACCGTCAGACCGGAACAGTCGAGGAGTACATTCGAGACTTCGAGATTCTGGTAGGACAAACGAACGGAGTAACTGACGCACAACTTCTAGGTTATTTCCTCGGAGGCTTACAGGAGGACGTGAGGAATAGAGTGCGACCGCATGATCCCCAAGAACTAATGACGGCGATGCGAATTGCAAGAGATGTGGAGGTCCTACCGAGAGGAGCTAAGACTTGGGGTGGTGGTGCGAATCGACCACAAGGGTCGGGGGGACGAACGACGGGGACGATAACTCGAGTGGAACCAATGCGAAACCAGGAAGGGCGGACAGCTAGTATGGAGAGCGTAGGGTCTGGGGGAAGAGAAGGAAACTCGGGACATACGACGGGAAGGGGTGCGAGTGCTACGAGGAACAACACCATGGGAAGAGGAGTGCGAAACCTCCCTTATCACGAATATCTCAAGAGAAGGGAAGAGGGACGCTGTTTCTAGTGTGGGGGGCAATTTACCCCTGGTCATCGTTGTCCGGAACGCAGCTTGAGGGTGTTGATTTTGGGCGAGGATGAGGAAGAACCTGGAGAAACCGAAGTGAAGGTGGAAAATGAGAGGTTAAAATTATCTTTCTTCTCTGCAAGAGGATTGACTCAACCGAGAACATGAAACTTCAAGGAAGTTTGGGTGATAGGGTGGTGCTGATCATGGTTGACAGTGGTGCTAGCCACAATTTTATATCCCAAACATTGGTTGAGGAGCTGCAAATGGAGGTAGATAAAGGCCAGATTCATTCGGTCTGTTTGGGGGACGGACAGAGGAAACAAACCCAGGGTTGTTGCAAAGGGGTAGTAATACATATGGGGGATATTGAAGTTACGGAGCAGTATTATGTTTTCGATTTAGGAGGTGTAGACCTGATTCTAGGGGTGGAATGGTTGGCTAAGTTGGGGGAAGTAGTGAATAATTGGGGTAATTTAACCATGAAGTTCCAACAAGGAGGACAAGAAGTGATGATCCGAGGGGATCCGACTTTGGCTAGGGAGATAATAGCACCCGAAGCGCTGCTCAAAATTACTGAGGCAGAGGCGGTAGCAGTAATATGGGGGTTAAGACAAATGGAAGTACCTATAGGAGAAGGGTACTTACGCTGTTTTTGTTCGGAGCATCCCAAGGGCTGGAGTGCTATACTGCCTTGGGCAGAATACTGGTACAACACCAGCTACCAAGGAGCAGCAAAATGCACACCTTTTGAAACATTTTACGGGCGAGCACCCCCAACTTTGATCAAATTCGTTCTGGGGGAGACTTTGGTGGAAGCGGTGGCACAAGATTTGAAGACTAGGGATGAGGCACTCCAACAACTAAAATTCCATCTGAACCGAGCCCAAGAAGCCATGGTAAAACAGGCGAATCGTAGCAGGAAACCGGTGACAATTAAGGTGGACGACTGGGTCTATCTGAAGATTAGACCTCACAAACAGTCTTCCATGCCAACCAAGATACACTCGAAACTAGCTGCTATATACTATGGACCATTTAAAGTGGTGCAACAGGTGGGGAAGGTGGCCTTTAGATTATTGTTGCCCGACACTGCTCGAATACATCCTGTATTCCACGCATCACAGTTGAAACTAGCAATTGGAGCGAAGAGTGTAGAGCGGGAGCTGCCAGTTGATCTGCATATGGAGGGCCCAACTATTTGGCCAATACGTATTCTGAATAGAAGACAACAACACCTAGAAGAAGAGACCAGAGAGCAATTGCTAATTGAATGGAATGAAGGAGGGGTGGATGGCGCGACATGGGAAGACAAGATTACTATCCAAGAGCAATTCCCAGAATTTAACCTTGGGGACAAGGTTCCTCTTCAGGATGGGGGTAATGTTAGGGGTTGGATAGTTTATGAAAGAAGGAAGAAAAAAGAAGGCCTAACTGCCTTAGTGGTGCAGCGGTGAGAAATAGGGCGGGTAGTATGGGTATATAAGGGATAACACTTTATACTGTGATTAGAAAGAGAAAAATCATATACTTTGTATAGACCGGTGGCAACACCTGGTGAGAGGGGTTAGGCCCTCGTCTTACATGTGTTTCTCCTTATTCATTTCATAGAATAAAATACTCATTATTTGATTCTTTCTGTTGAGTGAGTGTGCGTTTTAGTGACTGAGAGTTACGATTAGGATCCTATTCTCGGATTCCTAACACAACCCCTTCCCGCCTTTCCTAACTGTCAAGGCAGTTAGGCTAACTAATGTTTCTTTCTTCTTTCGTACACTCTTAACCTCCTAACACTCTGTATTGACATAAAAACTCTTGGGTGTAAATCAGAAACTGATTCAGACTTCAAGTTCTAGTTCTTTTAACTTCCTCAACCCACTTAGTCCCCTATAGATTCCAAACTCAGTTTCTGATCCAGTTTTTGAGTATAAAAGATGTTAATACTATTGAAGGTTTGCATTCATCAATAAACCATTCATACTTAAAATCAGACAGAAGAAATTGTGTACCACTGTTATCAAACACGTACCAGCTAAGGACACTATGCAGGTGCATCTCCAACAAGTTTGAACTCTTGCAGCTCCTTGAAGTTCAACCATGGCTTCTCCCAGACTTTGGCTTCATAAACCTTCTTTTGCCCACCATCTTTTGCCTGCAAAGTGATGGTGTACAAGGTACCAGAAACCACTTGCTGTTGTAAACTTACCACCCTTCCAAACTCCAGAAGGGCGTTCTGCATATAGCCATCACCAATCAATAAAAACAAAATAAAAATAGACACCAGTTTGCATTTCTACTACTACAAAGAACAAAATGTCAAACTTTGTTGTTAAAATTCGCGCCACAAAACCATTTATTCACTGACATACTATAAATGCAGATTTTATCCTGACAATCAATAATCAATTATGGCTTCTGATAGTGGATTATGGGCTTCCACAAGCTCCAAATGACAAATATTTGCATCATAACCTTCCTCTCTCTCTCACCCGCTTTGCACCATACCATACTGAGGCAAAGTGCATGTTCGGTAGAAGATACTTTGTTTGGCAAATATTGGCGTATTTTTCCAAATAGATCTGCCAACACACTCTGAAATATTTTCCTTCTAAGTTACTCTCCATTACTGATTAAATTTTTTGGAAGTTATTAAAATCATGTCTGATACTATATATAAGAAACAAAACTTAGAAAATTTAGCAATTTACAATAAATTTAAGCTAATAACACAGAGTATATTCACAAAATTATCTTTAACATTCTCTTCTTAGAAAACTCTACCTCAGAACAAACAGGGCATGTGCTATAAATAATCAATCCCACAACAGAAGAACCCCATTATCCCCACAAGAAAAATCCAAAAGTTAACAATTATTGTTCATCAAACAAAAGAGATAATATAATCAAACATGTGAATCTCCGAAGAAACCTTGGCATGGCCGAAACCGATCAACGACCAGACCCAATAGGAAATCAACAGAAAGCTTGGGAATTTCTCGAGAAGCATACAGACACAGAGCAAAACATAATGAATGGTACAAATTTCTTTAATCTTTTTGAACGAAAAAAATAAAATAAAGGGTGTGTGAAAGGAAAAAGAAAAACCTGTTTTTTGTTGTGTTCTCCAACAGCAAATCGAGCTAAACTATCGATCTCAACGCTGTTCTGGCTTCCTGCGACATTACGATTGCCACCAAGTGTTGCCATTATCTCTCTCTTGGATGAACTGAGAAAATCTTCGTGCCTTCTCCTTTTATGCAGTTACGACTTAAGAGTAGAGAGGGGATTCTTTGCGTCATTGTTATCCTCGGTTTCTGTTGATTTGACACGTGTCACTGATAACACGTTATTTGTTGCTTTTGTTTTCACTGTCAACCACGATTTTGTCGAGAAAGTCTAAGGTGAAAGCTTCGTCGTGGTTACTTAGCGCGTTCCTCTTTTTCTTAGATGTTAAGAATTGGAAAATGGAAATTATACTTCTTAACAAACTCAAAATATTATTAAAGTTTAACTTAGGTTTATTGGGGATATTTTTAATTAAATTTTTAGTAAATTTTTAATTTTTATTAAGTATTTAAGATTTTGGTATGTTTTTAATTGAGTATTTGTTATTTAATTTTGTAATTACGTGATTTTACATAGATAATGAAAATGATTTAATTAAGTTTGAAATTTTTTGTAATTTTAAGTATTTTATTGAATTTTGTTAAAAAAATTATATTTTATTAAGTGTGTATTTTCTTTTACATTTCTTAATAAAATTCTTGTCCACAATTAAGATGATATGGTTGTTTAAGTTTAAAGTAACACATACAAAATTTAATAAAAACAAATTGCGTTTTAAAAAAATTTAATTATATTTGTTTCTGTATATAAGTGAGTAGGGTCAAGGAACACACAATTTCGTTTTCACATTCTCTCCTTTCTTCCTTCGAGACCACTTGATTTTATTCCTTTAAGTCCAAACCGAGCAGTGAGTATCTGCTAAAGACACCTTGACACTCAAGTCATATTTTAATCAATGAACTTAATTCACAATTAAGTATCAAAACTCAATTAAGCTAACCTTACCTATGTAGCTTGTAACATCCCAAAAATTCACACTTTAAAAATTCAAAATTTAAATATTGTAATAATACATTTACGGTAACACCCCAAACTCTCACACTTAAATCTATACATATGTTTAAGCTCAGATTTAACTGCAAATATAACATTGAATTCTTCTAATTTGTTCTTCCATCTCTTTCTTCATTTGCACGAGATCACGCGACAATCTTTCATCTGCTCCCGTATAACGAATTATACGATCATCGCACAGATAAGATTTTCCGGCACAAACAAACAAGTAAGGGTGAGCTAACATACAACACAACATTTATAAAACATGCATAATTACTTTGATATAAACATCATATAAATTTATGTCAGACATCCTCACATACCATCATACTACAATTCTTATTAGACACTCGCCCCACAATCCCCAATAAACACCACAATACCCAATAGACACTCATCTGGATGATACGTTGATGAGCAATTCAACGGAAGATTTACCACTTGTGATGCCAGTCTTAGTCCCCTCACTATGTCCAAAATCGACACATAGACTAGGACATCCGACCCTCCATATCATTCACAAGGTTAGTCCCCTCACTATGTCCACAACCGGCACATAGACCAGGACATCCGACCCTCCATATCATTCACAAGGTTAGTCCCCTCACTATGTCCAAAACCGGTACATAGACCAGGACATCCGACTACAGGACCCTCAACATCAATATATACAAATACCATAACATTACTGAATCTATTCACGAGACTCATACCATACTCATATTCCTTAACTAATATTATACCATTACAAAATCTCCCCATAATACTGATATCATGAGCAAATGTATAATTTCATGTCAGCATCATAAAATACATTCATCACAATAATTTTATCATATCACATGCATTCACATATTTTTCACATAAATCACCTGAGAGTATATATTCAAAACACATTGCACAAAACCAGAGCAAATAACCTTGGAAACGAAACTTATTTATCGAGCACTATTTGGTCGAACACTATTTGGCCGAACACTATTTGGACGAACGCTATTTGACCGAACGCTATCTGCCGAACGCTATCTGCCGAACGATATTTTCCGAATACTAGTTGGTTGAATACTATTTGGACGAACGCTATCTGACCGAATGCTATTTGCTGAATACTATTTAGACGAACGCTATATGCTGACAGCTATATTGCCGAACAGTATGCTATTTGGACGGACGCTACGAGATCCAACATAATCATGCCGAACGCTAAAACCGAACACCTCACTCAAATTGGATACTGCTAGGACGAACGTTAAGATCAATCTCTTATGCTCAACACTAAAACATCAAACGTTATTAAACTGAATACTATTTAGCCGAACACTATTCGAACGAACGCTAAGATTTGGCACTTAGACTTATCTATTTGGACGAACACTCAAAGATCAATCATCATCAAAGACTGAACGTTGCCTATGGCGATCACTATCTGAAGACAAACATTATCGAGACCGAACGTTCGCTATGAACGATCACTAACTTAGAATAATCACCATCAAGATCGAACATTCACTATCAGATCAAGATCAAACGCTAATAATAATTCATACATCAAGACCGAACGCTTACAATCTAAACCTCAAAAATCCAAAATAAGGACGAACGACTACAAACACTAATTCACCAAAACGAACGCTCAAGATCACTTCCTGAAACTACCAATTTAGGACGAACGCTTATAATCACTATTACACCAAAACCGAACGTTCGAGATTCACACCTAAGAATTCAATTTAAGACCGAACGCTCAAAATCACTATTTCACCATGACCGAACGATTTAAGATTTCAAACCTAAGAATTAAAATTAAGACCGAACACTCGGAATTGAAAATACCAATTTACGACCGTACACTCAAGATTGAAACCTAAAATACCAAATTGAGAACGAACACTCACAATCATTAATCTACCAAGACCGAACGCTCGAGATTGCTTCATGAAAATACTAAATTAATGACGAACGCCTAAATTACTAAATCACTTGAATACCAATTGGACGAACGTCTAATATTTTACTAACTTTACTTAAGGACGAAAGCAAACGCTCTTTACCTTAGAACACCAAAACTGAACGCTCGTACTATTTTGGCCGATCACTAACTGGTCGAGCAAATTGGACGAACGTCCAATTTTGACTCACCAAAATTGGACGTACGCGCGTTCTGCAGAATTCTGCAGAATCGCACCAGATTCCAGAAAACCCAGAAAACCCCATTTTTCATCCCCTTCTTCCCAGATTTGCAACAGTATAGTTCTACAATCACTCATACGGATTCATAGCAAAGAAGGATACTCTAAACACAAAATTATTCATCAAACAATCATAATATGATCTCAAACATATTATTCCTACAATCTATAGAAACAGATCTAGCTCTTCTTACTTGGTTTTCTCCAAGCACAACCATCCTACAACCAAGAATTCTGCCCCGATCGGAATGAAAAAAACGTTGGGTTGAAATGAAGCCCTCTACTCCGCGGAGGCCAAGGTAGCATCAGAATTGAATTCCTATGGTTCAAGGTGCTGGAATTCTAGAGAGAAGTGAGAGAATTTTGGAGATGAAGTTTTAGAGCGAGAAAGAATGGGTTCCTTTCTTGTGGGCTGCTCTCCCTAGTGCCAAAAATGCGACCCTCCCCCCTTTTTTCCCTCCCCCAATAATTGCACTCTAATAATGCAAGAAGTGGGTGTCCCCACCACTTAAAAAAATGAGGTCCTTACATTCTCCCCAACAACAAAAATTTTCGTCCTCGAAAATTAAGCTTACGAGAACAAGTCGAGGTAAGTTTCTCTCATCTCATCCTCTAACTTCCAGGTAGAGTTTCCTGTTATACCATCCCAGATGACCTTGACTCGTTTGATAGTTCGTCCTCAATCCTTACTGGTTGCACTTGAACTGACAAATCCTTTCTGGCTTGCACACTCTCAACCTCAAGCACTGTCCTAAGGTGATCTTCATGCTCACGTGAAGGATGTAAACTAGAAACTTCTTCAGGAAAAACATCTAAGAAGTCATTCACAACCGCGAGGTTTACACTCTGATTCTCCTGCGCCGCATGATCTGAAACTTGAGTCGCTTCCATAGGTGACAACACTAAGAAGCAACTATCATCTCCCAGGAGGTCTTGCCTCAAGACACCGATCGACAGAGACATACCTTTGTCTTCATCATTTGAAACCTTTCATCTTAGCCTATGATCAAACCTTTCTTCTGCGTGAACTACTAATCTTGAAACATCAAACTAAACTTGACTCTGAATCATCCACTTGTTGATAAAACTTGATCATCTCCTTCAAATTTTTCACTTAACTTAAGATCCTTACAATACTTCATTCTTCTCCAAAGACCTCATGTTATGCCTTATCTGACTGCCTCTCGAAATCTTCTCCTTCTACTTCCTATCTTGATACTTATTCCCCTTAGTCACTTTAGAATTTCCTATTCCTTTCTTAACTTAAACCTTAGGCCATCCACCACTTTCTTATTCAGATTCCAACCATCACTGATACCTCGATCCATGTTACCAATCTCCCACAGCGTCACTCCGTTTCTCACCAACACTTCCCTTTCTTCTGACTGCTGACGTTACTGATATACTAAACCCAACTCATTTCTCAAACCTTGTTACAACCATGCTTATCCAAAGCTTCTCTTAATCTAACCTCTGAACTTCTAGCGAATGTACGATATAAGATCTTCTGACTTTGTTTCTTGAAAGTTTCTTCACCCAAAACATTACTTCTAAACTCCAATATCTTCACTCGTCCTCCGAGGCTTAACTTTTAGTCTTCTAACTCCATATCTTCGAGGCAAGAATTTGTCTCAAAGGCTTAAACCAATCCTAATAAAGCTATACAACACAAGTTGTCCTTGAATATGCATTCCTCTACTACTATAGAGCACATTACACTACCACAAAAGCAAGAACAAGACAGCAATTACTACAGGAAACAACACTGAAACTCTAACTCTTTCTTAACTTTAACCTTCAGAATTAAGAAAGGAAAATCATTTATGGTAAAAGTCACGAGTGTGCACCCTCATTACTCTTATCAAGACATTTTATGTTCTCAAAACTTTAGTTAGATACACACCTTACTATATAGACTTGGAGGAAATGGTAAATCATACCATTTACACTCAATTCTTCACAGAGAAGACACGACAAACCCACAACACAAAGGTCATCCTAAGGACGAACTGCTCTGATACCATTAATGTAACATCCCAAAAATTCACAATTTAAAAATTCAAAATTTAAATATTGTAATAATACATTTACGGTAACACCCCAAACTGTCACACTTAAATCTATACATATGTTTAAGCTCAGATTTAACTGCAAATATAACATTGAATTTTTCTAATTTGTTCTTTCATCTCTTTCTTCATTTGCACGAGATCACGCGACAATCCTTCATCTGCTCCCGTATAACGAATTATACGATCATCGCACAGATAAGATTTTCCGGCACAAACAAACAAGTAAGGGTGAGCTAACATACAACACAACATTTATAAAACATGCATAATTACTTTGATATAAACATCATATAAATTTATGTCAGACATCCTCATATACCATCATACTACAATTCTTATTAGACACTCGCCCCACAATCCCCAATAAACACCACAATACCCAATAGACACTCATCCGGATGATACGTTGATGAGCAATTCAACGGAAGATTTACCACTTGTGATGCCAGTCTTAGTCCCCTCACTATGTCCAAAACCGGCACATAGACCAGGACATCCGACCCTCCATATCATTCACAAGGTTAGTCCCCTCACTATGTCCAAAACCGGCACATAGACCAGGACATCCGACCCTCCATATCATTCACAAGATTCGTCCCCTCACTATGTCCAAAACCGGCACATAGACCAGGACATCCGACTACAGGACCCTCAACATCAATATATACAAATACCATAACATTACTGAATCTATTCACGAGACTCATACCATACTCATATTCCTTAACTCATATTATACCATTACAAAATCTCCCCATAATACTGATATCATGAGCAAATGTATAATTTCATGTCAACATCATAAAATACATTCATCATAGTAATTTTATCATATCACATGCATTCACATATTTTTCACATAAATCACCTGAGAGTATATATTCAAAACACATTGCAGAAAACCAGAGCAAATAACCTTGGAAACGAAACTTATTTGCCAAGCACTATTTGGCCGAACACTATTTGGCCTAACACTATTTGGACGAACGCTATTTGGCCGAACGCTATCTGTCGAACGCTATCTGCCGAACGATGTTTTCCGAATACTAGTTGGTTGAATACTATTTGGACGAACGCTATCTGACCGAACGCTATTTGCTGAATACTATTTAGACGAACGCTATATGCTGATAGCTATATTGCCGAACACTATGCTATTTGGACGGACGCTACGAGATCCAACATAATCATGTCGAACGCTAAAACCGAACACCTCACTCAAATTGGATAATGCTAGGACGAACGTTAAGATCAATCTCTTATGCTCAACACTAAAACATCAAACGTTATTAAACTGAATACTATTTAGCCTAACACTATTCGAACGAACGCTAAGATTTGGCACTTAGACTTATCTATTTGGACGAACGCTCAAAGATCAATCATCATCAAAGACTGAACGTTGCCTATGGCGATCACTATCTGAAGACAAACATTATCGAGACCGAACGTTCGCTATGAACGATCACTAACTTAGAATAATCACCATCAAGATCGAACGTTCACTATCAGATCAAGATCAAACGCTAATAATAATTCATACATCAAGACCGAACGCTTACAATCTAAACCTCAAAAATCAAAAATAAGGACGAACGACTACAAATACTAATTCACCAAAATGATCGCTCAAGATCACTTCCTGAAACTACCATTTTTCATCCCCTTCTTCCCAGATTTGCAACAGTATAGTTCTACAATCACTCATACGGATTCATAGCAAAGAAGGATACTTTAAACACAAAATTATTCATCAAACAATCATAGTATGATCTCAAACATATTATTCCTACAATCTATAGAAACAGATCTAGCTCTCCTTACCTGGTTTTCTCCAAGCACAACCATCCTACAACCAAAAACTCTGCCCCGATCGTGACGATGAAAACGTTAGGTTGAAATGAAGCCCTCTACTCCGCGGAGGCCAAGGTAGCATCAGAATTGAATTCCTATGGTTCAAGGTGCTGGAATTCTAGAGAGAAGCGAGAGAATTTTGGAGATGAAGTTTTAGAGCGAGAAAGAATGGGTTCCTTTCTTCTGGGCTGCTCTCCCTGGTGCCAAAAATGCGACCCTCCCCCCCTTTTTTCCCTCCCCCAATATTTGCATTCTAATAATGCAAGAAGTGGGTGTCCCCACCACTTAAAAAAATGAGGTCCTTACATAGCTTACCTTTATATTTATAGACTTTATCATGGACCTTAAGTTAATATTAGTCCAATAACACTAATGTCAGTATTAGTGATAACAGTTGAAAAACTGTTATTTTTATGCTAAATGTTGACATCAAAAATAACCTTTATGACTTAGAAACTAGCTTGGAATCATGTTTTTGCTTATGTTTTGGAAATAAGAGAGTTTGATGAGTTTTATGCTTGGTTTTCCTTGTTTTTGCAGGTTTTAAGATGAATTGAATGAGAGAAGTGAAGTAGTCAGAAGTTGGACTCAGAAAAGGAAGAAAAAGTACACAAAAGAAGAGCCGCAAGTACTGCTCAGCGCCACTTTTTATCGCTGAGCGGCACTCTGAAGTTCCGCAGTCAACATTGAGGGGCAAAATTGCAGCTGAGAGTCAAAATAGAAGAATCGCACTTACCGCTGAGCGCCATTTTACTAGGCCTTAGGCCAATTTTCTGTAATTCTTAGGAAGCTATATAAGGTTTTGGCCGAATTAGGGTTAGTATCTTTAGCCAGAACGAAGCAAAATCACACTTTCTTCACCCCTTGGAGGAGGATTTTGGATGCGCAAGCTCCACTCTTCAACTTCTAGGGTTCTATCTTTTATTCTTTCATTATTTTTCATCTAGTTTCACCATTTCTGTGGTGAACTAAACCTTCATTATTGTTAGGGAACCAATGTAATCCTTCGAAACACTCATGTATTGAATTGGTTCTTTAATCTACATGCTTTCTTTCATTAATTGTTAGGGTTTTTCTTCTATACTCTATGTATGCTTTGATTAACTCATTCAATTTCATGATCATTGATGTTATTTGTATGGACACATATAAGTAAATCTAGAACTAAAGAAATTCTCCCAATAGTAATATTGCCTAGACATAGGGATAGGAGCATTGGTTGCCTTTAAGCTTCTGTGCGAATGTAATGCATGAATAATTGCTAGGGAGACAAGACATTGTAAACTAGTGATTAGGAGTAGGCTTTCTTCACCGAGACATCGGGTTTAAGGTAAATTAGAAAGTGACATTAACATTAATGAAGAAAGATGAATTCTTGAATACATGAGAGTGCATAGGATGAATCGGAAACCCCAACAACATCATCATTCCATAATTTACATCAATCACATTTGCTTCTTTCGATCCAATTGATCAACACATGCATTCATATTTAATTTTCAGTATTTGCATTTAAACCTACAAGAATTCGTTCACAAGTCGAATTTAATCAACAAATCACATAATTGTCTAGGCCGTGAGTCCTTTGGGAAACGATACTTGGTCTTACCATTTTATTATTACTTGATACGATTCGGTACACTTGCCGAGGGTTAACAAGTTTTTGACGCCGTTGTCAGGGACTCGTGGTTTAACTATTCTATTTGTGTGATTATTGATTAACTTTGACTTGATTTTTATCTTTTTATCTTTTTTTTTATCTTTTTAGTTTATCTTTCTCTCTTTTTGTTTTTATTTTGTATCTTGTTATCTTTTTAGTTTATCTTTTCTCTCTTTTTGTGCTCACAATTGTTTCTAGGGTTTTGTATTCTTGTGTATGCAAGACATAATTCGGACTAGGAGCAAGAAAATTTCAGAACCTCTTCTTGAAGGATTGGACGAAAGTAGAAGGAGAAGGAGGATCCGAACTTCTAGAGAATTATTTCCTTCTCCGGAAATACTTCTACAACCCTCACCACAAAGATCTAACGAGAGCACTGAAGAGATGGCCGAAGAGAACAATGTTAGACGTACTCTGGAAGATTACACCAATGTTGTTGGCCATCATCACTTTAATAGCATTGCTAGGCCGAGGGTCAATGCTGCAAACATGGAGGGGAAACCGGCGTTGATACAATTGGTAAAGAGCAACCAATTTAATGGGCTATCACATGAAAGTCCATATGAGCATCTAACCACATTCAACGAGATTTGCAACACTATAAAGATCAATGGTGTGCCGGATGAAGCGATAAAGCTTAGTTTTTTCTTTTCTCATTGGGAGGCAATGCTAAGTTATGCTTGAATTCTTTTCCCGAAGGTAGCTTTGTTGAATGGGAAGTCGTGGTTTCAAAGTTCCTAAACAAGTACTTCCCACACTCTAAAATCAACAAAGGAAAGCAAGAGATTTCTTCTTTTAGACAAGGCATGGAGGAAATGCTAGGTCAAGCCTGGGATAGGTACAAGAGCTTGTTGAGAAAGACGCCCACTTATGCCTTTGATGAAGCAACAATAGTCATTCTTTTCCTTGGAGGTCTTGGTTCACAAACCAAGTTGATGCTAGATGCCTCAACTGGAGGTCATATTAAATGCAAGACTCTAGAGGAAGCCACAAAATTGATTGATAACATGGCTACTAATGATAATGAGATGCATAATGAGAGAGGAGCTCCAATTCAAAAGAATGGTGTTCTACAATTGCAATCAAATGATGACTTGCTTGCGCATAGCAAAATTATAACTCAACAATTGGAGAAATTGACAAAGACACTTTCTCAGTTGCCAAAGGAGCTAAAGAATGTTGCATAGGTTCAACAACAACTTTGTGAACTATGTGGTGGTGACCATATCAATGGTCAATGTGCTTTTCCAATGGACGCTTTAGAAGACGTAAATTTCATGGCCAATCAATTTCCATACCGCCAAGGTAAATACAACCAACGGTGGAAACCTCACCCAAGCGTGGGTCAAGGTTAGAATGGACACGCAGGACAATTCAATAGACCACAACAGCAACCATCAATATGACAACAAGTATCTGCATTGAATGAGAAATCATCAAAGCTTGAAGAAACTCTTCAACAATTTATGTAGGTAACAATCTCCAACCACAAGAGCACTGAAGCCGCCATTAGAAACTTGGAGATGCAAGTTGGCCAATTAGCTAAGAAGTTGGAGGATATGCCTGATAAGAGTTTTGGGGCTAATACTGAGGTTAACCCTAGGGAAGAGTGTAAAGCTATTTTAAGTGCAGATGATAAGAGGGTGGATGAGAAAAAAAAAGAGTGTTGAGTTGAAAAAAGAGAAGAAAAAGAAGAGATAATAAGTGAGGATGAGAGAAAAGAGAAAAACAAGAAGAGGGGAGACAAAAAAATTGAGAAAAATGAAAAAATTCTTCCTTATCCTAAGGGGAGTGAAAAGATTGAAAAAGAAAGACAATATGGGCGCTTTAAAGATATCTTTAGGCAATTGGAGATTACTATACCTTTGAATGGAGCACTTCAACAAATTCCACCTTATGTAAAGCACATGAAGCAAGTCTCCACAAAGAAGAGTTATCTAGATGAAAATGGAGATTGCAGTGCTATTGAGAAGAAGCCACTTCCTCCAAAAGTGAAAGATCCAAGAAGTTTTACTATTCCTTGCGTCATTGGGAAGGAGAATATAAGGAAAGCCCTAATTGATTTAGGGTCAAGTATTAATTTGATGCCTTTATCTATGCTCAAAAGGATTGGTGATCTTGAAGTCAAGCCAACAAAGGTGACTTTGCTAATGGCGGATGGATCCTCAAAGAAACCCTATGGTGTGGCGGAAGATGAGGTGGTTTGCATAGACAAACTAAAATTCCTGGTAGATTTTGTGGTGATGGAGATGAAGGAGGATGAGAAGGTCCCAATCATTCTTGGAAGACTGTTTATGAAAACGACAAAAGTAATTATCAATGTGGATGATGGGATGATAGTGCTTCAAGACCGGGGAGAAAAGGTGATCTTTAATGTTTTCAAAGAGGAGCAGCTGATTCAAGAGAAGGAGGCTAGTCATAAAGCTGCATGTAAGGATGCACCCTTGACTAGTTCAAAAGCTGCAAAGCCGGTCTTCAAAGGTAAAAATTGTTTCTTGTCACAGGTTAGGGAAGAAGAAAAGATGGCAAAGAAAGGAAGGTTCATGATGACTTGATGGAGACACAACTAAAACTTGGTACACCAGTAAGATTCAAGAACAAGTTGTGGGTTGGTGTGATGAAAGAAAAAGGAACACTGTTTACCCCTCGGCAAGTGTAACCGAATCGTATCAAGTAATAATTTTGGTAAGACCAAGTATCGTTTCCCAAGAGACTCACGGCCTAGACAGTTATCTGATTTATTAATTAATTAAGACTTGAGAACAAAGTGTTGTAACTTCCAAATGCAAAAGACTGAAAAGTAAATATGTATGCATGTGATGATCAATGGGCAAGAAGAACAAAACACATGAATTGAAATATATGGATGAATATGTTGTTGAGGTTTATCAATTTCATCTTTTCCACTCTCTTGTATTTAGGAATTCATCATTCTTTTCATTAATGTTAATGCCACTTTCTAAATTACTTTAAATCCGATGTCTCGACGAAGAAAGCCTAATCATAATCACTAGTTTACAATGTCTTGTCTCCCTATCAATTAATCATGCATTATAATGAACTAAAGCTTAAAGGCAACCAACTATCATATTCCTATGTTTAGGTTGGTAAATATACTGATGGGAGAGATTCCCCAGATCTAGATTTCCCCGTATGTGTCCATATCGACAAAACCAATAATCATGACATCGAATGAGTTAAACAATGCATGCTTAGAGCAAAGAGGAAAAACCCTAACTATTAATGAAAGAAAGCATGTATCATATAAATGATTTTGAAGAAAAAATTCCATACAAGAGAGCTTCTAAAGATTTACATTGATTCCCCAACAACAAAATAAGTTTAGTTCACCATATTCATGGTCAAACTAGATGAAATACAATGGAAAAGTGAAGGATAAAACCCTAGAAAGTTGAGAAAAGAGCCTTAACATCCAAAATCCTCCTCCAAGGGGTGAAAGAGTGCGTTTTTGCTTCTTCCCAGCCAAAGATACCAACCCTAGAATGTCCTAAATACAGAAAAGTAGGCCCAAGCCCAGAAGAGTGTCGCTCACCAGTAAATACCGCTCAGCGGTAGTAACGCGTCGCCAATTCTTCCCCTTAGCGGCATAGTTACCCCTCAGCGGTGCCAACGAGTACTGAAAAGTGTCGCTGAGCGGTAAATGACGTTGAGCGGTACTTGATGATTCTCTTCTTTTGCACTTTTTGTGTCCTTTTCTGATTCCATCTTTATCCCTTTTCACTTCTTTCATCAATTTCATCTAAAAACCTACAAAAACAAGGAAATCAAGCATAAAACTTGACCAACTCTGTTATTTCCACTAATTCAACAAAATCATGAGTTCAAGCTAATTTCTAAGTCATAAAGGTTGTAATTGAAGTCAATTTTAAGTATAAAAATAATAGTTTTTCAACTGTTATCAAACACCAACATTGAAGATGGAACTTGAGCTTTATTGGGTCAAGCTAATGATGTTAAAAGAGTGCTTACTGTGAGGCACCTTAGTGATTTGAGAACATTAATTTCCTTAATTTTGTTATTTTGGTGATGTATTTTTATAAACTTTGGGACATTGATTTATGTTGTTTGAGATTTTATGGTATAGCATCTACTGATGGATGCTAGGTGGTTGAGTATCTGCTGAAGGATATTAGGTTAGCAGGCACCTACTAAGGGGTGTTTGTAAGAAAAATTTGCACTTACTGAAGGGTGTTGGATGATTTTGGGTCACGCTCGTGACGTTAAACAAGCGCTACCTGGGAGGCAACCCAGTTGATTTACTTTATCTTTGTTTATTTAAATTTTGCTCTAGTTGCATTGTAAGGATTGAATGTATGAGTGATGTGAGAACCTAAATGCATGGGGTGAGTGAGAAGCATGAGTATAAGACACCTAGGGTAAGCTAGGAAGAAGGATAGTTGATGCCGCAAGTGCCGCTCAACGGTAATTACCGCTGAGCGCGACTGCTGCAGACTTGGGTGGACCATTTTGGTTCAATTGGGCTCAGCGGGATTAGGCCCATTGGGTTATTTTTATACCTTAGGGCGCGACTTTGCTTCCATTTCAAGATCTCCCTCTTCCCACACACTGTCAAGCACTCTCAAAATAGTTCTCTTCACTTTCCCTTTCTTCCCCCCTTCACAAAACCTCTCTTCCACTCACTTTTGCACCAAGTTTTCACTCAAGTTTAGGGTTTGGTGAGAGCATTGATGTTGGGGGCTGATTTCTTCACATTCCTAGAACATTTTTCACTCATCTAGCATCTCCACCCAAGTAAGTACAAGCATTTTACATTCTAGGGTTTTTGAAAGCATGAATTGATATGAACATGGTTGTCTACGCATGATTCTTTAGGGATTTTGATTTATATGCATGATTAGATGAATTAATTGTTGTTTGAACCGATTAAAATGTTTGATTTGGGTCTGAAACTAGGAAGATTGCATGTGGGTGGAGATTAGACCATTTTTAAAAGCAATTTGCAAAATCTGTAGAATCGTCGCTCAATAGAAATTTCCCTTGAGAGTGATTCTAGCAGATTGATGTTTTTGTGCTTTTTGGCTTGCTGGTTTGATGCACAGGTTGCGCTGAGGGATTTTGTTTGATGCACAGGTTGATGTAGGGATGACCTCCTCATTAGGCAAGAGGATCAAGACTTTGGGATTAAAGAGGAAGGATAAGGAACCAGAGCGCTCTTACTCCAACAAGTTTTTTTCTCGCAAGCATGAGCGACATTTCAATGTTGTTCAAGATAGGAGGCTATTAATTGAAAGGAAGGCTGAACTAATACCTGATTTTGCTCCCCAGTTTGGAGAGCAATTGGAGAACAGGAACTAGGGGAAGCTAGCCACTTATCATGGACCTTAAGTTAATATTAGTCCAATAACACTAATGTTAGTATTAGCCCAGTTGTAGCCCAACACTTTAAGTTAATATTACTCCAATAACACTAATGTCCGTGTTGGCCCAATTGTAGCCCAACACCTACTAGCCCGTTTTACTTGTTTCACTTATAATTTACAATGAATTTACCGAACGTCATGTGTATCTTTCCCACACCGTTCAGTTAATACATCATGTTCACGTTCGGTGATGCCTTATCGCATGGCCTACCGAACAGATCACATACTGTACCATACACATGCCCCAAAGTCCGAGACAACAATAGTGGCGACATGACTTTTAACAGTTTTAAACTCGCTGACCTTAGAAGTTTTACCCTTATTATTATTTAAGAAAATAAATTGTTCCTGCGTCTAGGGAAATTGTAGGGATGACAATTTTGCACCGTTGGATTGGTTTTTCTCTTTTCCCGAGCGGTTAGACGATACAAAGCCGTCCAAACGTATTTGCTGGATCAAACTTCATCGTACGACCAATGTTGGTTCTCACTCTACAATTTAATACCTATAAATGTGGTAGGCCCATTGCGTCATTTTACTTTTCCAGTAATAACTTTAGAGTGCAACGTTCAACTTACACATACCTAAGGTAAGAATAATGGCTACTGTGAATTTATCATCATCCAAAGGTCTTCGTGAGGGAGAAGGCAGGGCAACGATGATGGAGTCTCAACTGCGACGGGGTTCAAGCCATTCACTGGGCAAGAGGAAACAAAAGAAATCGTGCTAAATGGTCAGCAAGCTTTCATCTACGATAACATCCTTATTGAGGGTCCTGACGAAGAAGATGACCTCGAGTTAGCCTTCCCTAGCATTACTGGTTACGAGTGGGCATCCCATGATGTGGGTGAGTTCTTGATGACTTGGGCCCAAGCCCATCATTTAGGCAAGGACTAATTACTAGAAGAAAGACAAAGAAGGCTTCATAATGACCTTGAAAGCAAGCCAACACCTCTTTGCACACTCCAAAGAGCAACTTTAGGAGCATCCAGCCAAAGCCCGTCACGGACCAAACATGAAGGGTAGAAAGCTTGAAAAGGAGCCGGGTGGCGCTAAGCGCCCACCCTGCTCCATAAGATGACCTCAAACTGTTTTTCTTTTTCCTTCCTTTAATAATTCTTTGGATAAGGAAGTATTTTTTCTTCCTCTCTCTCTTTTTTTCTCTCCTCTAATTCTTCTTTCTCTTTTTCTTTTTTTTCTCCTATCTTCCTCTTCTCTCTTTTTTTCTTTCTCAATCATATCTCTTCACTCACATATTTCTTTTTCACTCTTATTTTCTCTTTCTTTTTCCTCTATTTTTCTCTCTTCTAACACCTTACTACTTCTTGTTAAAATGGCTTTATAGTCTCCATTCAACATGTTCTTTGCATTTTTTTCACAACCTTCTATCTTATTAATCATTCTCCCAATATTCATGTTCATACTGTTAACTACATCTTCCACATTCTTATAATAAGAGGTACTCATTTTCATGAATTCCTAAAAACTGTCCTCTAATTTCGCATTTTTTTCACATGGACTAGGTTGTGGTTGCCATTGTTGCTGCTGCTTTTGAACCATTGAAATATGGTATATCTCCTGAGGTAGTAGAGAAAGCTTCTTTGTTATTTCTTCTAACTGTTGAATGATGATTTCATTATGTGCACACAAGGCGTCTTGAATTTGCATTTGTAACATTCCCATTTGTTGACTGGAACTCCTGTTTCGCTGTATACATCATTATCACTAGCAGCCATGTTTTCTATCAATTCTGTTGCTTCCTCTGGAGTTTTACATTTAATATTACCTCCTGCTGAGGCATCTAGCATCAACTTGGTTTGTGAACCAAGACCTCCAAGGAAAAGTAGAACTGTTGCTGCTTCATCAAAACCGTGCATGTGAGTCTTTCTCAATAAGCTTTTGTACCTGTCCCATGCTTGACCTAATGTCTCCTCCATTCCTTGTCTGAAAGAAGAGATCTCTTGCTTCCCTTTATTGACTTTGGATTGTGGGAAGTATTTGTTTAGAAACTTTGCAACCACAACTTCCCATTCTGTAAAACTACCTTCTGGAAAAGAATTTAACCATAACTTAGCATTGCCTCCCAATGAGAAAGGAAACAAGCTAAGCTTGATTGCTTCGTCTGGCACTCCATTTATCTTCACAGTGTTACAGATTTCATTGAAGGTGGTTAGATGTTCATACGGGCTTTCATGTGATAGCCCATTAAACTGATTGCTTTTCACCAACTATATTAACGCTGGTTTCACCTCCATGTTTGTGGCATTGACCCTCGGTCTTGCTATGCTGTTAAAATGTCGAGGGCCAACAAAAGTGGTGTAATATGCAAGAGTCCGTTTGCCATTATTCTCCTTTGTCATGTTTTCAGTGTTATGGTTAGACCTTGGTGGTGAAGGCTTTAAGAGTGTCTCAGGAGAAGGGAATAGTTCACGTGAAGTTCGAATTCTCCTCCTCCTTCTACTTTCGTCCAAGCCTTCAAGAAGAGGTTCAAAAATCTTTTTGCTTATAGTTCTAATGTTACCCTGCATACACAAGGAAACAAAACCCTAGAAAAAATTTGTTAGTACAAAAAGATAGAAAAGTGAAGATATAATTGAAAAGATAAAAAGATAGGAAATAAAAACCGAAAAATAAAAACAGAAAAATAAAATAAAATAATAACCAAAAAATAAAAACAGAAAATAAAAAACAGAAGCTTAAAGACAACAAGTCAAAATTAATTAAAAATCACACAAATATACTAGTTAAACCAGAGTCCCCGGTAGCGGCGTGATGAGTCGATATTTTATTCACTCCACTTAGTTTAATGTGCTATAATTAATCGGGGAATTGTGCTTAAATGTCCGGTATTTTTCCGTTTTTGCTAATTGTGTTTAATTTGATCAGAAATTCTTATTTTAACTAATTTGAATTATCTGAGCTTATTATTTTCATTATTGAGTGCAGGGAAAATTTTGAAAATATTTTAGGACATTTGGAAGAAAATTTATTTGCACACTGTGTTATTTTTGGAAGAAGCTACGCTCCATTCATTTGTTTTCAGAGAAAGATGTGCTGATCCATTTTGGAGGAAGGAGTTTAATTTTTCTGTTGGGCTTCTTGGCTGCGATTTCATATACTGAATAGCAAAGGCAGCAACAACTCCACTCATTCAATTATTCATCCATGGGCCCATGGACAATTCATTTTGATAAGCCAACCAAGGATACGTTGGAAATGTGGTATGCACGGCTGGAAGTTGAATGTGGACTAAGTAATTAATTTGGTCTGCACGGAGTAAGGAATTTGATCACATCCAATAAGTGGCATCCAACAAAGCACACGTTCACATGGGATTGCAAAATGCTAAGGTGAATTTTATTGAGTTAATGAAAGTGGTGTCACGGCACATTCATTTTGGCAGCAAACATCACATGTTTTGGATGGAATCAAAGTGGGAGCCGCGCCACCTAGGATTGGAGAATTTTTCTTTGGCTTAGGAGAATGTAGTAAGCCGTGAAGCATAATGGAGGGGACCACGTGCAAGTGCAGCTCACGGTTTTGGAAGATAGCATTACACACGGCATTCATTTTGTGAAGCAGCAAGGATGAGAAGCTTCTCTTCCTTTCTTCCAATAAAGAAGCGGTGATTATGTTGAGTGAAGGAACACGCGGACAGAGGAAGTGGAGATTAAATTATATCTTGGGCTTCACACACGGACTAGGCACTTGGCTTTTGGTCCAGCAGCTTGGATTTGAGCAGGTGTGTTTGGAGAGTAGCGGAGGTGCAACACACAATTCTCGGTGCAACAAGAATTAATAGAAGTCCAGCTGGCAGGAGAAGAAAGGGTGGCATCCAGCATTTTCAAGCATCACCACGGTCCAGCAAGCACTTCACGGGCTGAAGGGAATTGAGGATTTGAGGAGGTGCATCCAGCAAGCAACAGGCCCAAGGCAGCAACGTGCATGAAGAGCTACGTCCAGCAGGCGGCCCAACAACATGTGAAGGGGAATTGAAGCTGCATGGTGACATCCTGCGGAGAAGTGGTGCACGCAAACTCAATTGGAAGAGGTCACGGCCCAGCACAGCAGCCTTCACGGTCCAGGGGTTGCGTCCAGCAGAGTGAAAGCTTCATCCAACACGCCCAGCAGCAGCTTTGGTGTGCACACAGAGATTAGGAGTGTCACGACCTGATTTTGGAAGGACACAACAGCCCAAAGCGGAAGCGTCCAGCAACAAAGGGAGCGTCCAGCAGAAGCAGGTGTGTGCTTGGAGAGAATGGGAGGTGCACAAGCAAGAAGTCTTCACGGGTCATTCATCTTTCATTTTAAGCTCCAAGTGCAACCTAGGACAGGGGGGCTGTTACGGGGGATGAGGTTGGGGTGAGCAGTCACGGCCTGGGAGAGGTCCTCTCTTCCAGTAGCTCCCATTTTTCATTCCAGTAGAGCTCCAGTAGTGTAGATTCCAAAAAAATGTAATGCAGTGTAGTGTAGGAGTGTAGTAAAGCAGTGGAGGTGCCGTGAGATGTCCTGTGACAATAGAGAGCTGGAACAGAGATTGAATACTGTGGTGTACGGTTCGAATTTTATTTTCTGTGTTTGTGTTTGTAATGAAGTTAAATTCAATGCACAATCTGAGTTAGTTTCTTGTTGCTGAAATTTCAATGTTATTTTACTGTTCTGTTTACTGATGTGATTTAATTTCTACTGCAATTTAATTTCTACTGTCATTTTTATTATGTTGTTGATTATTGCACTTTAAATCATTCACTATAATTTTGTTCTTTGTATTTTGCTGCTGTAATTTTGATTCTGTTTTCATATTTGAAATTTACTGTTTTCTATTTTTACTGTTTGCTATATTTTCGTTTTCCGTATTTTCTGTTTTTTTGTATTTTCGCTTTTACTATTCCAAATTGTTTTTACTATTTCATGTTGCTGTATTTTCGTTTTTTTTGTTGTACCAATTTCGTTTCACTGTCTTGAAGTTTATTTCAACGCTTTTTAATTTTCTCCGCAACCAAAAACACCTTCAAAACCCTCCTACTACGTGTTTAATCTGAGACTGAACCACAAATTGGTCCTTGAGAGACGACCTAGGAGTCACTTCCTAGTTTATACTGCATTAATTTTGCAATCAATTTTTGTGTGAGGTGCGACCCTCTCATCACGGCACCAAAAACTTGTTTACCTCTCGGCAAGTATAACCGAATCGTAGCAAGTAATAATCCTGGTAAGACCAAGTATCGTTTCGCAAGAGACTCATGGCCTAGACACTTATGTGATTAATTAATTAATTAAGACTTGAGAACAAAGTGGTATAAGTTTTAAATGAAAAAGACTGAAAAGTAAATATGTATGCATATGATGATCAATGGCAAGAAGAAACAAAAGCGTGAATTGAATTATATGGATGAATATGTTGTTGGGGTTTATCAAGTTCATCTTTTCCACTCTCTTGTATTTAGGAATTCATCATTCTTTTCATTAATGTTAATGCCACTTTGTAAATTACTTTACACCCGATTTCTCGGCGAAGAAAGCCTAATCATAACCACTAGTTTACAATCTCTTGTCTCCCTAGCAATTAATCATTCATTATAGTGAACAGAAGCTTAAAGGCAACTAACTATCATACTCCTATCTCTAGGTTGGAAATATACTATTGGGAGAGATTCCCCAGATCTAGACTTCCCCGTACGTCTCCGTATCGACAAAACCAATAGTCATGACATTGAATGAGTTAAACTATGCATGCTTTGAGCAAAGAGGAAAAACCCTAACAATTAATGAAAGAAAACATGTATCACATAAATGATCTTGAAGAACAAATTTCATACAAGAGAGTTTCTAAAGATTTACATTGATTCCCCAACAATAAAATAAGTTTAGTTCACCATATTCATGGTGAAACTAGATGAAATACAATGGAAAAATGAAAGATAGAACCCGAGAAAGTTGAGAAAGGAGCATTAGCATCCAAAATCCTCCTCCAAGGGGTGAAAGAGAGTGATTGTGCTTCGTCCTAGCCAAAGATACAAACCCTAGAACATCCTAAAGTTTATATACTATTCTAAAATTTACAAAAAAGTAGGCCCAAGCCCAAATTGATGCCGCTGAGCGGTAAAATACCGCTCAGCGGTACCAACGCGTAGTCAATTCTTCCCCTCAACAAAATCAAGAGTTGAAGCTAATTTCTAAGTCATAAAGGTTGTAATTGAAGTCAATTTTAAGTATAAAAATAACCGTTTTTCAACTGTTATCAATGAGGAAGATAATATTTGCTTAATGGATGATTTTGATGATGTTGGAAGTCAAGTAAGTGATTCTAGCTTTGAAACTAGTGAATTAGATTTACAAAAAGCTTTCTTTGAGTTAATGAATGAATTTGAGAAACTGAATGTTTCACATAAGAAGTTAAAAAAGGAATTTCATGAATTAAAACTGAAATATGAAAAACTATTAGATGAAGAAGTAATCTTAAGAAATAAGATTAGAATTCTTGAATTGAAAGAGTCTGAATCTAATGTGATTGAAAAAACTATTGAATATTTATCTTGTAAAAGTCACATGTTTGACATTGACATACTTGAAAAATTGTTTGCTAAAGCTACTAAATCTTTCTCACATGTTCAAAATTGTTTTAGAAAGAACAATGTTAAAATCAAGAACATGCATCAACACAAGCAACCTCAAGTTAAAAGGACTTGAGAGTTTGGGTTGAAAAAGGCACTTTTGTAAAAAATAAATTGCATAGTGTTTGTTGCTTTTATTGCATGAAGCATGGTCATAGGTCTAACAAATGCAACATTAAACATTTTGGAGTGCCAAATGGAAAGTATGCATGGGTTAAAACTATAAAATGATGTTTCTTTGTTTATATTAACCCCAAGGACCTATAATGAGATTGGGGACCTAAAATTGTTGCTCAACTTGTTTTGTAGGAACGTTCTAAGTCAAAGAAGTAATTGTGGTACCTTGACAGTGGTTATTCAAGACACATGACTGGTGACAAGAAGAGGTTCATATCCTTTGAGAGGAAGAAGCAAGGATTTGTTACATATGGGGATAACAACAAAGGAAGAATAATTGGAACCGAAAACATTAGAGGAGGAAATACATTGACCATCAAAGATGTACTATATGTTGAAGGGCTCAAGCACAACCTCCTAAGCATAAGTCAGCTATGTGACAAAGGTCTTAAGGTAACCTTTGAAAGTGATAAATGCACTATTTATTTTAAGAATTCTTCTGAAATAGCTTTACAAGGTGTTAGACATAATAAAATATATTTGATTGACATTGACAGTGCATCTAGTCATATCATATCATGTTTAGTTGCAAAAGAGGATAATCCTTGGCTATGGCATAAAAGGGATGCACACATTCATATTCAACATTTGAATAAACTGATTTCTAAAGATCTTGTGATTGGTTTGCCTAAATTAAAATTTGAGAAAGACAAACTATGTGCTGCTTGTCAAAAGGGAAAACAAATTAAATCTTCTTTTTCATCTAAAATCATGATTTCTACATCAAAGCCTTTAGAACTTTTGCATATGGATTTGTTTGGTCCTTCTAGAATTAAGAGTTTTGGTGGAACCTATTATGCACTTGTGGTTGTAGATGACTACACTAGATTTACTTGGACATTCTTTTTTACTTTGAAAAGTGAAGCCTTTAAAGAATTCAAAACTTTTGCTAACAGAGTTCAAAATGAAAAGGATTTGAAAATCAAGACTTTAAGAAGTGATCATGGTGGAGAATTTCAAAATTAGTCTTTTGAAAAGTTTTGTCATGAACATGGCATAACTCATAATTTTTCTACTTCTAGAACTCCCCAACAAAATGGGATTGTTGAAAGAAAAAATAGATCCTTAGAAGAGTTAGCTAGAACTTTATTGAATGAGTCAAATGTGCCAAAATATTTTTGGGCTGATGCAGTTAGCACTGCTTGTTATGTGTTGAACAGGATGTTCATTAGGCCTATTCTAAAATTGAGTCCTTATGAACTGTTTAAAGGTAGAAAACCAAATGAGTCACATTTGAAAATATTTGGTTGTAAATTCTGTCTTAAACAATGGTAAAGACAACTTGGGAAAATTTGATGATAAATTGTTAACTCATTGCAAATGTACCAAATCATATCAAGTAATATAAAATGGTAAGACCAAGTATTGTTTCCCAAGATACTCGTGTCACTAAACAATCATATAATACCTTAACTAATTAAGACTAAAGAAAGATTCCAATGATTGAAATTAAATTGCACTAAAAGTAAACATAAAAACTTGAATGTAAAATTGATAGTGAGGCTAAAACAAGAATGAATGAATGATTTAAGATGATATGAAATGTTGATGTTGTTGGGTTTAGATTTCACCTACTTCACTTTCATGCATATTAGAACTCATCTTCCTCATTAGAATGTTAATGTCACTTACGAAATTACTTAGAACCCGATCCGTCGGCATAAAAAGCCTAGCCTTAATTATTAGACCTCAATCCCTTGAATCCCTAATAACCAATTCCACATTAAGAAAAGAAGCTTAAGACAACCAAATGTCCTATCCCTATCCCTAGGCAATATTCCCTTTGGGTGAAATCCTCCAGATCATGATTCATAAGATATTTCCCAATACTCAAACAAATCAAACATCAAGTCATGAGTGGCCAAAACAAGATAAGCATTACGAATAGGAGAAAATCACTAACATTCAACAAAAGAAGCATAAAATATTTAAATCATGTTCAAATACATGAAATTTTAGAGGTTACATCACCCCCAACAACAAATGAGTTTAACTCTCCATTATCATGGAGAACCTTATCTTACAATGGAAGAATGAAATTGAGAAGGAAACTCTAGAAAGAGAGAAGGAAAGCTCCCGCATGCCCAATCTGCCTCCAAAGGGTCAAAAATTATGTTTTTGTGCTTCATCCATCAAAAGATACGAAACTTAATGCGTAGAAGGCTTTAATTAGATCGAAAATTCGTCATAGGCCAGCATCACCAATGCTTAGGGCCCAACTAAGGGCAAGCAGGCGCAACTACGAGAAGACTGGTGATAACGGTTGGTTTCATAGTGATTTGTGATTCAATTTTGATACTAAATGAACCATTTTTGACTTAGATACTTGCTTGAACTCTTGTTTTTAGTTAAGTTGTGAATAAAGAGAGTTGAAGTTAGAACTTATGATTTTTATCACAAAATTCCTTTGATTTTGTACAAAATTGGAATGATTTGGAAGAGGAGTTAAAGTACCAAGGAGTTGGAATCCAGAAAGGACAGAAAAAGCACTAGAAAAGAAGGCTTCATAAGGTCACAAGACGCCCGATTGCCCCTTTTTGGGGCCCTCTGCGCAGGATGACTCGTATGGGCGTCTGGCTGCCCTTTTCTAGAGCCCTCAGCGCAGGATGCCTCGTAGCAATGCTTGGGCGCCCTTCCTGGGGTGCTGAGTGCCATCCTCCTTGTGTCGCACACCACCTAGTTGCCTCTTTTAGGGCCGTCAACACCATTCCTCTCATACCAACACCTGGCTTCCTGATAACGGTTGAAACCATTATTTTTATACTTAATTTTGATAATTAATCAACCCTTTTTGACTGAGAAACTTGCTTTAACCCATGTTTTTACTTTAGTTTTGTGAATAAGAGAGTTGAAGGTGAGTTTAATGGTTTTGTGCTAGATCCCTTTGATTTTGTAGGTTATTGGATTGATTTGAAAGAAGAGTTAAAGTACCGAATGGTTGGAATGCAGAAAAGTCAATCAAAAACCAGAAAGGTCAACCAGTCAACCAGAAAATCCAATCAGTCAACCATAACGCAAAAAAGTCAACCAGAGTGCAGAAAAAGTTGCACTGAGCGGTAATTACCGCCGAGCGACAGTTTTGAAGTGCCGAAATCACCGCTGAGCGCCAAATTCCGCTGAGCGCCAGTGCTGCACTTACCGTTGAGCGCCAAATTTCGATGAGCGCCATTTTAAGTGGCCTTGGACCTATTTTCTGTTATTCTTATGGGGTTGGACCTGTTTTCTGTTATTTTTATGTTCTATTTAAGGACTTGCACGTTCTAGGTTTTGTATCTTTTGATGGCTTGAGCATAGAAACACACTTTTCACCCCTTGAGGGTAGATTTGGGGTTGCGGGAGTCTCCTCTTCTATTTCTCGGGTTTTTCTATCTCTTTCATTCTTTCATTCTTTCATTGTTCATCTAGTTTCTTCCATGACGATGGGGAACTAAACCTTATTTGTTGTTGGGAAAGATGTAACCTCTTAAACTCTCATGTATTGAATTGATTCTTGATTATATATACTTTACTTCATTAATTGTTAGGGTTTTTCCTCTATACTTTTTGCTTGCCTTGTTTAACTCATTCATAGCATGATAATTGGTTTTGTCGATATAGACACATACGGGGAAATCTAGATTTGGGGAATCTCTCCAATAGTAGTATAAACCTAGACATAGGAATATGATGGTTGGTTGCCTTTAAGCTTCTGTGCTATATAATGCATGAATAATTGCTAGGGAGACAAGACATTGTAAACTAGTAATTAGGATTAGGCTTTCTTCGGCGAGACATCGGGTTTAAGGTAAATTAGAAAGTGACATTAACATTAATTAAGAAAGACGAATTCATAAATACATGAGAGTAAATTAGGTGAAATCTAAACCCCAACAACAATATCATCAACTTCATTCATTCATTCTTGTGTTTAGCCTCAATTGATTAAATTGCATTCTTGTTTATTTCATTGCATTTGCATTCAAAAACCCCAAAATATTTTCTTTCAAGTCTTAATTAGTTAAGTAATCACATAACTGTTTAGTGCCGTGAGTCTCTTGGGAAATGATTCTTGGTCTTACCATCTATTATTACTTGATGCGATTCGGTTACACTTGCCGAGGGTTAACAAGTTTTTGGCGCCGTTGCTGGGGACTCGTGGTATAACTATTCTATTTGTGTGATTCTTAACCGATTAGACTTTATCTTTAATTTTTATCTTTTTATTTCTTTATATCTTTTCATCCTTTTATGTTTTTATGTTTTTCTCTTTTTATTTTTTCTTTTTATCTTTTTATCTTTTTATCTTTTTATTTTTTTATCTTTTTATTTTTTTTATCTTTTTATTTTTTTATCTTTTTCTCTTTTATTTTTTTATTTTTTCTCTTTTTCTCTTTTTATCTTTTTATTTTTTTTATCTTTTTAGTTTTTTTTTATCTTTTTATTTTTATTTTTATCTTTTTATCCTTTTTATCTTTCTATCTCTTCATGTTTTTTTTTTCTTTTTTTACTTTTTTTATCTGTTTGTGCTAATTGGGTGCTCTACTGCAGTGTTCTATAGTGTTTGCAGGATCAAATTCGAAAATCTGTACTAGGAGCACAAGATCATCAAGAGAAGAAGCACAACATCTATTGATGGATGCCATGTGATTGAGTATCTACTGAAGGATACTATGCTATCAGACACTTACTGATGAGTGTTGATGAAAAGGATTTGCATCTACTGATGGATGTTAGTGGAAGAGTATCTACTGAAGGATACTATGTTTGTATACACCTACTGATGGGTGTTGGTGATAAAGATATGCATCTACTGAAGGATGCTGGAGGATTTTGGGTCAGGCTCGTGACATTAAACAAGCGCTTATTGGGAGGCAACCCAATTTCTGACTTTTTCTTTTGGATTTGAATTTACTTTGCAGGAATGACAACATCTACTGATGGATGCTGCTATGAGCAAGATTCAGATAAGAGAGCATCTACTGATGGATGCTACTGAGAGCATCTACTGATGGATGCTACTGAGAGCATCTACTGATGGATGCTATGCTACTAGATATCTATTGATGGATGTTATTGACAACATCTACTAATGGATGTTACTGGATCAGGATTTTTATGTTTTTGCTTTATTTTATTTGAATTTTGTTTTTTTTTTATTTTTGCTTATGTACTTGGTTTAATGAGTTGTGTTGCAATGGTTTGGTATGATGTGATAAATTGTTTGTGATGAGTAATATTCTTGTGTTTGCTCTATTGTTCTATGATGCATGTTGAGTTAATGATTGTTGAGGCTTTTTAAGCATAGATGGTGGTTGCTCATAGTTTTTTTAAAAAAACAGATGCATGATTAATATGTTGGGCAAGATGTTTATCAAATTGTGGAACTTGAGTTAACTTATGAGAGATTAGGCTCTAGAGTTTTTGATTGATTGATGATATTGCTATGGAAGCATGATTGATTTTGCCTAATTTTCTATGATTGAACCACTTGCTTGCTTATTACAAATGATCAAGGCCATGTTTTCTTCTCCCTTAGAGCCAATGTTTATAGGTGAACACCTAATAAAGAACAATGTTTTCTCTAACCTTTGCACCTTGAGCCTAAATTTGTAAAGTGGAAAAACCCTTTTTGAAATCCTTACCTTGAGTTAAGTAGAATATGTTTTTGTGGTAATGGAGAATGGTTCAAGATTGGGGTGGTGAGAAACCCAAAAGAACTTTGTGAAATTCATTAAAGAGCATTGGGCAAAAGCAAAAAGCAAAAGAGAAGAAAAGAAAGAAAAGAAAAGGTTAAGCTCAATGCAAGTAAAGTTTGGGAATGAGTTGAATATTGGTTTCTCACATAAAAAAGGAGAAAGAGAGATTATTTGATGGAACACCATCAAGAAATCACATTGGACCTCTTACTAGAGCCATCATGGCAAGGAAGATTCAAGAAGAAGAAGGATCATCTAACATTTTACTTCTATGGAAGGTTACTTATAAAAATCCTTCTTCTCTTAACTAAAGCACTTATACTTTGTTTTGTAGGAACTAATAAATCTTAGAGACCATGATTGAGCCATCCAAGAAGTTAAATCAATAAAGGCAAGCAAAGGAGCCAAAAAGGGAGGTGCTTGCGAAATGGGAAAATGCACCAGCATTTTTCACCCGAGAGAAGTCCAATCCACGTGACTTGGCTGATTTGGAATGAAGCATGCACCTTGCTGACTGAGCTAGAATGAGGCATGGACCTTGCTGGATCAAAATGAACGTGCCTCCTATGCTAAATAATTTGAATTTGGGAAAGAATTAAATCAGAAATTAGGCTCCTCTTTACCTATAAATAAGAGGGTCTCTTCTTTGTATTTTCTCACTTTTGAGCTTAATGATATGCTGCACAATTTGCTTTCCAGCTTTTGTGCTCTTAAGTCACCGTTGATTTACTACTTCTTCTCCTTTCCTCAAGCTTCTTTCCTCTGTAGGAAGGCCCTCTGAGTTGTGAGGCTTCACCCATACACCTTTCCTCCATTAAAACACCTCAAACACTACACCATTTCATCAATCCGCTGCACCATCATTCACTACTGGTTTCTTCCGGTCTGGAGCCTCTGTCTGCACGTTTCCAGCTGGGATTAGTTTCCATCAAGTGGTATCATGAGCTTAGGTCGTCCACGCACCAAGAGCTAAGCTATTCCTCCATCTTTGCACTTCATTTGTACATTCTGTTGTGCTTTCTGTTTTAGTTTTTCCAATTTCTGTTTTGAGTAATTTTTGTTTCTGTTTTGTGTTTATCCATTCATTAATTTCGTGTTTCCTGTTGCAGTATTTGTGTTTCCAGTGTTCATACATGTTTGTTACTCATTTTAAACGGTGAATCATTTTATGTCTCTTTCAGCTTTATTTTTCAATTCCAGTTATGTTTTAGTCTTGTGCATTCCATATTTGCAGTTTTAATTCTGTTTCACTTTGGTTCTCTGTTTTGTTGGGTTTCATTTTGGTTTACTTGAGTTTAGAGTGCTGGAAACGCTTTAAATCAACCAAATAAGGCAATGAGAACATGTTCTAGCCTTGGTGAGAGAACCAAAAGCACTAGAAACTAATTCTGATTTCAAATCTGCTCAAGAAATTCAAATCTGGTTTCATTTCAGTTTTGAATTCTGATGCAGAATTTTGTTTCTGGTTTTAAATCTTTAAACCGGTTTTCAGTTAATTTCCTTTGATTCTGAAGCATTGTACAACTTTGTTTGATGTTGTTGGACATGGCTAAAAGTGTAGCAAACCATTACAAGCAATGAAATGCAATTTGCATAGCTTGGTTGTGCATAAACATTAGCATGTCACTGTTTCAACTTTATTCTAGCTTTTCACCGTGCTATCATTCTTTGCTAAGTCCAGTCTGAGTTTATTCATACTAAGCACTTTAATTCTACCATAGTTCAGTGTAATAACATTCTCTGGAGTCATTGTGTGTGCTGTCCAGCCTTATCTCCACAAGTTTCTTAAATCTGGTGCAGTTTTGGTGGGAATTTGCTGCATAAATAGGCTATAGCAAGGGTGAATTGTTGAATCTTGCTATTTCTGTGCATTTACAACATTTGAGCAAGTTTAATTTGTCATTCCAAAGTTCTTTGCACTGTTCATTTGGTCATTTTCTAGCCTATATGCAGATTTACCTTTTTAAACCTTAAAATTGCCTTTAAAATGGAAGTGCACAAGTGAAATCACATTGCAATCTGTTTTCTAGCTGTTTCAATGTTTAAACATCTTTAAAATGATGATACAAAGTTTTTTGATGCATCAATTGAGCTGCTGAATCACTTCCAATCAATTTTGGGTTTAAAACCACTATTTCAGTCCACTTTTTCTGGTGCAGAAATCATTTTCCAACAACTGTTTTGGTCATTCTTGTTCAAATTCATTTCTGGATTGTAGTAAGAGCTGGTTCATTGTTTTAAACTGAAAATAAATGATCAAAATAAGTCAGAACAAGTGTTAAAAAGCCTATTGAATCGTGCAATCCAGTTTTAGGTAGTTAAAAACCCCAAAACACAAAATCTGGTTTTCATTGGGGCATTTTAACAAACACTTTGGTAAAATATCAAACAGTTTGGTCTGGATGAGTTTTTGATCTGCTATTTCTGTTTTTGTTGCTTTCTTAATCTGTTCTAGTGCCATTATTAGGTTCCTTTTGAGTGCTTTCTGTTATTCCACCCCTGTCCCCATTTGATTTCCCCATTCTTGGCTTCTAAATTGTCAAACATTCAAAAATCTGGTTTGAAATTCTTGTGCAGTTTGCTAATTCTGTTTGGTGTGTTTTGAGTGGAATCTTAAGGTGTTGTGGTAACTATTGTGAGGCATCCAGAAGCAGAAACCTTCACCTACTGAGGTAGCATATTAGGAAGTGAAAAGGAGGCTGAAGTGGAAACAAAAAGGGAGCTTTTGAGCAGTTGTAACTCTGCTGTTCCTGCAGCTAAAAATACACCAGAAAAGCTTGAAGTGCAACCTGTTTTGGAGTAGCAATCTGCAGCAGCAAGAGAGTGAAGCTTACATTAGTTTTAGGCCTTCTTTTAAGTTTGCTTACACCACATATCACGGAACCTTTGCTGTTTAAAGTTGATTTTCATTTCTTGGCTAAGTGACTTTGGAAAATGCTCTTGAAGCAATTCCAAGATCACATTTAAACATTGTAATAGTGCAATTTCCTTTTCTTAGTGTGGAAGTGTGTCGAGGGGCTCCAAGTGTCACTTGCACTTTCACTTAGGGTCGTCTAACATTTACATTTTGCATCTTTATTGCTTTCTTTAAATTGCTTGATTGATTTTTTGTTTTAAGTCTCCGTGGTATATAGGGTTGTATAGCATATAACTAAACCTTCTTTTGGTTTTTAGGAGCATTTCATTATCATTTGAAAATATTTTGAAGAATTTCTACTTAGAAACTAAGGTAAAAGATAACTCTAAGGAAACTCTGGCTAAGGAAGAACTTAGTTTCTAAGCTTGTCTAATTATGACTCACCTCTTCTTCCTAGGAGCTACTTGGAAACATTTTTTACCTCTAGAATCTTTTTAGAAATTTTTCACCAAAAGCAAGGAAAGTTTGTGAAAATCTTTTCACTCATTACTTGTGCAAGTCTTTGAAAACCTTGTGAAAATAATTTCTACCTACTTGTCAAGAATGAGTCAATCTAGTGTCCCAAGAAGTGTAAAACCTAAAAGTGAGAGCTTTCAACTGAAAGAGGAATTTGAGCAAAAGTTCCAACAAAGGGACAAAGAGATTAGTGAGCTCAAGGATATGATTGGTCAACTTTTGATCAATCAAGACAAGGGTAAAAAGAATGAAGGGTCTACACATAGAAAAAGAGAATACCTTGGAGATACATCCTCTCCACCAAGTGAACCTGAGCATTATAGTAGTCATCACAATGATGACCACTATCAAATACCTCCTAGGAGAAATCATAGAGTGAGAGAGCATCACCCAAGGGAACCCAAAATTGATTTTCCTCCTTTCCATGGAAAAGATGATGTGGAAGAATATCTGGAATGAAGATGAAAGTTGAGCAATTGTTTGAGTGTCACCAAATAGATGATGAGAGGAGAGTAACTATGGCCTCTTTAAGCTTTCAAGGCTATGCCTTATATTGGTGGACAGACTTGGTCAAAGATCTGAGATTGAGAAACCTACCTTCCATTAGGTATTGGAATGAGTTAAGGTCTGCCTTAAGAAGAAGGCATGTGCCAGCTTACTATGATAGGGAGTTAATGGACAAGCTCCATAAACTCCAACAAAGAAACATAAGTGTTGAAGAATATAGGCAAAAAATGGAGTTACTCATGTTGAGCGCTGGGATAAGAGAGGAACCAAGGATAACAATTGCTAGGTTCCAAAGTGGACTTAATTATGACACAAGAGATAAGGTAGAACTCTTACCTTACAATGATCTCAATGAATAAGTCCAACTTTGTGTGAGGGTGGAGCAACAACTCAAGAGGAAAAGCTCCACTAGAAAGGACTTCCCTACTAGTTCTAGCTATAAGAGAGAATACAAGAGGGAGGGTAGTCTATCTAAATCAAGGTATGATGGGCCTAGGGAAAGAGAGAGAGAAAAAGAAAGGGTTAAAGAACCTTCAAGAGACCATAAAAGAAGGAGACTAAGTGCTTTAGATGTGGGGAAAAAGGACACTATGCATCTGAGTGTCGAAATAGAAGGTCAACTTACATTCTTAAGCATGAGAGTGACAGTGAGGGTTCTTCATATAGTGAGTCTGAAACATCCACTTCTGAAGAAGAAGAAGCTTTACCTTGTGATGGTGACTTACTCATGGTAAGGAGACTCCTTGAAAATAAACATGTTGAGCTAGAACAGTCACAAAGAGAGAATCTATTCCACACAAGGTGTAAAGTTTTTGAAAAGACATGTTCAATGATTGTGGATAGTGGCTCTTGTTGCAACTGTTGTAGTTCAAGAATGGTAGAGAAGCTAGGCTTAACTACTACTCCTCATCCTAAACCTTATAAACTTCAATGGATCAAAGAGGATGAAGGAATAATAGTTAAAGAACAAGTGAGTGTACCCATTTCCAATGGAAAATATGAAGACCAAATTGTTTGTGATATAGTACCAATGGAAGCTAGGCACATATTACTTGGAAGGCCTTGGCAATTTGATAAACAAACTCTACATGATGGAGTCACCAATAAAATCACTATTCAACACAAGGGCAGGAAAATTGTTTTGTGTCCTCTTACACCTTCACAAGTAAGAGAGGACCAAATATTTCTTAAGAAGAAGTTGGATGGAGAAAAGAAAAAGGAAAATAGGAAAGAGAAAAAGGAGAAGAATATGAGTTTGGTAAACAATGCCTCAACCAAAGAAGTTGTCCAACCTCAAACCTTAAAAGTTTCTAAAAATCTTTTGCTTGGACAACCTCATTTTCTTCTTTATTGCAAAGAGGCACTTGTTTCAGTAAATTATGAACTTGGTTCTCTACCAAAGGGGTTGCAAAAAATTTTAAAAGAATTTGATGATGTATTTCCTAAAGAGGTACCAAGTTGATTACCACCTTTGAGGGGAATAGAACATCAAATAGATCTGGTGCCTGGGGCAAGCCTTCCTAATAGGCCAGCCTATAGGACCAACCCATGGAAACAAAAGAGATAAGAAACAAGTTAATGAATTATTGAACAAAGGGTGGATCCAAAAGAGCTTAAGTCCTTGTGTTGTGCCTGTGTTGTTGCTTCCTAAGAAGGATGGATCTTGGAGAATGTGTACAGATTGTAGGGCCATCAACAATATAACTGTTAAATATAGGCACCCCATTCCTAGATTAGATGACATGTTGGATGAATTACATGGAGCAAACATTTTCACTAAAATTGATCTCAAAAGCGGATATCATCAAATAAGAATTCAAGAGGGAGATGAATGGAAAACCGCTTTCAAGACCAAGTTTGGTTTGTATGAATGGTTAGTCATGCCCTTTGGTTTGACCAATGCTCCAAGTACATTCATGAGGTTCATGAATCATGTCCTTAGGGAATGCATAGGAAGGTTTGTAGTGGTCTACTTTGATGACATCTTAATCTATAGTCAAGGTCTTCAAAAGCACCTTAGCCATGTTAAACAAGTCTTGTTTCTTTTTCGAGAACATCATCTCTTTGCCAACTTTGATAAATGTACTTTTTGTAAAGAAAGTGTAATTTTCCTTGGATTCAAAGTTGGAAAAGAAGGTGTACATGTTGATCCTGAGAAGATCAAGGCTATACAAGAATGGCCAACCCCTAAAACAGTAGGAGAGGTGAGAAGTTTCCATGGATTAGCCAGTTTTTATAGAAGATTTGTAAAAGACTTCTCCACCCTAGCTGCTCCTTTGAATGAACTAGTCAAGAAAGATGTTCCTTTTCTTTGGGGTGATAAACAAGCTTTATCTTTTGAGACCTTGAAAAATAAGTTAACTCATGCACCTATTCTAGCCTTGCCTAATTTTTCCAAAGCCTTTGAACTAGAATGTGATGCATCTGGGGTAGGGATAGGAGCTGTTTTAATTCAAGAAGGTCATCCCGTAGCCTACTTTAGTGAAAAACTTAGGGGACCTACTTTAAACTATCCTACCTATGATAAAGAGTTATATGCCCTCATTAGAGCTTTAAAAACTTGGGAGCATTATATAGTAATTCGAGAATTCATCATATACACTGACCATGAATCTCTCAAGTATATTAAAGGGCAAGCAAAGCTAAACAAGAGACATGCCAAGTGGGTGGAATACTTGGAGCAATTTCCTTATGTCATCAAACACAAAAAGGGGAGTATTAATGTTGTTGCGGATGCTTTATCTAGAAGACATGCATTATTAGTAACTCTAGGCTCACAAATATTAGGATTTGATGATATAAGAGAACTATATGAAAATGATGAAACATTTGCATCCACTTATTCTTCATGTCTTAAGAAGCCTTTTGATGGATTTTATCTTTCTGAGGGGTATCTTTTTAATAAAGGAAAACTTTATATACCCCAAGGATCCATTAGAAAACTTCTTATCAGAGAGAGTCATGGAGGAGGACTCATGGGCCATCATGGAGTTGATAAAACTCTAAACATTTTGAAAAGTAAATTCTATTAGCCACACATGAGAGTAGATGTTCAAAGGCATTGTTCTAAATGCATAGCTTGTTTACAAGCTAAGTCAAAAATTATGCCTCATGGACTCTATACACCTCTTCCCATAGCTAATACCCCTTGGGAGGACATAAGCATGGATTTTGTTCTAGGATTGCCAAGAACTCAAAAGGGGTATGATTCTATATTTGTGGTAGTAGATCGTTTTAGTAAAATGGCACATTTTATACCCTGCCACAAAGTAGATGATGCTAGCTATATATCTAGACTCTTCTTCAAAGAAATAGTGAGATTGCATGGCTTACCCAAAACCATAGTGTCTGATAGAGATGTTAAGTTCCTAAGCCATTTTTTGAAAACTTTATGGGAAAAGCTAGGAACTAAACTTCTATTTTCTACCACATGTCACCCACAAACTGATGGGCAAACTGAAGTAGTAAATAGATCTCTATCTACTTTGTTAAGGGTAATATTAAGAGGTAATAATAAAAGTTGGGATGATCATCTACCTCATATTGAATTTTCTTATAACAGAGTAGTTCACAAGACTACTAATCTTTCTCCTTTTGAGGTTGTTTATGGTTTTAACCCTATTACACCTCTTGATTTACTACCCGTTCCAGAATCATCTTCTTTTCTTCATAAAGAAGGTGTATCTAAAGCGGAGTTTATCAAGAAATTACATGAGAAGGTTAAAACCCAAATCGAAAAACAAACCCAAAAATATGTAGAGTATAACAACAAAGGGAGAAAGAAAATAGTTTTTGAAGAAGGAAACTTAGTTTGGCTTCATTTGAGAAAGGAAATATTTCCCTCTCAACGAAAGTTCAAACTTACTCCAAGAGGAGATGATCCTTTCAAAGTGGTCAAAAAGATAAATGATAATGCATACATATTAGACCTTCTTGAAAGTTATGGTGTCAGTCCTACTTTTAACATCTGCGATTTAATTCCTTTCACAGGAGATGATCAATAGGATGAAGTAGATCTGAGGACAGATCCTTTTCAAGAGGGAGGGTCTGATGGAAGACCATCAAGAAATCACATTGGACCTCTTACTAGAGCCATGGCAAGGAAGATTCAAGAAGAAGAAGGATCACCTAACATTTTACTTCTATGGAAGGTTACTTATAAAAATCCTTCTTCTCTTAACTAAAGCACTTATACTTTGTTTTGTAGGAACTAATAAATCTTAGAGACCATGATTGAGTGATAACAGTTGAAAAACTGTTATTTTCATGCTTAAAATTGATACTAAAAGCAACCTTTAGACTTAGAAACTAGCTTGAAATCAATGCTTTTATCTATATTTTCAGAAATAAGAGAGCTGGACAGGTTTATGCTTGATTTGAGTGTTTTTGTGCAGGTTTTGAGGTGAATTTAGTGAAAGAAGTAAAGAAGGAGAGAAGTGGAATTATAAAAGGAAGCAAAGAGTGCAAAAAGAGAAGTCGAAGGCACCGCTCAGCGGCATTTTACCGCTGAGCGGCACTCAGGAGGTTGCGGGAGTCACGCTGAGGGGCAAAATGGCCGCTGAGGGGAAGAAACGTGACGCGCACTCACCGCTGAGCGGTATTTACCGCTGAGCGGCACTTTTTGGGCTTGGGCTTTTGTAATCTTTTGTAACTCTAAATTAGTATATAAGGGCTTGCACGTCCTAGGGTTAGGTATCTTTGGCAGAAACGAGGCAAACACTCTCTCTTCCACCCCTTTGAAGGAGGATCTTGGATGCTCAGGCTACCTCTTCACCTTTTTAGGGTTTATTCTTTCATTCTTTCATTGTTCATCTAGGTTCACCATGAATATGGTGAACTAAACCTTGTATGTTTGTTGGGGAATCAATGTAATCTCTTGAAGCTCTCATATATGGAATTTATGCTTGCATCTTAATCTAAGACTTATGCTTTCATTCATCATTAGTTAGGGTTTTTCCTCTTTGCTCAATGCTTGCATTGTTTAACTCATTCTATTGCATGATTATTGGTTTTGTCGATACGGACACGTACGGGGAAGTCTAGATCCGGGGAATTTCTCCCAATATTATACTGACAATATTATATTGGTTGTCGTTAAGCTCCTGCACTCATGAACTAATCATTAGGAATGCTAGGAATTGTATGAACTATTTGATTAGGGAGAAGCCATCTAGAATGGTACATTAGAGAGTGGCATTAACAATGATGATTTGAATGTTGAATTCCTAAAATGTATGAGAGTGGATGAGATGAAATTGACCCCCAACAACATATTCATTCATATATTTCCTTGAAAGTGTTTATCTTTTGTCTTTGCCATTGATCAATTCATGCATACATGTTTACTTTTCATCTTGCATATAAAATCCAAATATTTCGTTTGTAAGTCCTAGCTAATCAACAAATCACATAACTAAACTAGGCCGTGAGTCCTTTGGTAAGTTTATTACTTGAACGATTCGGTCATACTTGCCGATTGTGAAACAAGTTTGTGACATCATATTTTGGTGCTTACAAATTTGTTCATCAAGTTTTTGGCGCCGCTGCCGGGGACTCGTGGTTTAACTGGTTAATTTGTGTGATTATTGATTATCTTTGACTTTTTGAATTTCTGTTTTTATTTTTTCTGTTTTTATTTTATTTTATTTTATTTTATTTTTCTGTTTTTATTTTATTTTATTTGATTAGGTTAGATTTGATTTTATTTTATTTTTTTAGATTAGGTTTTATTTTATTCTATCTTATTTTATTCTATCTTCTAAATCTTTTTATCTTCTGAATTTATATCTTCTTCTATATCTTTTTGTGCTAACAAATCTTTTCTAGGGTTTTGTTTTCTTGTGTATGCAGGAAGCAATTCGGACTAGGAGTAAGAAAACAACAGAACCACTTTTTGAAGGGCTAGAAGATAGTAGAAGGAGGAGAAGAATCAGAACGTCCAGAGAACTTTTCCCTTCTCCAGAAACTCTCCTCCAATCATCACCACAAGGTTCTGTTCACAGCACAAGAAGTATGGAGAATAACAATGCTAGAAGAACTCTTGCAGATTACACTAATATTGCTGGACCTCAACATTTTAACAGCATAGCAAGACCTAGAGTCAATGCAGCCAACATGGAGGTCAAGCCAGCATTAATTCAACTGGTGAAGAGTAATCAATTTAATGGGTTATATCACGAAAGCCCATATGAGCACCTTACAACTTTCAATGAGATCTGCAATACGGTCAAGATTAATGAGGTGCCAGACGAAGCTATCAAACTTAGCTTGTTTCCCTTCTCGTTGGGGGGCAATGCTAAGCTTTGGTTAAACTCTTTTCCAGAAGAAAGTTTCACAGAGTGGGAAGCAGTGGTCACAAAATTTCTGAACAAGTACTTTCCACAATCTAAGGTGACCAAAGGCAAGCAAGAGATTTCGTCATTCAAGCAGGGCATGGAGGAGTCACTTGGACATGCATGGGACAGGTATAAGAGCTTGTTACGCAAAACCCCTATGCATGGTTTCAAAGAAGCAGAAGTAGTCCTAACTTTCCTTGGAGGGCTTGGTTCACAAACCAAGATGATACTGAATGCATCAGCAGGAGGTAATATTAACTGGAAAACGCCAGAGGAAGCAACTGAACTTATTGAAAATATGGCTACTAGTGACAACGAACTCAATATTGAAAAAGGAGATCCTAGTCAGAAGGAGTTGTCACAATTAAATGAGGCCTTGCTTATCCAAAATAGAATTATCTCTCAACAGCTTGAAGAAGTGACCATGAAACTTTCTCAAACACCACAGGAAGTACAACAGGTTTCAATGGTTCAAGAGCACCAAAAATGGCAGATGCAATCTACTCCAGTTGAGAAATCAACAACGCTTGAAGAGACTTTCCAGAGATTCTTAAAGACAAATGCGTCTTATTGTCATAATGTGGATGCTGCATTTAAAAAAATGGAGGTCTATGTTGAGAGAATAGTTGACGAAATGAAACATGATAATCTGGGAAAGGAATGTAAAACTGTTGTGACTAGAAGTGGTAGAGTGTTAGAAGAGAGAAAAGAGAACGAAAATGAGAGTGAGAGTGAAAAAGAAACATGTGAGTGGAAAGAAAGAGTTGAGAGAGAGAAAAAGAAAAAAGAAGAAGATGAGAAGAGAGAAAAAAATGAGAGAGAAGAGAGACAGAAAGAAAAAGAGTATGAAAAGCCACTTCCTTATCCAAAGGGTTATTCAAGAAAGGAGAAAGAAAAGCAGTTGGAAAGATTCATGGAACTGTTTAAGAAGTTGGAGATCACTATACCATTCTCTGAAGCATTGCAACAGATGCCAGCATATGCAAAATTCTTGAAGGAACTTCTCACAAAGAAACACAAGTACATTGAGAAGGAAACTATCAATATACAGGGCAATTGCAGTGCAATCATACAGAAACTACCTCCTAAACTTAAAGACCCAGGAAGCTTCACTATTCCATGCACCATAGGAGATGTGAAAGTTGGAAGAGCATTGATTGATTTGGGAGCTAGCATTAATCTAATGCCGCTTTCCATGTGCAGAACAATTCAGGGGTTGGAAATTAAACCAACCAGAATGGCTCTTCAATTGGCGGACAGGTCTCTTAAATATCCATATGGAGTGGTTGAAGATGTTCTAGTGAAGGTCGACAAATTTGTATTTCCAGTAGATTTCATTGTGATGGAGATGGAAGGAACTAGTGACGTTCCTCTTATTCTTGGGAGACCTTTTATGAAGACTGCTAGAGTTTTGATTGATGTGGAGAATGGTAAGCTTAAACTGAGAGTTGACGAGGAAGAAGTCACTTTTGATGTATCCAAAGCCATGACGTATCCAAATGATGACAAATCATGTTTTCAATTTGATGAACTTGATGAAGTTTGTGTGATTCAAGAAAGGATGGTGCGTAACATTTCTCCATTGGAAAAAACGCTCATTGATGCATGTGAAGATTTGGATGAAGAAGAAGAGAAATTGATTGATGAATGTCTGATGGACTTGGAAACATTGAAAAAGGGTCCAGAGGAAGATCCAATATTCGACACAATGGCTAAGGAAGAAACAATCAAAGCACAGTCTCCAGAACTAAAAAGATTGCCATCACATCTGAAATATGTGTTTCTAGAGGATGGAACAAAGCCAGTCATTATCAGTAACTCTTTATCTTTACAAGAAGAAGAGCAATTGATAGAAATTTTGAAAGCCAACAAAGAAGCAATTGGGTGTTCAATATCCGATCTCAAAGGTATTAGCCCAACTTATTGCATGCACAAGATTTTTATGGAAGAAGATTATAAACCAAGTGCTCAACCACAGAGAAGGTTAAATCCTGCTATGAAGGAGGTGGTCAGAAAAGAAGTGTTGAAACTGCTAGAAGCTGGTATCATCTATCCAATCTCTGACAGTGAATGGGTGAGTCCAGTACAGGTGGTGCCAAAGAAAGGTGGGATGACGGTAATTTATAATGATAAGAATGAACTTATTCCCACTCGGACAGTTACTGGCTGGCGTATGTGCATTGATTACAGGAAACTGAATAAAGCTACTAGGAAAGATCATTTTCCTCTTCCTTTCATGGATCAGATGCTAGAAAGGTTATCAGGGCAGGCTTTCTATTGTTTTCTAGATGGATATTCCGGATATAATCAAATTGTGGTAGATCCAAAAGACCAGGAGAAGACGGCTTTTACTTGTCCTTTTGGTATCTTTGCATATAGAAAGATGCCTTTTGGATTATGTAATGCTCCAGCTACGTTTCAGAGGTGTATGCAGGCAATCTTTGCTGATCTTTTAGAAAAATGCATTGAAGTATTCATGGATGACTTCTCAGTTTTTGGAAACTCCTTCCAAAGGTGTTTAGCTAATTTGAACACTGTCCTCAAAAGATGTGTTCAGACAAATCTGGTTTTGAATTGGGAGAAATGTCATTTCATGGTAACTGAAGGAATTGTATTGGGGCACAAAATATCTGCTAAAGGAATTAAGGTAGACAAAGCTAAAGTAGAAGTTATTGAGAAACTACCTCCACCAACAAATGTAAAGGGGATTAGAAGTTTTCTTGGTCATGCTGGGTTTTATAGAAGATTTATCAAAGATTTCTCAAAAATTGCTAAACCATTGAGTAATCTCTTGATGAAGGATGCTCCTTTTGTGATGAATGAAGATTGCCTGAAAGCTTTTGATATATTGAAGCAGAAACTAGTGTCAGCTCCAGTAATTGCAGCACCAGATTGGAATCAAAATTTTGAATTAATGTGTGATGCAAGTGATTATGCAATAGGAGTTGTCCTCGGCCAAAGGAAAGAACACAAGTTTCATCCAATTTATTATGCTAGCAAGGTGTTGAATGATGCTCAATTGAATTATGCTACTACAGAGAAAGAGTTTCTTGCCATTGTATATGCTCTAGAGAAATTTAGACCTTATCTTATTGGGTCTAAGGTGATTGTCTATACAGATCATGCAGCTATTAAATATTTGTTGACAAAACCAGATTCTAAGCCACGTCTGATCAGATGGGTACTACTGTTGCAAGAATTTGATGTAGAAATCCGTGATAAGAAAGGAAGTGAGAACTTAATTGCTGATCATTTGTCACGGTTAGTCAACAATGAGGTCACTTGCAAGGAGCCTGAAATCTGGGAATCTTTTTCAGATGAATCACTCATGTATGTTCAGCAGAGGCCCTGGTTTGCTGATATGGCAAATTTTAAAGCTGCAAGAGTCATGCCTGAAGATTTAACTTGGCAACAGAGAAAGAAATTTTTGCATGATGCCAAGCAGTTTGTGTGGGACGATCCATATTTGTTCAAAATTGGAGCAGATAATCTTCTGAGGAGATGTGTTACAAATGAAGAAGCAGAAGGAATTCTCTGGCATTGTCATGATTCACCTTATGGAGGACACTTTAATGGAGAAAGAACAGCAGCAAAAGTCCTTCAATCAGGATTCTATTGGCCAACTTTATTTAAAGATGCTCATAATCATGCTAGGAATTGTGACAAATGTCAAAGAGCAGGGACAATCACTAAACGTCATGAGATGCCTTTACAAGGTATTTTAGAGGTTGAGGTTTTTGATTGTTGGGGTATTGACTTTGTTGGACCCTTCCCTCCATCTTTCAACAATGAATATATTCTGGTAGCAGTGGATTATGTGAGTAAATGGGTGGAAGCATTGGCTTGTCCTAAAAATGATGCTAGTACGGTAATTAAATTCCTGAAGAGGCAGATATTCTCACGTTTTGGCACTCCAAGAGTGTTGATTAGTGATGGAGGATCTCATTTTTGCAATTATCAGCTAGAGAAAGTACTCAAACACTATGGAGTGAAGCATAAGGTAGCTGCACCTTATCACCCACAGACCAATGGACAAGCTGAGGTATCTAACAGGGAGATAAAAAGAATCCTGGAAAAAACCGTGACTTCATCAAGGAAGGATTGGTCTCTCAAATTGGATGATGCTCTTTGGGCTTATAGAACAGCAATGAAGACGTCTATGGGATTATCACCATTTCAATTAGTCTATGGGAAAGCATGCCATTTGCCAGTTGAATTGGAGCATAGAGCATTATGGGCTTTAAAATTTCTGAATTTTGATCCTTATGAAACTCAATGCACACGCAGAAGGCAGATTTTAGAGCTTGAAGAAATGAGGTTACATGCATATGATTCATCCAAGGCTTACAAAGAAAAAATTAAATTTTATCATGACAGGAAGCTGGTGAATAGAGTTTTCAATCCAGGACAACAGGTACTATTGTTCAACTCAAGATTGAAGATATTTCCTGGGAAACTGAAGTCAAAATGGACAGGACCGTTTGTGATAAAAGAAGTGCATCCACATGGAGCAATTGAAATATTTGATCCATCTGCTGATGATCCACAGAAAAGCTGGGTGGTAAATGGTCAACGTCTCAAGCCCTATCTAGGGGGAGAGGTGCAACGATTTTCCACAATGATGTTGTTGGTTGATCCTTGAAAGTTGGGTCAGGCTCGGGACGTTAAACAAGCGCTTACTGGGAGGCAACCCAGTATCTTGTAAGTATTTTTGTTTTCGGTTTTAGATTAGGGTTTGATGTACTCTCTTGAAAACCTGGTTTGTGTGATGGTTTGCTATTAACTGTGATGTTTGATAAGTAATGCTTGATGATGCTTATTGATTGATTGATGTTGAGATGATGTGCACATTAAAATGCTTATACAGGTGATTCACAAGCTTTGTGAACAAATGCATGATATCATGATTGTGATTGTGAAATTAAGCAGGGTGTATGTCAAATGTGAATGAGCTTATATGTGAGGTTTTGAGCTCCAGAGTTGTTATTGTTGAATGCTATTACTTTGAAAGCAGGAATGATTTTGCCCAGGTTTTCTATGATTGAATCAATTGCTTGTTTTGCATCATATGATCAAGGCCGTTTGTTGGAACCCTTTTTATTGACCAAATTCATAAAGTTAGCCCACTAAAAGAGAACACTTTGTGTTCTATCCTTTGAACCCTTAGCCTTGAACATACACTGAAAACCCTTGATTGAAAATCTTTACCTTGAGTTAAGTAGAAGATCTTGTGTGGTATTGTTAAATGTTCAAGTTTGGGGTTGTTGGGAAAATATGAAAAGCATTGAGCTAAGAGCTAAAAAGTAAGAAAAAGAAAACAAAAGAAAAAGAAGTAAAGCTCAATGCAAAAGCAAAGGCAAAAGAAAGTTGGGAATGAATAAGAAAAATTGTGTTGTGATGATTCTCTTAACTCAAGGATTTTGTGATCCAGAAAAACCAATTTTCTTGTTAGCCCAGCCACATTATAAGCCAGTGAAAAGTCCTTTTGATGATGCATGCTTGTGATTGTTTTGATTGTGGTAAAATGAAAGGCAAATTTGATTCATGTGACATTGTGATAGTGGAGTGAATGAGTGAAACACTTTACCTCTTATACACTTGTGTGTTGAGTGAAACACTTTACCTAGTGAGGAAATATTCCATAAGCACATGAACATCCATGCTTAATTGATTGATCATTCATGAAAAATAGCATTTGTTGGAATTAAATGACTTTGTGAATACTAAAGCATGTGCACATCATGATTGAACTCTTGGTCTTAAGTTTGAGTGAAGCTATTACTTATCTTGAAAAGAGGATTTTGAATGAGTGAACCATCATATGAATTGGTTGGAGATGGAGTTACATTTTGTTTGCTTGAGGACAAGCAAAGTTCTAAGTTTGGGGTTGTGATAACAGTTGAAAAACTGTTATTTTCATGCTTAAAATTGATACTAAAAGCAACCTTTAGACTTAGAAACTAGCTTGAAATCAATGCTTTTATCTATATTTTCAGAAATAAGAGAGCTGGACAGGTTTATGCTTGATTTGAGTGTTTTTGTGCAGGTTTTGAGGTGAATTTAGTGAAAGAAGTAAAGAAGGAGAGAAGTGGAATTATAAAAGGAAGCAAAGAGTGCAAAAAGAGAAGTCGAAGGCACCGCTCAGCGGCATTTTACCGCTGAGCGGCACTCAGGAGGTTGCGGGAGTCACGCTGAGGGGCAAAATGGCCGCTGAGGGGAAGAAACGTGACGCGCACTCACCGCTGAGCGGTATTTACCGCTGAGCGGCACTTTTTGGGCTTGGGCTTTTGTAATCTTTTGTAACTCTAAATTAGTATATAAGGGCTTGCACGTCCTAGGGTTAGGTATCTTTGGCAGAAACGAGGCAAACACTCTCTCTTCCACCCCTTTGAAGGAGGATCTTGGATGCTCAGGCTACCTCTTCACCTTTTTAGGGTTTATTCTTTCATTCTTTCATTGTTCATCTAGGTTCACCATGAATATGGTGAACTAAACCTTGTATGTTTGTTGGGGAATCAATGTAATCTCTTGAAGCTCTCATATATGGAATTTATGCTTGCATCTTAATCTAAGACTTATGCTTTCATTCATCATTAGTTAGGGTTTTTCCTCTTTGCTCAATGCTTGCATTGTTTAACTCATTCTATTGCATGATTATTGGTTTTGTCGATACGGACACGTACGGGGAAGTCTAGATCCGGGGAATTTCTCCCAATATTATACTGACAATATTATATTGGTTGTCGTTAAGCTCCTGCACTCATGAACTAATCATTAGGAATGCTAGGAATTGTATGAACTATTCTGAACTATTTGATTAGGAAGAAGGATCACCTAACATTTTACTTCTATGGAAGGTTACTTATAAAAATCCTTCTTCTCTTAACTAAAGCACTTATACTTTGTTTTGTAGGAACTAATAAATCTTAGAGACCATGATTGAGCCATCCAAGAATTTAAATCAATAAAGGCAAGCAAAGGAGCCAAAAAGCGAGGTGCTTGCGAAATGGGAAAATGAACCAGCATTTTTCACCCGAGAGAAGTCCAATCCACCTGACTTGGCTGATTTGGAATGAAGCATGCACCTTGTTGCCTGAGCTGGAATAAGGCATGGACCTTGCTAGATCAAAATGAACGTGCCTCCTATGCTAAATAATTTGAATTTGGGAAAGAATTAAATCAGAAATTAGGCTCCTCTTCACCTATAAATAAAAGGGCATCTTCTTTGTATTTTCTCACTTTTGAGCTTAATGATATGTTGACTAATTTGCTTTCCAGCTTTTGTGCTCTTAAGTCACCTTTGATTTACTACTTCTTCTCCTTTTCTCGAGCTTCCTTCCTCTATAGGAAGGCCCTCTGAGTTGTGAGGCTTCACCCATACACCTTTCCTCCATTAAAACACCTCAAACACTGCATCATTTCATCAATCCGCTGAACCATCATTCACTACTAGTTTCTTCCGGTATGGAGCCTCTGTCTGCACGTTTCCAGCTGGGATTAGTTTCCATCATTATTGTTAATGTGAATGAATGAATTATTCACTCTCTTAACTCAAGGAATTTTCTTGTCTAGAAAAACCAATTTTCTTCTTAGCCCAACCTTAATACAAACCTTGAAAATCCCTTGTGATGATAACTTGCTTGTAAGTGTGTTTGATATGTGGTTAAATGAAAGGCAAAGTTGATTCATGTGACATTGTTATAGTAGAGTGTAAGAGTGTCACCTCACTATACACCTTTAAGTTGAGTGAAACACTTTTGAGTGCTTGAGTGAAATACTTTTGAGTGCTTGAGTGAAACACTATCTTTGATGAGGAATAATTCCATGCCCTTTATGATAACATTCTTGATTAGTTGTTGATGAGGCTAGCATTTGTTGCGTATGTCTTGATTATGTGAGCACCATAGTTGAAGCTTGATTGCTTAAAGCATCATTCTATCTTTTCTATGATGAGCAAACATGAGTGATTTACTTGTCCTAGAGGAAAATGCTTTTTGGTGTGCTAAACCATTATAGTATAAGTACTTTGTTTAAGCCAAGTTACATTTTGGTTGAGGAAAAACAAAGTTTCAAGTTTGGGGTTTGTGATAACAGTTAATTTGATACTAAAAGCAACCTTTAACACTTAGAAACTAGCTTGAAATCATGCTTTTGGTTATATTTTTAGAAATAAGAGAGCTGGACAGGTTTATGCTTGATTTCACTGTTTTATGCAGGTTTTAAGGTGAATTTGGTGAAAGAAGTGAAGAAGGATAGAAATGGAATCATAAAAGACATCAAAAAGTGCAAAAGGAGAAGCTGCAACCACCGCTCAGCGGCAGTTTACCGCTGAGCGACACTCAAAAACCTACGTTGGCTCCGCTGAGGGGTGCAAAGGCCGCTGAGGGGAGGAAACCAACTCACGCACTTACCGCTGAGCGGTAGTTTGCCGCTGAGCGGCACTATTTTGGGCTTGGGCCTAATTTTCTGTATTATTACGAACAATATATAAGCTTTAGGTGATCCTAGGGTTTGTATCTTTGGATGGGACGAAGCAAACACTCTCTTTTCCACCCCTTTGAAGGAAGATCTTGGATGCTCAGGCTCCCTTTTCACCTTTCTAGGGTTTTATCTTTCATTCTTTCATTATTGTTCATCTAGTTTCACCATGAATATGGTGAACTAAACCTTGTATTGTTGTTGGGGAATCAATGTAGTCTTGTGAAACTCTCATATATGGAATTAATGTTTTAACATCTTATTTTAAGATACATGCTTTCTTTCATCATTAGTTAGGGTTTTTCCTCTTTGCTTAATGTTTGCTTTGTTTAACTCATTCATTGCTATGATTATTGATTTTGTCGATATGGGAACGTACGGGGAAGTCTAGATCCGGAGAATTTCTCCCAATAGCATATTGGTTGCCTTTAAGCTCCTGCACTTCAGAACTAATTACTAGGAATGCTAGGAATCGTATGAACTCGTAATTAAGGATAGGCCTTCTTGACAAGGTGATTTAGAGAGTGGCATTAACATTGATGAAAAGATTGATGAATTCCTAAAGTATATGAGAGTGGATAAGATGAAATTGATAACCCCAACAACATACTCATCCATATAATTCATTACGTGTTTGTTTTACTCTTCTTGTCATTGATCAAACTCATGCATACATGTTTAATTACTGTCTTTTGCAGTTAAAACCTAAAATCAATTGTTTACAAGTCTTAAATAATCAACAAATTAGATAACTAACTAGGTCGTGAGTCCTTTGGGAAAACGATACTTGGTCTTACCTAGTTTTATTACTTGATACGATTCGGTCACACTTGCCGAGGGTTAAACAAGTTTGTGGCGCCGTTTTTCGGTGTTCATAAATTTGTCATCAAGTTTTTGGCGCCGTTGCCGGGGACTCGTGGTTTAACTAGTTTATTTGTTTGTTTATTGATTATCTTTGACTTGTTTTTGAATTTTTAATTTAAATTTCGAATTTTTATTTTCTGTTTATATTTTTCAGTTTTTATTTTATTTTATTTTATTTTATTTTATTTTCTGTTTTTATTTTTTCTGTTTTCTGTTTTTATTTTTTTGTTTTTATTTTTATCTTCTTATCTTCTTATCTTTGATCTTATATCTTCTTTTATATCTTTTTGTGCTAACCAATTCTTTTAGGGATTTGTTTTCTTGTGTATGCAGGAAGCTCTCCGAACTAGTAGCAAGAAAACTGCAGAACCTCTTCTTGAAGGTTTAGACGAGAGTAGACGGAGGAGAAGAATCCGTACATCTAGAGAACTCTTTCCTTCTCTGGAAACTCTGTTACAACCATCACCACAAAGTTCTGACCATAGCATTGAGGAGATGGAGAACAATAATAACAGACGAACTCTTGCTGACTACACTAATGTAGCTGAACCTCAGCATTTCAACAAGGAGGCAACGCTAAGATTTGGTTGAACTCTTTTTCAGAAGGAAGCTTTACAGAGTGGGAAGAGGTGGTAACAAAGTTCCTAAACAAATACTTTCCACAATCAAAGGTAAATAAAGGAAAGCAAGAGATTACATCTTTCAGGCAAGGTATGGAGGAATCACTAGGTCATGCATGGGACAGATATAAAAGCTTACTGAGAAAAACTCCCACACATGGTTTTAACGAAGGGGAAGTAGTCTTGGCTTTCCTTACAGGTCTCGGTTCCCAAACCAAGATGATGCTTGACGCCACAACTGGAGGAAACATCAAATGGAAAACTCCAGAGGAAGCTACAGAAATCATTGATAATATGGGTACTAGTGATAATGATTTAAGCAGTGAAAGAGGATATCCTAGTCAAAAGGAGTTGTTACAATCAGATGATATTCTGCGTATTCAAAATAAGATTATTTTTCAGTTGGAAGAAGTAATTATGAAACTTTCTCAATTACCACAGGAAATACAAAAGGTGTCAATGGTTCAACAGCAGCAGCAAACATGGCAAATGCAACCTACTCCATCTAGGAAGACAACAAAACTAGACGAAACCTTTCAACAATTCTTGAAAACGAATGCATCTTATTGTAAGAATGTGGAAGGTGCATTTCAAAATATGAAGACTTATATTGAGCGAATAGTTGACAAGATGAAAACTGATAATCTCAGAAAGGAGTGTAAGACTATTGTGACCAGAAGTGGTAAGGTGTTAGAGGAGAGAAAAATAGAAAGAGAGGAGAAAGAAAATGAGAGTGAAAAAGAGACCTACGAGTGGAAAGAAAGAGTTCAGAGAGAGAAAAAAGAAGAAGAAGATAAAGAGAAAGAAGAAAAAGAGAGAAAAGAGAAAGATGAGAGAAAAAAAGAAAGAGAATTTGAAAAACCACTTCCTTATCCAAAAAATATTTCAAGGAAGGAGAAAGAAAAACAGTTGGAAAGATTCATGGAGTTGTTTAAGAAGTTGGAGATTACTATACCATTCTCTGAAGCATTGCAACAGATGCCAGCATATGCAAAATTTTTGAAGGAACTCCTTACAAAGAAAAACAAGTACATTGAGAAGGAGACTATCCAAATACAGGGTAACTGCAGTGCAATTATACAAAAAGTACCTCCTAATTTGGGCCAACGGGTCTTTGAGAGTGCCGCTTAATGGTAATTTGGGCTGAGCAGTACTTGCAGTTTCTCTTCTTTTGCACTTTTTGTGTCCTTTTCTGATTCCATCTCTATCCCTTTTCACTTCTTTCATCAATTTCATCTAAAAACCTGCAAAAACAAGGAAATCAAGCATAAAATCTGTCCAACTCTCATATTTCCAACAATTCAACAAAATCATCAGTTCAAGTTAATTTCTAAGTCATAAAGGTTGTAATTGAAGTAAATTTTAAGTATAAAAATAACAGTTTTTCAATTGTTATCAGTACCAGTGTCAAAACCGTTTAACTCTTGTGCAGGAAAGAAGTAGTAGATGTTGAAGCAGTATTCAACTCAAGGATGAACTATCATGATGAAATAAACAAGTTCTTGAGTCACTGGTTGTGGTAATTGTATCTAAACTTTTTCATGCATCATGCATCATAAGTGTTTGAATGAATGATTGTTATATGCATGCTTGCTAGATGATGCTTGAATTGTTTATTTTCTATGAAAATACTATTGTGTGACTTTTAATCGATTGTATTAATTGTTGAGTCGAATATTTTGCATGTATGTGTTTCTTTGTTTTTGGTAACACTCTATCAAAACACAAAATTGACTTCATCTTTAATAAAACCGATAGTTAGTCTCTGTTTTGGACTTTTTTAATTTTTTTTTTGAAAATTTAAATTCGGCCTGATAAAACCAGTGTTGTTCACGCCCTTACATATATATGGTTGCATGCTTTGTATCTGCTTCATAGTTTTGATACACAAACCCTCATCTATATCAAGTGTCTCTGCACATTCCACTATGGTCGCCTCATCTTCGCGTACCAGAAAAGTTCCTCTATCCAAAAGAAAGGCAAGTCCTTCAGGGTGGATCAGTGACAACTCTGCTAGAGAAAGGTTCATCTGTTGGAAAAATGTAAAAGATGTTGCTCCACACGAATCAATTGAGTTATCTTTGTTCAAAAATGAAGGATTCATTTTTCCAGATAAACTTGAGCATCAAGGTCTATCTACCTTCGTTTAGATAAAGGGCGACTGCTATCCGGAAGTATTTTACAACAATATCAAGGTAGTTGATGGCAACATCCAGTCACGCGTAAAAGGGCTAGATATTGTTATTAGCAATGATAGTTGGCTACAGGTTGCTGGAATCAAGGATGAAGGACACATGTCACACCGACCCGATTGTCTGCAAAATAGGTGGATTAAGAAGAAAATAATGTTTAAAGACTATATGAGGTATCCAAGAAGGTACAAAATGGAAAAAGGATTTCTACATAGGTGGCTAAATAAAGAGGAGAAAATCATCGCATACATCATTGATTGGGTTCTGTTACCCGGAAGGTTTCATTTTGATAAAATGACATCAGAGGATTTGTATCCACTAAATGCAATAATGTTCAGGATATCAACTAATTGGGTAGCTGTATTCAAGAAACATATCATTGATGTTGGTAACAACAACAAGCATAATCTACCCTATGGTGTTTTCATTAGCAGAATTCTATCTCTTAGTAAAATTGATTTTACCAGTGAAACCAAGATCACATGCAACATAAGCAATCAAATTGGAAAGGCAACTCTAACATGCATTGGATTGAAGAAAACTGCTCTAGGATGGATATTCAGTGATATACCATGTCCAACAAATGATCAAGATGCAACACCTGATTCTGATGGTGGACAGATCTTACTATCTCCTAAGTCTGAGTTTGAAAAATTTGTGGTAAACAAGTTTGTGACAGTCTCTAAGAGAGCTAGCATGATGAAGAAATCACTTATGAGAATGAATAATAAAATGGACGAAATCATCAAGAATTATGTGGAAAGCTTCACATCAACAGAAGAATCAACAGAGGAAGTTGTGGAGTCATTTGAGATAGATTAAGGGTCCTATGATCACAATCTTAGTTTGTTTTGGTTGTAGAAGTTTTCTTCTATTATTAGTTTATCATCTTGTGTTCTCATGTATTAGATGACTCTATATGTAATCTTTGTTTTGTCTCTATCTGATTGTACTTCCTGATTATAATATCAATGAAATCAGAATTTATGGTTAAATAAATCTGTGATTGAATTAAACTGAATCAGATTAAATCGATTACATTGTGCTTGTATGTGAATGGATTATTTATAAATGTTACTTTCATACATTTGCATACTCACATATTAATTCTTGTATTACATTGATTTTAAAATGCTTGATCTGGAAAGACTTGGAAAAGTTTTACAGGAATATCACTTGTTGACTGTATGGAACTGGATAATCTGATATATGCTATAGCAAGAAATCGACTTTGACTGAGATCAAATCGATTAAACATCAACAAGGGTTTAAAGATTCAAAAACTGGAATATCTGATATCTTTAAATCTTGCTTTAATTGATGTTGATTACTTATTCTTATATCTCTATGCTTATCTACTGCATAAAATATCTGAGATGATAAGAGTTGGAAATGTGTTGTTTGATTGAATCACTATCACCATGTTATTACTGTGATTTATCTGATCTGATATTGTGTTGTTGATAACGGTTGAAAATACTGTTATTTGATACTTAATTTTGATACTAAAAACACCCTTTATGACTTAGAAACTAGCTTCAAATCATGCTTTTGCTTTAGTTATGAGAATAAAAGAGTTGAAGGTGGAATTATTGGTTTTACGCTTGGTTTTCCTTGTTTTAACAGATAGGATGGTTTGGAAGAAGAGTTGAAGTATCAAAGAGCTGGAACTCAGGAAAAGCTAGAAAATCATCAGAGAGAAGGACCGTAGGTGGCGCCTGAGCACCCTTTTGTGCCGCTGAGCGCCCTTTTTGTGCTGCTGAGCGCTAGTTAGTACCGCAACTCACGCCTGGGAGTCCTTCCAAGGACGCTGAGCGCAGATGTTTTCGCAGTCACGCCTGGACTTTTTCTATGCTCTATTTAAGGATTTGGACGACCTAGGCTTGGTATCTTTTGACAGAAGAGGCGTAGAAACACTCTCTTGGAGGCGGATTTGGAGGTGGAAGCTCTTATCTTCAAATTTTAGGGTTTTTCTATCTCATTCTTTTCCATTATTCATCAAGTTTTACCATGTCTATGGTGAACTAAACTTCAATTATTGTTGGGGAAACGATGTAATCCTTTGAAACTCTCATGTATTGAGTTGATTCTTATTTTAAATGCTTTGTTCATTAATTGTTAGGGTTTTTCCTCTATACTCTATGCTTTCTTTGTTTAACTCATTCATAGCATGATAATTGATTTTGTCGATATGGACACATACGGGGAAATCTAGATCTGAGGAATCTCTCCCAAAAGTAGTATTGCCTAGACATAGGGATATGAGGGTTGGTTGTCTTTAAGCTTCTGTGCATTTATAATGCAGAATTAATTGTTAGGGAGACAAAACATTGTAAACTAGTAATTAAGGATAGGCTTTCTTCGCCGAGACATCGGATCTAAAGTAAATTAGAAAGTGCCATTAACATTAATGAAGAAGACGAATTCATAAATACATGAGAGTGGATGCAATAAGTTGAACCCCCAACAACATAATCATTCCATATTTTATAAACCAATCACCTGTGCATTCTTATTGTCAATTGATCAACACTTGCATTCATGTTTATTTTTTGCATTTTAAACCAAAAGATTTTGTTCTCAGGTCATATTTAATCAAGAAATCACATAACTGTTTAGGCCGTGAGTCTCTTGGGAAATGATACTTGGTCTTACCATATTTATTACTTGATACAATTCGGTACACTTGTCGAGATCTTAACAAGTTTTTGGTGCCATTGTCGGGGACTCGTGGTTTAACTATTCTATTTGTGTGATTATAGATTATCTTTAATTTGATTTTTTTTTATTTTGTTTTGTTTTGTTTTAAAAGTGCTTTTTAGGGTTTTGTTTTCTTGTGTATGCAGGATACAATTAGAACTAGAAGCAAGAAAACCTCGGAACCTCTTCTTGAAGGATTGGACGAGAGTAGAAGGAGGAGGAGAATTCGAACATCTAGAGAATTATTCCCTTCTCCAGAGACACTTTTACAACCTTCACCGCAAAGATCTGACCTGAGAACTGAAGATATGGCTGGTGAAAATAATGGCAGACGCACTCTGGCATATTACACAACAGTAGTTGGCCATCATCCTTTTAATAGCATGACAAGGTCGAGGGTCAATGCTGCAAACATGGAAGTAAAGCCTACGTTGATACAATTGGTGAAGAGCAACCAATTTAATGGATTGTCTCATGAAAATCCATATGAGCATCTGACAACTTTCAATGAGATTTGCAACACTGTAAAGATCAATGGAGTGTCAGATGATGTTATAAAGCTTAGTTTGTTTTCTTTCTCATTAGGAGGCAATGCTAAGTTATGGTTGAATTCTTTCTCGGAAGATAGTTTTACCGAATGGGAAGATGTGGTTGCAAAGTTCTTGAACAAATACTTCCCATAATCTAAAATCAACAAAGGTAAACAAGAAATTTCTTCTTTTAGGCAGGGCATGGAGGAGACGTTAGGTCAAGCGTGGGATAGATATAAAAGCTTGTTGAGAAAGACGCCCACACATGGATTTGATGAAGCCACAGTAGTCATTCTTTTCCTTGGAGGTCTTGGTTCACAAACCAAATTGATGTTAGATGCCTCAGCTAGAGGTAATATCAAGTGCAAGACTCTAGAGGAAGCCTATGAATTGATTGACAACATGGCTACTATTGATAATGAGATGCATAATGAAAGTGGAGCTCCATCTCAGCAGAAGGGAGTCCTACTGTTACAATCTAATGATGTTTTGCTTGCACAAAATAAAATTATCACTCAACAATTGGAGGAAGTGACACAAAAACTTTCTCTAGTGCCACAAGAGATACATAATGTTTCACTGGTTCAGTGGCAGCAGCAACAATGGAAGCAACAACTTAATGTATTTAAGAAGACCACAAAGCTTGAAGAAACCTTTCAGCAATTTATGAAAATGAGCTTATCTTATTATAAAAATACAGAGGTTGCATTCAAAAGTATGGAGATGCAAATTGAGCGATTGATCAAAAAGATGAAGGTTTTTGAGAAGGATGCGAAGGGTAATCTTAGGGAAGAGTGTAAGACCATTGTTACTAGAAGTGGCAGAGTGTTGGAAGAGAGAAAAACAAAGAGAAAAGAGAAAGAAAATATGAGTTAAGAAGAAGAAACTGGGTGGAAACAAAGAAGGGAAGAAGAAAGTGAGAGAAAAGAAAAAGAGAGTATTGAGGAAGAAAAAAAGAAAGAAGAGGAAGACGAGATAAAAGAGAAAAAAAAATTTAGAGAAACCCTTTCCTTATCCAAAGACTTATTCAAGGAAGGAGAAAGAAAAACAGCTTGAGCGGTTCATGGAAATTTTTAAGAAACTGGAGATCACCATACCTTTTTCTGAAGCATTGCAACAAATGCCTTCGTATGCAAAGTTTTTGAAGGAGCTCCTCAGGAAGAAAAGAAAATATATTTAGAAGGAGACCATTGAAGTGCAAGGAGATTGCAGTGCAATCATACAAAAATTATTACCTCCTAAGTTTAAAGATCCAGGAAGCTTCACCATTCCGTTTACCTAATGTCGCTTTCTATGTTCAAGAAGATTGAAGGCTTGGAACTCAGGCCTACTAGAATGGCGCTCCAATTGGCGGACCAGTCTCTTAAATACCCTTATGGGGTGGTTTAAGATGTGCTTGTGAAAGTAGACAAATTTTTTATTTTCGGTGGATTTTGTCATAATGGAGATGGAAGAGAAAATGGAGATGTGCCTATCATTTTGGGGAGATCATTCATGAAGACTGTCAGAGTCTTAATTGATGTGGAGTGTAACACCCTTAACCGGATGTCACATGTGAATTAGAATAATACAATCCTTACATAGTTTACTACAAACTCGATCTTTTTGGATAAATAACATACTTTATTCCGATAGCATTGCGGAAGCAAAAATAAAAAATCATAAACGCAGTCCTTGCAAAATACAAATAAAATATAATCTTTACTGAAAACACTAAATCTTAAAAGAAAATTTAAATAACAAAATCACTAAAATCCCAGAAGAATTAATTTCCCTTCTCTCGTCACACTACTGCACTCCAGCATCATCTGCAACACCATCTACTCTCATACAAGTACGATCATTGCAAGTAGAAACCACAACCACAAACATGCAAGGGTGAGCAACAAAAAAACAACATCATAGAATATAATACAGTAAAACGACATTAAACACAGGCTATATGAAGTAATAGTATCATATCCGAACACTTAAACATATCATATCAATCCATTTATAGAACAATGTCGTTCCCTCGCACTTTATCATCCCAACCTGTTACGCAAAACAGGGCGATACGAGTCGTTCTCCATCGCAACTTCAGACCTATCTCCCCAACATCAAAATGGGCGAGACATTCACCTCCTTACGCAAAAGGAAGTGATACTCAAATTTTTGTCTCTACACGAGACTCACCATCCTTATCGTAACACAATACGAAAAGCTCACACATACCCGACAACCATACAAGAAAAATAACAGAGTTTCATATTCTCATCATAAATCCATACACATTCTCAATAACATGTATTAATCAACAAATCACACTATTTATCTCACCATTCTCAAGATATTCCATACATAGTATCAATAATATACATAAAACCATCAAAATTTGAAGTCTGAAACGTAACAAAGTTTCAATCAACGAACAACAGAGGAAAGAAAACACAACTCTCATACTTACACTCGTGATGGCACCCAACAAAGCACCCGTTTTACCACCTGGGACATATATCAACAAAGAAATAATCTTTACACTAAAGTTCCTACATGAACTTGCCACGTACACCCAACTTTATTACACAAATATATAAATTTATACTGTATCGCTATTAACTTTCGTAACTCCCAACGGTTTATATATATATATATATATATATATATATATATTGTATTAATATTATATTACGCAACTCCCTCCTTCTTAAATATATATACATATATATATATTACGTATACCTATATTATATTAATATAATATATTAACATACTTTCTTTATATATTTATACTATATTAATATAATATATACTCTTTACCATCAATTTCTTAACACCAACACTACTAAACCACTCCTCTGCAAAGTCAATATCAACGTTACAAAACAAGCTGAAGGAGCACTCTCATCCTTTTCCCAAGTGCCGCGGAACCCACTCAAAGAAGAGTTGAATCTTTTATCCATGCAAACAAAAAAACTAAAACTTCCCTGCCCGCAACTTCACTCTTTCCTCTCTCAATTAATTCTCCTACACTCATTTCATCTAAAACTCGTTCTTCTTCCCCATACACGCTGAGACCACAACATTCACATAACCATCACATACGAAAAACAAAACATATACTCTCCTTCTTTTCCCACATTTTCCATTTGTTAAACCACTTCCTATCCTCCTCCTCTCTACACTCACTCCTTCATCTCTCGACCAACCTCAGACCAACTACCACCATCTACTCTCATCTTCTTTGCTCATGCCTAGCCTCACCCATTGGCTCCACCAAACTAACACTACAATATATGTCCTATTTACACATCCTCGCCCCATTACTTCATTCCACTCAAGCATCCACTATACTCTATATTTACCTATTCCCATTCTCGCACATCAATCCGAGACTCTCCATGCATCACACCTATTTATTTTCCTCAAATAACTTAAAACACATTTTATTCCTCACCACCCCAATCATCATTCATAACTTTCATATATCACACCTATTTTATTCTTCCCTCATACACATACTGACCAGGAACAAAGTCTCTGTTAGACGCCCATAATCACCATTTTCCATAACTGAGAGAAAAGACACTCAAACCTACTCTTTCTAGGGTCAAACAAAATACACCAAACAAAAGAGATACCTACATTAATGTCATGCAAAGCACAATCTAGTTCTTATGTCATACGTGAACGTAATATAGTAATTGAACTCCATAAATATATACCCTTCCCCACGAAATACATCCCAACATATAGTAGATATTCGGTTATTGGGTTGATGAGGCAAATTTTGAGAAGATTGATAAAAATTGGTAGACATTTTAAAAGCTAATAAACGATTTATTGGGTGGTTAATCTCGGATCTCAAAGGTATAAGCCCAACTTATTGCATGCATAAAATATTTATGGAGGATGACTATAGACCTGTTCAACCATAAAGAAGGTTAAATCCTGTGATGAAGGAGGTGGTTAGAAAAGAAGTGTTGAAGCTTTTGGAGCTGACATTATATATTCGATCTCTGATAGTGCGTGGATAAGTCCAGTACAAGTAGTACTAGGGGTCATTTTAATGGAGAAAGAACAGCTGCAAAAGTTCTCCAATCAGGATTCTATTGGCGTCGTTACCTGTATGAAACGTCATCTGGTTGGTGAACGTCTTGGAAGAATGGTAGCATATCAGACGTGCTCTCAGCCTTCACCACCAATTGCTTGTTGATAGGGCGCTCTCCGCTGGAACAGTTTTGGTCCCACTTTCCCTGACCTTGGTGTCGGTCGGCTTCCATGTCTCGTTTGGCATTTTGTTTTGCTTCGTTGTTTCCTCCTAGGCAACCTTGCCCCACTCTTCCCCTACATTCTCTCTCGTCTTAGGAATCTTCTATTGCACAACCCGAGCCGAGACTGTCGCCAGCTCTGCTTCATGACGTTGCTGCCTTTCCTCATTCTTTGTTGTAACATCATGATCATCTTCATCGGGTCTTAAGTGTTCATGTTTCTCGTGGTCACCATTGGGTATAATCAAGTCACTCGGTCCCACGGTGGGTGTCAAAATGTTTCGTGTGTGAGGTCGAGTTACCAACACCTGCATAATTTCTCTTGGGATGTCAGCCCAATACCTTTAATTACCAATTACGTTAATCTTTATAGAGAAACTTGATTATTAACTGAGATCAGACGTCCAACCCTTTATCATCCAAGTCGCTTGCTGATTCTGTCAAGTTGCATCCTTCTCACCAAGATCGTTCGCTGATTTTGTTATGGGACGATTGTATAGCCGTCCAAACCATACGAGATATATATATATATATATATATATATATATATATATATATATATATATATATATATATATATATATATATATATATATATATATATGTGTGTGTGTGTGTCGTTATTTAAGACTTGACTGAAGTGGCATGCGAACATCTTGGCAATAAGAAACAAGATCAAGATTTTTTCAATCCATTTCTTAATTTTAATAATTAAAATATCATGAGTAAAAAGTAAATCTAATTAAACTAATAAAATTAATTAACTAAAGTCGCCTACGAATAACATAAAACATAATTAACCGAAAACAAATTAGATAAGCCTGAATCAGAAGATATTTAGAAACAGCAACTGGTTGTGCTAACACAAACACTTATTCAGTAGCTATATAGATAATCAGCTACCACAGAAGCATTGGAGAAGAAAGCTTATAAGAAAGGTAATCTAAGGAATGTAAGCATTAGGAGTCAACCTAGGAGTAACCAAAGCAGCAAGAGGAACCTTTTTCTGCAAGGCAAGACCAAAGGTCTCCTCCATGTTCAATTCCCCCGCTTCACGTGGCACCTTCCAATCAAAGGAATGAACCAAGGTTCCCAAAATGTAGTGCACTAAGACAATCCCCATTCTGGTGCCGGCGCAGATCCTTCGCCCGGCGCCGAAGGGTATTAACTCGAAGTCATTGCCACGTGGGTCGATCATTTTGTTCCTGCCACTCAAGAACCTCTCTGGCTTAAACTCGAGGGGTTTGTCCCACACTTGGGGGTCTCTCCCAATGGCCCAGATGTTGACACTCAAGCGAGTGTTCTCGGGGATGTAGAAGCCGTTAACTTGGCATGGTTGTTTGGAGATTCGAGGGAGGTTGAGAGGAGTTGAAGGGTGCTTTCTGTAGGTCTCTTTGCATATGGCTTGGAAGTAGGGAAGGTTTGGGATGTCGGATTCTTTGAGGCGGCGCTCCCTGCCTATCACTTTGTCCATTTCCTCGTGAGCCTTCTTCATGATGCTCGGGTTCTTCAGCATCTCTGCTAAGGACCACTCTATGATGCTTGAAGACGTGTCAGTTCCCGCTGTGAATAGGTTCTGTGCAGACCATCAGATACCAGTTACAACACCATAACACACTTAATTCAATTTCAACTTAATAATCAATTTCTCTAATTAAAGTTTAATCTCATCTTCTCATCAGTATAAGATTCTACACTTATTTTAAAAGGTGTTAGATGTTGGGATCAGTTTAAAACTAACATCAGAGTAAGGTGAGAAGTAAAATAGAAGAGAAGACACAATTTTTTATTTTAAAATTTTAGATTAAAGATTTTTTATATAAGCTTGATCTATGCTCACTAATGTTGTATCTTACTTTTATCATTAGATAAGAAAGACACTCTCATTGATTAATATTACTGGCCAGAAAAAAGATTTTAAGTAGTCAATACGAAAAAATAAAAATTAATATACTCAGTTAAAAATACTAAGATCATTTGAAAGTACTTTTTTATTTTTGAAAAAACTCAAATTTTTGTGACAAAGATTGCAAAGCAATAATATTTCTAAGAGTATAAATGATTTGGAAAATAAATATTTTCACATAAAAATATTCCAAATTATTTTAATAATATTTTAAATTTTATTTATAAACTTAATTAGTAATTTAATTTTTCAATTTAAATTCATTTTAGTTTTTATATTTTTTTGTTAAATTAAATATTATTTTTAAAAAATAAATTAATGTGATTTTATATTTTTTAAAAGAAGACTCTATATATCTTTCCTCAAAACGACGTTAATATATATTATTTAATGATATTACTTATAATATTATTATTAAATAATATAATAGCATAAGTATTATTTAATGTTTTTAAATTATATTATTTTTGTGTTACTCAGTTTTTAGATTCATGATATTATTTTGCTGATAAAAAATGTATATTTTTAATACTAAACTATTTAAAATTTGTTCTCTAAATAGTATTCTAAAGATTTCAAAGAAAATTGAAATTTAAAATTTTACAAAACAAAAAATTTAGTTAATATATCTCAGTTCAAATAAAAAAAATAAATTAGATTTGATTAAATCTAATAAAAAGATCTTATCCAACTTCGTACATACATTTATTTATTATAAACAATGATATTGTCCTACGATCTTGGAACACCCTTTTCCGTGGTCCCAATTCCAAATGAAGATAAGCGCTGTATCGTGTCGGAGCAATTAAACTTGATCTTGCGAATCAGTTCACAGATAACACTCGATCGTGGTTAACTTCAGTTCACATACAACATGTACGTACGGCCTTAGGTTGTCCTTTATTATTCGATCTAAAATTTAGATTCAGCTGTAATGTTTTTCTTTTTCTTTCTAATACACTTTGTTATTGACGATTTGAAACTATTGATAAAAAAACTTAATTACTAATTTGATTTGTATATTTATATCTTTTATTTATTTTAATATATATATATATATATATATATATATATATATATATATATGTGTGTGTGTGTGTGTGTGTGTGTAAAGTTAGCTAACCTATCAAAGAAAATTTTCAAATAAATTAAATACAATAACTTGTAGTTAAATTTTAAACCCCAAACAACTTGGAGGAAGGTAAGAGATGAAAAAAGAAAAATATCAGAAAAATTTCAAAATAAAAAATAACCTAAATTTTGAGACATAATCTTTCCGTAGTGTAAACGTGAATTCAACGGAATATTGATTTTTTAAAAAGAAAATAAAGACTCAATTAAATTACTAATTAAACAAAAGAAATAATAATAATAATGTACTTTATGTATTCTAACAGGAAAACCACTTTCTTTATTAAAAAAAATTCAAAGTGTACTTGTAGCTCTCTTTAAAAAAGTGAGCTTTGGCATCAATTCATCACACCGACAAATTATACCTGTCAGTGAGACAAAATTTTGGTAATTACTCATTAATTATTATGGGTAGGGCTAATAATTCACTATATGTATACAGAATAGAGGGGGGTGTGTTTTAAAAAACCTCCAAATATTATATTTATTTTTCTTTATTTCCCTCAACTTAATAGAAACTTATAACTAATAAGAATAAAATTAATAATTAAAAACTTAAGTTACAAGATATTCTTCCTAATCCACTCTTCACTATTATTGTTCGAACTTTGTTAGAATGATTTATTAACTAAAAAATATAACCTAAAGTTTTCTCTGACTTTAAGTAAATTTCATTTACTAACGTGATATTTCAAAAGGCGCTACGCCTGTTAAAGTTTTGTCTAAGTATTGAAAATGTGAATAAGACACAACTAAGAATGTCCCAAACACATGTTTTAGTATGGTTAGTGGCTTAAGGTGTGGTCTTCAACTTGACACATTACACATTACATCGTGGATATATACAACTCATATCCATGGTGGTAATGACGAAAGAAACTACTTTTGGTACTTCAATCACGTGATTATATTTTTATGTTTTAATTATATCAATATTTAATTTATAAACACAGTTGAATGATGTGTCAAAATTTTATATGAATTAGGATATAACTAATTTTTATTTATATTATGTAAATGAAGTCATCTCATTTTACAAATTAATTTTATGATAATATTATATTTAAATGTATTTTTTAATATATAAATAAAGTTTATCTTAAAGAGGTTTATTAAATTTATTTTTATTATTGGATTACTCTTGATTGACTTGTGTAAGAGATGTTGTTACCCAATACTCACATGTGAGATGTTCGTGTTTCTATATAAAAGAGATATGTTAAAGATTATACAAAAATTAAAAATAAAATTAATTTATAATATATAAACAGAGACAGTTATTTTTAAAAAAAAAAAGAAGTTAAAATGAGTTATAATATTATTAGGTATCAATGAACAGAATATTGATGTTTGATCATGGAAAGATGTGTTTGAGAAATGGACGAGGACTAAATAAAAGAATAACTTAAGGCATATAAGATGAGTTAGAATTAATATAAGATTTTATAATTATTTTGATTGAAGGGTGGGGAAGAAATGGTCAAAGTTAAGAAAAAGAGTGATACGTACGAGTAGCAGTGCCTTGACGTTGATGAGTGAGAGTTTGTCCCCATGAGCGTCGTCTTCACCATAATGAGCCATGACCATGTCCAAGAAATCGGGTTTATTCTTTCTCTTATGCTTAGAAGCCACATGGTTCTGAATCATGTTTGTGAGCAACACATCAAACTTGTTGTGCAAGTGCTTCATCTCACGCTCTATACCTTGAAGGTCCAATTTGGCCAAGAAGGGTATGAAATCGCCAATGTTGAAGTAGCCTGCAACAGTCATGAGCTCGACCACCATGTCCTTGAACTGGTTTGAGTCAGAACCCTTGGACTCGAACACTCGACGACTGAGTATGACTTGGCCTATCATGTTGGCCATAGAGTAAGTGAGCATCTCAGGCACCACCACAGCTTCACCCCTCTTGCTACACTCGTACATGCTACCCAGCATCTGCCCCATCTCTTCTTCTCGAACCTTTCCCCACTCATCAAGAGCCCTTCCTCCAAGCATGTGCAAGTTGCTTAGTTTCCTCAGCAATTTCCACCTTGATCCATATTCAGCAAACACCATGTCCTGTTTCACACAGTGTTTTGTTCATGCATATTTATTTAGATCAAACTTATCAATCAGCTCTTTTTTTTTTTTTTTCTTAATTTGAAAGTGATTCTTTTAAGAAAAATACATATTATAATGTACTTTCATAAATACAAATAGCAGAACTCATAACCCTGTATTTAAAACAATTTCATTTATCTGACATATAATACTAGAGTACCTTCCATTAACGTCTCCTCACCTTTTCTCAAATTACGTCCAAATCCCAACTTTTTTAACATTTCCAAGAAGCATTCATTTTTTAAAATATTACATCGTCACCACGGCACCTTTTTTTTTTTTTTTTTTAAGTTTTAAAAATATTATACTTCCACACCTTGGTAATAACATGAGAGATTGCTACTATACTAAAAAAAACCAAGAGATATAAATATATTCTGAACAAGAAATCACATAAATTATATTTATAATTTACTCTTAAATAATCTTTCATAATATATATCGTACATGTGATTAAAGGCTCTTATTCATAAAACATTATTATGTGTACTAACTAACAAACTTACTCCAAGTGTGTGTACATTATTAAAAAGAAAATGGAGGATAGAGGAATTAATTATATATAATATCCAATTAAGCCCACGTTTTGAAGAATCCACAAAAATATTCTTTTTATACAAACAAAGTAGAACCTACCTCTAAATACATAATTAAGCTTTAAATAATTGTCTTATAGACTTGTATCATTGATATGGGTCAAATTTACTGTAATTAATTTCTCAATTAAAGAGAAACTAGTTTCCTAATCTAAAAAATCTTGCTCACATTAAACTTGTTTGAAATATGTGTGATAGGTTTATCAAGAAAAAATTCATTAAGAAAATTCAACAAAATTTAAGTTAACTCAATAAAAAAGTTCAACATTATTTTAAATCAAATTAAGATAATATGTTTATAGGTTTTAATTTCTATAAGTTACTTGACCTTTTTCATATATATATATATATATATATATATATATATATATACACATATATATGATTTCGAATCATAGTTAAATTTTCAATATATGAAAAGGAAATAGAAGCATAGATAAAATTGAAGAAGCAGGTGGTGTTCATATCCCTACCTGTGCATCATAAGCCAAGTGGGTTGCACCAGCATTTGGAGGCCGATTGGAGAAGTTTTGGTCAAGGGTTTTAAGGAAGGCACGAGCAGCGGCAGGAGTAGAAGCCACAACCATGTTGTTACTACCCATTTTTAGGTACATAACCGATCCATATTTCTTTGCCATATTAGCCAATGTCACATGGGGCATGCTTCCCATAAGAGGAAGTGCACCAACCACAGGCCACCCTCTTGGCCCCGGCGGCAGCTTCCGGCCACGGCGTTTGAAGAGTGTGCGAATGGACAAAAGGGTCACCAAGAAAATAAAAATTGACGCAGAAATTTCCTTCACAAGGAACAAGGTGTCCATGGTGACAAACATAATCTAACGAACTGGCTATGAACTAAGTGTGGAGAATTTGATAGCTCCGGGGGACATATATACATAACATAGGATGATGTTTGGTGTGGTGTCGTGTGGAGTTTGGCAGGGCACGTTGTCACCAACATTTCCTAAATAATTGTAAGAAGAGTTGGTTCTACTTCTTCATGCCGAGTGCAACCTTCCCCACACGTATTAAACAAGAATTGAGAAAAAAACATAATACAGAAGAAAAAGAGAATACACGTGATTCTTAATTGTTTTAGGCAAGATCTTTTTATTTGTTCAATTTTTGTGAAAATTCAATTATGCTTATTTAAATAGAGAAGAGAAATAAATCTTTATTAAATTAAGACTAGTGAAAAACTATGTTGCATGGATGCAATATCTATATCCAATACGACACATATATGATATATCGCGATTTCATTTTGAAAATAATATATATATATATATATATATATTAAAAAATGTATAATAATTCTTAAAAACATAATAAATATATAATTGTTATCTTGTGTATTCAAATTAAAATAATATGTATATTGAAAAATGTATAATAATTCTTAAAAACATGATAAATATATAATTGTTATGTTGTGTATTTAAATTAAAATAATATATATTAAAATTGTCAACATAAAAAGTTATAAATTATTATCATCATAAAAATAGTATTTTATAGATTAGATACTTAATAAATATCAGTAAAATATTCTAAAGTATCAAACATGACTATTTGACTTAAATTAAAATATTAGTGTTTCACAAATAAAAACATATATTTACATTTTATATGTTAATAATAATAATAAAATTATAATTATTATTATAATTATTATTACTATTATAATTATACAATTAAAATAATTTTTATAAAATTTATCATAAATAATTTTTATTTATTTTGTAGGTAGTTTTATAATTAAGAAAATAGTTAAGTTTAAAAGAAACAAGGAAATAAAAAAAACCCATTAAATTAAAAAAAGCCACTTAAAAAGTGAAATTAATAAAATAATTATTTTAATTTTAAAGAAACTATTTGTTCAAAAGTTAAAATTGGAAAATAAATATGAAAAAGAAAAATTCCCTTTATATATATAGGTATAAATATTAATATTGATATATGAAAGTTATAATATACCTTAAAGGTGACTTTAAGAATACCAATAACATAATTTTCAGTGATATAACAATTAGTTAATAAAAGTGATTCTGTTGGGAAGTACATGAGAAAAGAGAGATAGACGTAAATTGTTTGTTTTCTGTTGTATACTCTCTCTTTTGTCTTTCTTTTTTATTCCTTTATTAATTATTAAAAAGATTCTAAGAAGTTATCATATAAGTAAGAACAATTTCTCTCCTTGAGGGTCCATCAATAAAATCATGGTAAATTATACAAAAGATTTGAATATAGTTTTGGATGTTCTGAGAATACAGTTTCTCATAAGACGTTCAGAATTTAATACGATTAAAATGAAATAATCCTCAATAATTTGGTGTGTGTAGTGATTAGAAGATTGGCAATAAGTGAATCTTTGGGAATATGGAAAGTGGTGAGTACGTAACTCAATCTAAGAGAGTAGGTTATGAACTCACATGTGTGCAACCAAACCTTCCATGTTCAACCCAAAGTCAGTGAGAGAGATTTTGCAGCTATACCTACCGTTCTTTTTGTGAAACTATAGCATTTTTTAGATTTATAAATTTTCATTAGTCATAAAATTTTGATTCCGCGGTTCTTACTTTCTTACTTTAAAATAGGTTTCTAATTTTATGATTTTTAAAAAATCATATTTTGATAATTATGTGTAATTAAAGTTTTCTAAACTTAATTGAAAATCTTACATATGTTTAATACGATAAATTTATAATATATAAATAAATCAAATCTTATATTGTAAATTGATTTTATAATATTAATTAGATTTAAAGTTTTTTCTTAAATGATACTAAAGTTATTCAAAATTTATTTAATTTTAATAAAATTTATTATTAGTTGAATTATAAATAAGACAGATTTATAATATATAAATAAATATAATTTTTTTTATAAGTTAATTTTGTTGAATTAAATTATATTTAAAGTGGGTTTTTTTATTATAATTTAATGTTAAGACGTGACACGGATTTATGTTCATTTTTACATATATACAAACGATTAAAAATGATAATTTATTAGAAAAACATCTCCATAGATTTAACGTAATTTTTAAGAAAATGTTATATTTAATATCGGTTTAGTATAATCGATTATGTATAATAAAAATCAATTTCATATATCTCTTTTATTAATAATATCAATTAATAAATAGATATTATAGGGATTACTCCATATCCAATAGAATCCGTTCCAACATGTTCTTTGTCTTGTTGGACTTCGTTCTCAGATCTAAGGCATTAAGGGGTTGCCACGATCAAAGGTTTTTTATTCTCGAACCACAATTGGTTTGGTGAACGAAGGATTAAAATACTTTTTATTTACTGATCACGTTCCTCTTCTCTGTAGATGATGGTTCATCATCTACCTTTGTTGCTTTACTTTCTCTTTCTGTTTTGAATGGATTGAAGAGAATTTCTTGTGATATAATATATAAGGTCTAGAAGCGAGTAGTGAAAATTTATTGATGTAAATAGTAATTACTTAGTATTCTGTTTATCTTGGTCTTTCTAAGTTAGCTTGATGTTGCTGTTCTTGCCAACTTATTTATGACCTTAAGTTAATGGGTTGTTGTCTTTTTATTCATATTCATGGTTTGCTTCCTGTGGATAATGATTAAATTGAAGGGCTTGGTATTTTTGTGAACTGCCAGCTGTTTTCCTATAATTATCTTGCATTTTTTTTAAAGAAATACTAAATTTTATAATTAACCACATCACTTGTTTTCACTTTTAAAAGTGACAAATGAGAGCTGTTACTGGATACGATTTGGTTAAATGGGAGAAGATGGGAGGCCATAAAGAGAAGATTCTCGTGTTAGTGAGGCTGAGGCCATTGAATAAAAAAGAAGTTGATGCGAATGAAAAGCATTTGTATTGAACTTCTCAATTGAAATTCAATGGGAATTTCAGTATAATAAAAAAAAAATTCTATTAATATTTTTTATTTTTTTATTTTACTATTTAAAATAATTCGTAACAAAAAATATATTATTTATAAATATCATTTTATATTACTATTAGTCTCTAAAAAAAACTAATTTTTATTTTTATCTATTAAAACATTTTTTTTAATATATCATATTAATCAAATCCTACACAAATTTTTATAAATTTTATCTTCATTTTTAACCACTCTAAATTCTTTAAAAAAAAATAATACATAATTTATTTTTAAATTTTTTCAAATTCATCCATTTTTATTCCGTAAGTTTTCTCCACCGCAGCATTAAAGTCCACTTAAAAAATATATATTTTTTCATTTTATTTTTCTTTTTTCAATTTCAGTTATGATTAGAAATGATTACTCTACTCAATTATTTGGCACATGGTTTTAAGAACTAGAGTTTCTGAACGAACTTTCAAATCTTCTTAATCATATAAGCATTTATTTGTAAAGTAAGTCTTTTTAAAAATAAAAAAGTAATAAATAAAAAAGTAAATGAATATGTATTTCCTTATTCTCTTCTCTCTCTTTCTTCAAAGTACTTTGGTTATTATTATGAATCATTTCCCTACTCTACTATACTTGGGATACAGTTTAAGAAATATAAAGGTTTTAATAAAACAAATTTAAAATATATCGTTAATTTGATAACTGAAATTCGTGAATTTTTTAATAATAAATAGAATAAAGAAATGAAGATATTTTCCCATTCTCTTTTTATACTTTTCTATTTTCTTCAAATATTCTTTACAGGTACAAGTACAATAGACTGTGATAGTCTTATGTTCGTTCTTACTCCATTACTTATTTAATTCTCAAGTACATATTAAAAAGTTATTTGTAAAGTAAGTCTTTGAAAAAACAAAAGATTAAAATAATTAAAAGTATTTTCTCATTCTTTTCTTTCTTTCTTGCATATAATTGGATTTAGAGGTGTGATTTTAATCCATCACCCATGGTCAGTCCAGCCCTATTAAAAATTAAGTCTCATTTTAACGATCCATTTAATAGGAGCTTTCTAAAAGGCCCCAACCCCAAAAGCCCTGGGTAAAATGGGTTGGGATAGCTTCAAGGTGGGTTGAGGCCCCTTTTTCGATCAAACTACTCTTTCTTTCAAGAACGCACCATTACATATACAAACACCAATGAAAGTTCTCACTGAAACTTCTCACTAAAACATCAACAGTTCAACATTCTTCTTCTCACCTTACTGAGGAACGATCCAAACCTTCGCGAACCTCATCACCAACCTCGCAACGCTCTCTTTTGGTGAGACGTCGCCAAATCTATTCCTCGTAGAAAACCAATAGTTTCGGTTCCGCCTCCAAATTTCACTTACTTCTGGTAAATCTTCTTTTTCTCTTTGTTTTATTTTTGTTAGAGTTTTGGTTTTCAACTTGTTTGGTATTCATAATTCATTTCTCACACCTTTTTGAGGGAAAGTAATGGATTCAATCATTATATGTAATGAATTTTTTACTACTCAAGGTTTTTGGGTCTTCTCCATTTGATGTGTTTTGCCACTTTAGGATTCTTTTGTTTGTGACAACAAGCATGGTTCAAAAAGAGAAAGGGTATAGAATGAGACTTGAAGGGATTGTGTTTTGATCTATTATTATTTTTGGGGGTGCCCTTTTTTTATATATTAGCACTTCAGTAAACTTTGGTTGAATCAACTGTCCAAACCTCTCTCCTGAAAAAAAGAAGATAAACAGTTATAGTGAATATTAATGTGTTTAACTTAAGGTGTTTGTTAATAATTATTGCAGAATATCAGGGCCTTATCCATCAGGGGCCTTAGCCATCAATTTAACAAATATTATTTAACGCATAATTGATATCATTTTCTCCTACTGTATGGCTTTAAACCAGGTATAAGCAAATGTTATTTGCATGTTAGCCTGCTTGTGCTTGAGTTTGTAGATCAAGACAACTTCTGCATATATTGTCTTAATTGACAAATTTCTGTTTGTCCGTACCTGGAATCTTTTGCCTCAGGTTTTATTATACATGTTCTTAATCGATGTATGAGAATTTAGTTATCATTAGTGCAGTAAAGGAAAACGACAACAGTTGTTTTGGCTTATTGGCACTAGTTTTGCAATCGAGGTATATAAATACGAGGTAAAAAGCCTACCACTTTTGGCCTCGGTTCTGAACGGAGGTATAAAGATGTATGTTTTTGCCTTGGTTAAAATGAAACCGAGGTAGTAGAAGGTATTCCTTTTCTTTCGCCAGACTTTTGGTCTCAGGTTCTGGTGAACCGAGGCAGTAGAAATGTTCTTTTTTTTTTCTCAATCTTTACGCAAGAAGTACTTATTGTGATTTTCTCTGTTGCATCATCTTTTAATCGCGACTCTATAGATATCTGAACTCAATCTTCTATCCCACAACCAGAAAAAGAGAGGAAAATATCATAGAAATAATAAACTTTAAAGCTCACACCAGGCTAGAATCAAATTCAGTTCCTTTCATAACATAACATAATCATATAACACAAAAAGAAAAAGAAATAGTTTTTCCTCCAAGCAAGTTCATCCCTTCAACCTACGGAACCCACCACAAAAGCCATATCTAGAGAGGAAAACTTTCTCCTTCAATTCCTCTTAACAAAACATGTCAAAACACCAGAAATAAAAAAAAGCCATATCCAGAAATGTGCTCTACTCCTTCTTCACCTGCTTCAAATGGAGCCAACAGCCAAATGAGACTCAATACACATCAAATTTCGTTAAGCCAATAGTCAATAGCCATTTTTCTCTACAAGAAAAAACCCAACCACCCTAAATTGGTTATGGCGACCACAAACCAAAATAGATAATGAAATTAAGCTTCCACCCCTCTCTGTTCATCTCCAATCACCAACAAAGGAGTTGAATCCTTAAGCAACAACACGGGAGATTACCTACACGGCGTGACTTCCTCCAACGTGAGCAACGACGACTGGCCTCGGCGAAGACGTGGCGCGAAGGAGCAACGACGTTTCTCTCTCGAGGAGTTGGCTTTTGGGGTAGAGCTGAGTGAGGCTATGGCTTCGGAGACTTTGGGACTGAGGAGGGGTCTTTAGGGGTGGAAGTCGGGCCTTCAGATTTGTAAATCTGAGATTTTTCACCGCCAACGACCACCGCTTGCTCTTCACTCCAGAGGCGATGCACTGGCAGGTGAGGTGGAAGTCGCACTCGCAGCCATCGCATACGACAAGGTGGTGGTGGCTCCCGGCGGCGACGGGGCAGGCAGCGCAAGGAGCGAGATTCGAGCGTAGAGAAAAATGGGAGAGGTGCTAGGTTTTCCTAACTTGAAAGCGGCATTTGGGGAAAAGTTTCGGAAGGTCCAAGCCTAAGAAGGCTTATATGCCTCGGTCAAAACGAGGCCGAAGTACCTTTTGACACCGGGTCTAAGAGGGACTGATGTCGTAGAAGCGTGTTCAGGGAGTTGCAGGTGTGGTAGAGGCTTTATGCCTTGGTTCTGCGTGCAACCAAGGTAGTATCACCTTTTCAAAAAGTTGTCAGGCGGGTTTTAGGCACCAGTTCTTCCTGCAACCGAGGTCGTAGCGTTGTTCTACTTTTGTCCTGCATGCAACCGAGGCCTATAAGGTCCCCTTAATTTCACTTCTACCACCGCGTTTTGATAGACAACGGTTGGTGTAAAATGAGGTATATTGTGCGAGTTTAAAAGCAAATATTGTACTAGTGCAGGTCCTTTGTAAATTGAGTTTGGCTCATCGTCTCACAGTGCCTTTTTATACCAAATTGTACATGGGAAATGACACTTCACATATCTTAACTATATATTAAGAAAAGGTTTTAGTTGGATCAAATGGCTTGAATGAGAGTATTTGCAAGATGAGTATAAGTTTGTTAATATTGTTCATAGGAGGAGCAATGTGAGTGCTAAACCCAATCCTTGATGTGTTTGTTTTTTATGATGACAACACATTGATTGTAGCAACTTATAGATGTTGTGGACACAACAAAAATGTGTATCTGTGATTGAGACATATGTTCCTATGAAAATGTTTATTAATGACTACATATGTCGACATGTTGCTTAGTCTTCATACTTTTGTGATCATAATTGTGCTTATATCTCTGTATGCATACTGAATGTTTTTGTGTGTTAAAACCACAGCATAAAGCAACTCTGTATGAAATAATCAATTACAATGATATTGTAATCAATTAAGTTCATGAGATATCTTATGTTTTTAAATTGTGGCAAAACAACAAGTTTTAAATCGATTATATTAAGTGTAAAATCGATTAAAACTCGTGTCTTTGAAAATATATTGTTGAAATGTGTTTGATGAGTTTTTGAGGAGAAAAAGTTTTCAAAATCTGTTTAAGTGAGGAGCTTAATCGATTACACTGGTTATGTAATGAACTACGTTTGTTATAATTTGAAAACTGTTTTCAAGCTTAGTCATATATAAAATAATGGTAATATTTTTAAATATGTTTGACTAGCATTTATTGCGAATCGATTACATTAATTGTGCATTCAATTGAAATTGTGTTAATTGTAATTTTGTTATATCTGCTACGAATGTAACTCATTACATTACTAACATAATCGATTATTTTGCGTCTGTCATAAGGAAAACTATAAATTGACGCATTACACATAACTCTGTAACGATTTGATCATTAAATTTTCATATCTGATATCTTTGATTTGTGAAAAGTGTTACAGGTGTTGAGACACTCCAAGAAACAAGATTCATACAATTTGATACATCTTGAAGGTTTCTTGAAGAACAAATCTGGATTTACATTGTTGATCAAATACTGCACGAGTGAGGTGTATTCTTGCCTGATCAGACTTCGTTTTCTGCAATCTCGGATTGTGTTGTTTCCGTGTGCGCGCGGACAGGAAGAAGAGTGAGGAGCTCTTGGTACTTTGAGAGGTGTTCTCAAAGGGTTCTGCAGTGAAGACGTGTGGTTCTTTGTGCAGGTGTTATCTTTCTATATTTGATTGTTGAGGGAGAGAGGTGTTTACATTTGAGAGAGTCTCTGTAAAACCTTTGGTGTAAAACTCAAATCATTATAGTGAAAGTTCCTTGAATCTAAGGTTGATTGAAAGGGAAACTGGGTGTAGGCATTGAGGCTGAACCACTATAAATCCTCTAATGGCAACTCCTTTAGGGATTTCCCATCCAAAGAAGTATCAACTTAGACTAAGACTAAGAAAGGGAAGTGAATAAAGACTTTCAATAAAAGTTCTTTCCTTATCTAAGTCTTAGATAGATTTACTTTGCTAAATAACATTTGCATTGTTTTGTAGGTCACCAATAAAGGTTGGAAAGCATGCCTATGCATCCTAGGAAACTTGCCAAGCTAAAGAGAGCAAAGGAGGCAAAGAAGAGAAGAATTTAAGCATTATCCGGATTGGAACAGTTAGCTTCAGGATTAGGATTACAAAGGAAATTAGCTTCCGGAATGGAAATTCGCTCAGCCACTACCAGCTTGCGCTCAACCCTTCTGCACAATATTTTTCAGCACTTAAAATACGTTTTTAATGTGTTTCATGCGAGACTTGCGAGCCAAGCTTGGATTGTGATAAACAAATTTTTAATCCCCGAAAACGGAGTCAAAAACTTGTTAATACCTCAGCAAGTGTACCGAATCGTATCAAGTAATAATAAATGGTAAGACCAAGTATCGTTTCCCAAGAGACTTACGACACTAAACAGTTATGTAATCGCTTAACCAATTAAGACTTAAGAACAAATTTTGGGGTTTTTGAATGCAAATGCAATAAAATAAACATGAATGCAATTTGATCAATTGAGGCTAAACACGAGAATGAATGGATGAAGTTGATGATATTGTTGTTGGGTTTAGATTTCACCTAATTTACTCTCATGCATATATGAATTCATCTTCTTCATTAATGTTAATGTCACTTTCTAATTTACCTTAAACCCGATGTCTCGGTGAAGAAAACCTACTCCTAATTACTAGTTCACAATGTCTTGTCTCCCTAGCAATTAATCATACATTACATTCGCACAGAAGCTTAAAGGAAACCGATCCTCCTATTCCTATGTCTAGGTAATATTGCTTCTGGAAGAATTTCTCCAATTCTAGATTTCCCCGTATGTGTCCATATTGAAAAAATCAATGATCATACAATTGAATGAGTTAAACAAAGCATGCATAGAGTGTAGAGGAAAAACCCTAACAATTAATGAAGTAAAACATATATAATCAAGAATCAATTCAATACATGAGAGTTTAAGAGGTTAGATCTTTCCCAACAACAAATAAGGTTTAGTTCCCCATTATCATGGAGAAACAAGATGAACAATGGAATGAAAGAATGAAAGAGATAGAGAAATCCTAGAAAGAGAAGAGGAGAGCTGTCACATCCCCAAATCTACCCCCAAGGGGTGAAAAGTGTGTTTCTGTGCTCAAGCCATCAAAAGATAGAATCCCTAGGACGTGCAAGTCCTTAAATAGAACATTAAAATAACAGAAAACAGGTCCAAGCCCACGTCGTCGGCGCTCAACACATAAATGACACTCAGCGATAGCTACGGCACTGGCACTCAGCGCAACTTTTTCTGCACTCTGGTTGGCTGGTTGACTTTTCTGCATTCTGGTTGACTTTTTTGCATTCTGGCCATTCGGTACTTTAACTCTTCTTTCAAATCATTCCAATAGCCTATAAAATCAAGGGAATCTAGCACAAAACCATAAAATTCACCTACAACTCTCTTATTCACAAAACTAAAGAAAAAACATGAGTTCAAGCAAGCTTCTAAGTCAAAAAGAGTGTTTTTAATTTCAAAATTAAGTATAAAAATAACGGTTTTTCAACCGTTATCAGATTGCGTCTTCAACACACTTCTTTTGTCATTCTTTAGAGCTTGATAGATCAGTTTTAGAGCTCTCTCTTCACATATAAAAGAGAAGTGCATCTCCATGTAAAAATTAACTTTGAAATGATAAAGACATGCTGTTGAGTTTACTCCAAGCTTATCTTCAAAGTTCAACCTATCTTGTGCTTATTTAGCACTCCTTCCTCTAGCTTCCTTCCCCTTTAGAAGGCCTTCTTAGCTTGAGAAACCTTACACACTCACCAAACCTCCACTGAACCATTTCACAAACACTTGGCATGCACTAGAAGCATCCTTCATTTCTCCATTCCGCTGCGTCCATTCTGAATCGTGGAGCACTCTCGCTTGAAGTGTGGAGCTGCTTCCATCATTTGGCATCAAGAGGCATGTCGTCAACACGTGTCTACAAGAGCTAAGTTGCTCTTATATTCATTTTTTTCACTTCCGTGTTGTGCTGTTCCAGTTTTGTCACTGTTTTACATTTATTTTTCACTTCTGTTCTTGCTGTAATTCGTGTTTGTTGTGTTGTTCATTTACTTCCTTCATTCTTTAAGTGTTTGTTGATCATTTTAATCGGTGAACATCCATTGTTTGAGTTCAATTCAGCCTTTAATTTCACTTTCCAGTTTTGTCATAGTTATGTGCAGTTTTTCATTCTATCGTGATGTCTTGAATCTATTCTAGCTTAATTTTTCATTTAAATTTTAATTCAAGTGCATTGATAGCCATATATTGAACATGTAAAGTAATGAGACCAAGTCTAGCTTTAATCATATGAAGAAAGTTGAGAAGAAAGTTTATGTTGAGATTGTTGATAGGAAGAACACTGGTTTAGCGAACCTACAATCTCAGAGCTTCTGGTTTTTTATGATGACAACATAATTAATAACACATGTGATGTTTATGTGTTACATGTTCTATTACTTACATGCTACTTGTTTTAATCAATGTATAAATTTATTTAAAGCATGGAGAACATGATTGTGTTGATACATTGCATTTCACTATGCTATATAATTGATTTTATTGGTGAATGCATGTCTGATGCTTTATAAAAAGAAAACCACTAGCACTTATGTTGAAATTTTTATTGTGTGACAAAACAACAGCTTTAAGTCGACTTTATTATGGGGGGAATCGACTAAAACTCGTGGCTTTGCACAAACTTGTTAAAAGTGTGCTGTGAGGATTTTCAAAGAAGAAGTTTTTCAAAACTTTGTTTAATTATGTTACATAGTCGATTATATGCAACTTGCATTCGACTAAGTCTGTTACAGTTTTGAAATTTTGTTAATGCTTGTGTTAAATGTTACAACGACTATATTTTTTATATTTGTTGACCAAGCATTATTATGATTCAATTGCATTAATTGCACATTCAATTAACTACATTAATTGCTGCTAAGTGCTTTGACTGAACTGTTACATTCGACTGCATTAGTAGCTAAGTTGATTAAAATGCGTCTGAATTGTGAAAATCTATAAATTGACACAAACTTGATCTGTATAAGAATTTGTGTGATTCTAACAGTTTTGTGATATTTTGCTGAGAGTGCATTCTTAAAGAGAAAGGGAAAGAGCTCCAAGAAACAAGAAGTGACCGTGGTGATCATCTACTTGTGGATTCTTGAAGAGCAAGTTATCTGCACTTACAAAGGCTGATCATAATCTGCACATTTGGGTGTTACTGAAAGATCAGAGGCTACAATCTTGTAAAGATTGGTTTGAGGTTTCCCTGTTGTGATTATAGGAAGAAGAGCGTGTTGCGTTCTTGACTTTGAGGGTGGCTCAAAGGGTTGGACTGCAGGAGAGGAGATTCTTGCTGCTAGTCTGTTTTGTATATGCCTATATTTTGATTAGAGGGTTAGAGAGGTGTTTTGACGTGAGGTCGCTATAAAAACCTTGTTGTAAAAACCTTGATCATCATAGCGCATTGGCTTCATGTGGTTGGAAGAACAGTAGATGTAGGCTTGGCCGAACCAGTATAAAAACCCAGTGTTTGATCTTTCTATCCCTGGACTTTTATTCAGTCGACTGCATACTGCATTAAATCGATTACATTTGCACTACATAAACAAATCTTTTTCCTTCCGTTTCAAGAAAGCTTTTAAAGGCATTCACCAATTCACCCCCACTCTTAGTGTGAGAAATCAAGCCATTCTATTTTCAACAATTGGCACCAGAGATGGTTTTCATAAGATATTTGAAAAAAAAGTCGATTATCTTTTTCCTGAAATCAACTGATCCTGAGAAATGGCTTTAAATTTTCAAACTTTTGGTGAAGGTGCATCCACAAATAGACCAACACTATTTGTTGGAGAAAATTACGCTTTCTAGAAAATAAGGATGCAAATCTTTCTTGAATCCGTGGATAAAGGAGTTTGGGATGCAACTCTAAACGGTCCATTTGAGCCAACTCATGTTGTTAATGGAAAAATTGTTTTGAAAAACTTTTCTGAGTGGACTCAAGATGAGAACCGAAGAGCTCAATATGATGTTAAGGCTAGAAATGTTATTGCTTTAGCACTAACCATGGATGAATTTTTCAGGATATCACAATGCAAGACTGCAAAAGAAATGTGGGAGGCACTTGATGTGACACATGAAGGAACGAATGAAGTAAAAAGGGGCAGAAAGAAATCTCTTATTCAAGAATATGAGTTATTCAGAATGAAGGCTGGTGAAACGATCTATGAGGTACAGAAACGATTCACACACATTCAATCACCTCATGGCTCTTAGGAAAGTGTTTGATAAAGAAGAGATTAACATAAAGATCTTGAAAAGCCTCAACAAAAGCTGGCAACCAAAAGTCATTGCTATATCGAAAACAAGAGACCTCACAAGCATGAATATGGCAACCTTGTTTAGCAAACTGAGAAAACATGAATTGGAGCTTGAAAGGCTAAAGAAGGAAGAAGAAATTGAAGAAAAGAAATCTATTGCTCTAAAAGCCATAAGCAAAAAAGCTGCAAAAACTCATGAGTCTAAATCAGATGCTGACATATCAGAAAAAGAAATGATGAATATGATGGTAAGAAAATTTGGAAGATTCATGAAAAATAATAATATTGAAACTAACAATGCAGGTTTCTCTAGAGGAGGAAAGAAGAATTCAAGAAACAATGTTGTTCAATGTTATGACTATGGAAAGGATGATCATATCAAGCCTGACTGTCCAGACTTGAAGAACAAGCAGAAAGAATCCTCCAAGTATCCTCAAGATAAGAACAGGAAACAGAGGAAAACCTATATTGCATGGGAAGACAGTGATGAAGATTGTGATCGCGAAGAAGAGTGAAATCTATGCTTCATAGCTGGCTCGACACAATCTGATGATGAAAGTGATGATGACTTTGAAAATGAACTAATAGAAGTCAAGTATCATATGCTCCTGGATGCATTTCAAGAAGTTCAAGCAGAGGCCATGCGAATTCAGTACAAGGTCAATCGATTATTATCCGAGAGAAGAGATTATGAATACATGATTAACAACCTTGTGAAGGACAATGAAAAGCTTGAGAAAGATCTTGAAGAAACTCTCAAATCTTCAAAGACAATAGAGACTGATGTACAAGTTATTGAGAAAGAGTGTGATAGTGGTTCTCTACACGTTGAGAAAATTCAGTACTTAACCAACACATTGGCAAAATTCACTCAAGGTAAAGAAAATCTTGATGCTGTGCTGAGATCTTCTGGAAGAGCTATCTATAGACAAGGTATTGGTTACAAAGCCAAAAGTATATATAAACTCAAAGAAATTTATTGATCTAAGTAAACCTACTACTAATGCATTTTTTATTGCAATACACTTGGTCATACAGTTAGAAACTGTTATATTAGAAATGTTGGTGTTCCAAAGGGAAAATACAAATGGATTCCCAAGGAACAACTTCCTGCTACTAACAAGACAGGACCCAAATTCAAATGTGTACCAGCATAAAAAACTTTTAATTGTTGTACAGGAAAGGATCAATAACTACTGTAGCAGTAAAGAACTCAAGGATGAGCTAACTTGATGATATAAAACTTCTTGAGTATCTACAAGCGGTAACAATCATTTTTACATTGCATCATGCATGTTATATGCTTGAATGATTGTTTGATGGTTGATTGTTTGTTGATTGATTGTTTGAGATTGTTTGATTGATTGTTTGAGATTGTTTGTTGTGAAAATCAATTTTATGACTTTTAATCGATTGAATTATATGTATAGTCGATTATGTTACTGTATGATTGTTCTTTTTTATGAAACTTTGTTATACGTAATCTAATTTGAAAATAATAAAATTGATTAATTTGTGTTTGAAATAATTAAATTCCAAAATTTATTTGAATCGGTTAAGAAATTTTTGCTGCGAAATTAAACACAAATTGTTCCTTCTGAAATCAAATTCTGAGTGGATTAAAAACCTAACACACCGGACTCCCGTCACTAAGCTTTCTCAGTAACATTTGAATCATCACTCTCTTTCACTTGGTGATCAACACTGTTATTCATTCTTGCAATGGCTTATAGTTCTGCTCAACGCAAAAGAGTAAAAACAATTGGTCTGAAGAATAAGAAGCGTCCTTCAGAACTTGATGGATGGATTAGTGATGGTGAAGTGCAATCAAAATTTCTGGACTACTGGAAAATGCGTAATCTGGTAACGCATAAGTTTTTAAAACTAAGCCTTTTCATGAATGAAGGCTTTGAATTCCAGAACTGGATCAAACGTTAGGGACTAAAGAAATTTGTGGAGATGGCGGATCCCTGGTATTCAGAGCTTGTGAAGGTATTTTCTTGTAACCTGAAGATCAATGAGGGAACACTCTATTCCAAAGTAAAATGGGTAGATATCAAGCTCACTGAAGAGGTCTGGGTTGATATTGCTGGTCTAAAAATGGAAGGTGAAAAATGCCATTTAGGCATAGATGGCTTCCACAAATTCTCTATTTATCAAGAATGTCTAAGGAATCCTAATGATATTCAGTATTATTCTCATTACAAGACCGGGGGTATGAAAAAGGATGATAAACTAGTAGTGTTCATCATTTCATGGATACTATTGCCTAGAGGAGGCAATCACGCCCAAGCTACCACTGAAGACTTACTTTTGCTGAAAGCCTTGAAAGATAACATTCAAGTTGACTGGCCTGCTGCCATCTCTGAAAACATGTTGAAAGTAACAAGACTTGAATCTACAAAGCTGCCGTATTGTGTGTTTATATCAAAGATTCTTGTCCACTTTGGCATAAATTGTATTGATGAATAAAGTGTATCTTATAACCGTACTATTATGATAAAAAAAGCTGCTTTACACATGATGGGTCTGCAATAGACATATGAGGTTTGGCATTTTAAAAGTGAAGTTGCTAAAGATGAAGATGATACAAAACAGTCTTCCATTCCGTATAGAGCTTGTTCTGAATTTGGGAGGATAGTTCTGAGGGAAATTAAAGATATCAAATTTGCTGAAGATCTGTAATATTTCTTGCATTACAATAATTCTAAAATGCTTGATCTGGAAAAATCTTGAAAGGTTTTGCAGGAACATTGCTTCTGGATTAACTACTAGAGATAAAACTCAAATGGAAAACAATGAAGTCGATTACAACAGTGGATCAATCGATTACCATTTTAATAGGGGTTATAAATTCCATGATTTGGAATTTGATTATTCTACTTTTTGATCATATACTGTTGTTTGTTTCTTTTTCAATAAATCTCTGTTATTTTATTTGATTGAAATTCCTTGAGATATTATTGAGATTGTTGATTGATATTGTATCCACGCTACATTGATATGGTTGCACAATTTCTGATCTGATATAATATTGTCACATGTTTAAACGTGCTATGAAATGTTCTGTGAAAACTGCATTGTGCATTTAGATTTTGATTATAAAACATGCATAATGGTAGAAGGAGCATTGCATAGGATCTTAGATAATTTCACATGCCTACACTTTAGGGGAAGCTTATATCTTTATCATGTGATTATCTATGACAGGGGAGCATCTTTGTTTGATTAATATTATTTTCTATTGCATCTCTCATATGTGTGATTGAGACATATGTTGCTATGAAAATGTTTCTTGATGACTACATATGTTGACATGTTGCTTAGTCTGCATACTTCTGTGATCATAATTGTTCTTATATATTTGTATGCATACTAAATTTTTTTGTGTGTTAAAACCACAAGCAGAAAGCCACTTTGTATGAAATAATCGATTACAATGATGTTGTAATCAATTAAGTTCATCAGATAACTTATGTTTTTAAACTGTGGCAAAACAACAAGTTTTAAATCGATTACATTAAGTGTAAAATCGATTAAAACTCGTGTCTATGCAAACATATTGTTGAAATATGTTGTGATGAGCTTTTGAAGAGAAAAGGTTTTCAAAATCTGTTTAAGTGAGGAGCTTAATCGATTACACTGGTTATGTAATGAATTAAGTCTGTTACAATTTGACAATTGTTTTCAAGGTTAGTCATATCTGAAATAATGGTCATGTTTTTAAATATGCTTGACAAGCATTTATTGCAAATCTATTACATTAATTATGGATTAATTTGAAACTGTGTTGATTGTAATTCTGTTTCATCTGCTACTAATCTAACCGATTACATTACTAACATAATCAATTGTTTTGTGTCTGTCATAAGGAAAACCATAAACATGACGCATAACACATAACTCTGTAACGATTTGATCATTCTAAATTTTCATATCTGATATCTTTCATTTGAGAAAAGGGTTACAAGTGTTGAGACGCTCCAAGAAACAAGATTCATTGAGTCTATATACGTCTTGAAGGTTTCTTGAAAAACAAATTTGGATTTACGTTGCTGATCAAATACTGCAGAGTGAGGTGTATTTTTGCCTGAAGAGTGAGGAGCTTGATAACAGTTAATTTCATCGTTATTTAAGAGTAAATTTTGATATCAAATGAACCTTTTTGACGTAGAAACTTGTTTGTTCTCTTGATTTTGGTTTATTTTGGGAAATAAAAGAGTTGAGGTTACATCTGAAGATTTTATCACTAAATCCCCATGGTTTTGTAGGAAATTGGGATGAATTGGAAGAGGAGTTAAGTTGTGAAGAAGTTGGAACTCATAAAGGACAGAAAGAGCACCAGAAGAGAAGGTTGTAGAAGGTCGCACTCATGCTTGGGCGCCCTTTTCATGACCCTCAACGCGGAAGCTTCGTAGTCACGCTTGGGCGCCCTTTTTAGGGCGCTCAACGCCATCTTTCCTACAACATTTCACTCCTGAGCGCCCTCCATTGGACGCTGAGCGCCATTCTCTCGCAAGCACGCCTGAGCGCCCTAAGTAGGGGCGCTAAGCGGTGGCAACGTTGGCCCATGGCCCAATTCAGCCCTATTTAAGGATTAGCTCGACCTAGAGAGGGCATCTCTTGACAGAATTGACACAAATTCATATTTTCTCCAACTCTATGAAGGTAGAAGTGGATGCGAAAGCTCTCCTCTTTAGTTTTTAGGGTTTTTCTATCTTTTTCATTCCATTGTTCATCTAGTTTCTCCATGACGATGGGGAACTAAACATTCTTTGTTGTTGGGGGATGATGTAACCTTGTGAACTCTCATGTATTTGAATTGATTCTTATTTATTTATGCTTCTTTTGTTAATTGTTAGGGTTATTCTTCTTTGCTCAATGCTTATTATGTTTAACTCATTCATGGCATGATTATTAGTTTTCGTGATATGGACACATATGGGGAAACCTAGATCTGGAGAATTGCTCCCAAAAGCAGTATTGCCTAGACATAGGGATATGCGTTTTGGTTATCTTAAGCTTCTGTGCGTATGTAATCTAGAATTAATTGCTAGGGAGACAAGACATTTTAATCTAGTAGTTAAGGAAAGGCTTTCTTCGCCATGACATCGAGTTTTAAGTAATTTAGAAAGTGATATTAACATTATTGAAGAAGATGAATTCATATATGCATGAGAGGAAACTTGGTATAATCTAAACCCCAACAGCATACTCATCTCATTTTTTCAACATCATCCATTCACCTTTGTGTTTTTCTTTCAATTGGTCAAAATTGCATTCATGTTTACTTTTATAACATTTGCATTCAAAATCACTAAATTGTTCTTCAAAAGTCTTAATTAGTTGGGTAATCACATAACTGTTTAGTTTCGTGAGTCCTTTGGGATACGATACTTGGTCTTACCATTTTATCTTACTTGATACGATTCGGTACACTTGCCGATATCTTAATAAGTTTTTGGCGCCGGTTTCGGGGACTCGTTGTTTAAACTATACTTTTGTGTGATTCTTAACCGATTAGACTTTATCTTTTATTTTTATTTTTATCTTTTATTTTTATTTTTATCTTTTTATCTTTTTATCTTTTTATCTTTTTTATCTATTAGTGCTAATTGGGTGCTCTAGTGTTTTGTTCTCTAGTGTATGCAGGGTACAATTCGGACTAGAAGTACAAAAGTTTCTGAAACTCTTCTTGCAAGTATGGACAATAGTAGAAGAAAAAGGAGAAACAAGACGTCCAAAGAACTTTTCCCTTCTCCTAAGACTCTGTTACAGCCTTCACCTCAAAGATCTGACCATAATTGACCTTAGAAGTAGTCAATTTTATGGGTCAAGGCAATCAATTTCGCCTAGGTAACTACAACCAAGGGTGGAAACCTCACCCAAGTATGGGTCAAGGGCAAGCTGGGCAAAACAATAGACCAGAACAACAGCAACAGAAGTGGCAACAACAACCTTCACTATATGACAGAACTGCAAAGTTAGAAGAGACACTCCAACAGTTTATGCAAGTGTCTATCTCCAATCACAAAAGCACTTAAGCTGCTATAAGAAATTTGGAGATACAAGTTGGCCAACTGACTAAAAAGTTGGAGGAAAAATCTAAAAAGCAGTTTAGGGCTAATACTGAAGTTAACCCTAAAGAGGAGTGTAATGTTGTCATAAGCATTAGTAGTGAGAGGTTGGAAGAGAGAAAAATAGAGAGAAAAGAAAAAGATGAGTTGAGTGAAAAGAAAGAAGAAAGTGAGAGGAAAAGTAAGGTTGAGAGGAAGGAGAAGAATAAAGAAAAGGAAGAAAGAAAAGAAGAAGAGGGAGAGAAGAAAGAGAGAAAAATTGAGAAAGTTCTTCCTTACCCTAAAGAGTTTACTAGAAAGGAGAAAGAGAGACAATTAGAGTGTTTCAAGGAGATGTTCAAGAAATTGGGGATTACCATTCCACTGACTGAAGCATTACACCAAATTCCTGCATATGCAAGATGGTTGAAAAGCCCCTCAAAAAGAAAAAATATGTAGATGAGGGAACCATTGAAGTACAAGGAAATTGCTATCATGAAGATTCCTATCATTTTTATCATGTAGATGAGGGAAGATTTGAAGATTCCTATCATTCTTGGAAGGCCATTCATGAAGATAGCTAAGGTTGTCATCAATGTAGATGATGGAGTTTTAATTCTTAAAGACCAAGATGAAGAGGTGATTTTCAATGTCTTTGATGATGAGCAGCCGATTCAAGAGAAGAAGGCTAGTCCAAAAGATACAGAAGTGTCAAAGACTAGTGTATCTAATCAAGCTGCTAGCTGATGGACAAATTTGTAAGCACCAAAATATGATGTCACAAACTTGTTTCACAATCGGCAAGTATGACCGAATCGTTCAAGTAATAAACTTGGTAAGACCAAGTATCGTTCTTCCCAAAGGACTCACGGCCTAGTTTAGTTATGTGATTTGTTGATTAGCTAGGACTTACAAACGAAATATTTGGATTTTATATGCAAGACGAAAAGTAAACATGTATGCATGAATTGATCAATGGCAAAGACAAAAGATAAACACTTTCAAGGAAATATATGAATGAATATGTTGTTGGGGGTCAATTTCATCTCATCCACTCTCATACATTTTAGGAATTCAACATTCAAATCATCATTGTTAATGCCACTCTCTAATGTACCATTCTAGATGGCTTCTCCCTAATCAAATAGTTCATACAATTCCTAGCATTCCTAATGATTAGTTCATGAGTGCAGGAGCTTAACGACAACCAATATAATATTGTCAGTATAATATTGGGAGAAATTCCCCGGATCTAGACTTCCCCGTACGTGTCCGTATCGACAAAACCAATAATCATGCAATAGAATGAGTTAAACAATGCAAGCATTGAGCAAAGAGGAAAAACCCTAACTAATGATGAATGAAAGCATAAGTCTTAGATTAAGATGCAAGCATAAATTCCATATATGAGAGCTTCAAGAGATTACATTGATTCCCCAACAAACATACAAGGTTTAGTTCACCATATTCATGGTGAACCTAGATGAACAATGAAAGAATGAAAGAATAAACCCTAAAAAGGTGAAGAGGTAGCCTGAGCATCCAAGATCCTCCTTCAAAGGGGTGGAAGAGAGAGTGTTTTCCTCGTTTCTGGCAAAGATACCTAACCCTAGGACGTGCAAGTCCTTATATACTATTCTAGAGTTACAAAAGATTACAAAAGCCCAAGCCCAAAAAGTGCCGCTCAGCGCTATTTACCGCTCAGCGGTGGTTGCGTGACTCGTTTCTTCCCCTCAGCGGCCATTTTGCCCCTCAGCGTGACTCCCGCAACCTCCTGAGTGCCGCTCAGCGGTAAAATACCGCTGAGCGGTGCCTTCGACTTCTCTTTTTTGCACTCTTTCTTGTCTTTTATAATTCCACTTCTCTCCTTCTTTACTTCTTTCACTAAATTCACCTCAAAACCTGCACAAAAACACTCAAATCAAGCATAAACCTGTCCAGCTCTCTTATTTCTGAAAATATAGATAAAAACATTGATTTCAAGCTAGTTTCTAAGTCTAAAGGTTGATTTTAATATCAATTTTAAGCATGAAAATAACAGTTTTTCAACTGTTATCACAACCCCAAACTTAGAACTTTGCTTGTCCTCAAGCAAACAAAATGTAACTCAATCTCTAACCAATTCATATGATGGTTCACTCATTCAAAAATTCTCTTTTCAAGATAAGTAACAACTTCACTCAAACTTATGACCAAGAGTTCAATCAAGATGTGCACATGCTTTTAGTGATCACAAAGTCATTTAGATTCCAACAAATGCTATTTTTCATGAATGATCAATCAATTAAGCATGGATGTTCATGCGTTTATGGAATATTTCCTCACTAGGTAAAGTGTTTCACTCAACACACAAGTGTATAAGAGGTAAAGTGTTTCACTCATTCACTTCACTATCACAATGTCACATGAACCAACTTTGCCTTTCATTTTACCACAATCAAAAACATTCACAAGCATGCATCATCACAAGGACTTTTCAATGGCTTATAATGTGGCTGGGCTAACAAGAAAATTGGTTTTTCTGGATCACAAAATCCTTGAGTTAAGAGAATCATAACAACACAATCATCTTATTCATTCCCAACTTGCCTTTTTGCTTTTGCATTTGCATTTGCATTTGCATTGAGCTTTGCTTCTTTTTTTTTTTTTTTTTTTTTTTTTTTTTTTGCATATTCTTACTTTTTAGCTTCTTAGCTCAATGCTTTTCTTTTCATGTTTTCCCAACAACCCCAAACTTGAACATTTAACAATACCATACAAGATCTTCTGCTTAACTCAAGGTAAAGATTTTCAATCAAAGGTTTTCAGTGTATGTTCAAGGCTAAGGGTTCAAAGGATAGAACACAACGTGTTCTCTTTTAGTGGGCTAATTTTATGTATTTGGCCAATAAAAAGGGTTTCAACAACACGGCCTTGATCATATGATGCAAAACAAGCAATTGATTCAATCATAGAAAACCTGGGCAAAATCATTCATGCTTTCAAAGTAATAGCATTCAACAATAACAACTCTGGAGCTCAAAACCTCACATATAAGCTCATTCACATTTGACATACACATCCTGCTTAATCTCACAATCACAATCATGATATCATGCATTTGTTCACAAAGCTTGTGAGTCACCTGTATAAGCATTTAATGTGCACATCATATCAACATCAATCAATCAATAAGCATTATCAAGCATTACTTATCAAACAATCACAGTTAATAGCAAACCATCACACAAACCAGGTTTTCAAGAGAGTACATCAAACCCTAATCTAAAACCGAAAACAAATAAGTTCAGAAAACTTAAACCGCAAAAGCATAATCATATGATAGCATTCATCAGTAAATGCTATCTCAGCTCCTCATCAGTCTGAGCTGTCCTCTGTATCTTCCTCTTCCTCCTCATCTTCATCTTCATCAAATGCATCTTCCTCCTCAGCTTCATCTTCTTCCATATCTCTTGCTGAAGCTTCAGCTGCTCCAGCTCCTCCTCCATATACTGGTTCTTCTGGCCAAGCTACGACATTATGGAATTCATCCATAGTCCACCTGTGGGCTGGAGGATTATCATAGATCCCCACTATCATCTCAGTAGTGGCCACCTGCCCTCTGTGAATGGACTGCAACTGAGCACCTATAAGAGACATGTACATGTCCCTCATCTGGAATGGTTCTGCTTCATGCGCATCAGCAGATGTCCAGCTCTGTGCTGGCCCTCTCTCTCTACGAGCATGGCGTGGTGGAACTGGCTGAGCTGCATCCTCACCTCCACAGTACTGTCTATAATAAGCCTCATCAATAGCTTTTCTTGGCCTCTCAAATGGTGGAACAGAAGTATCCACCCCAGCTTGCTTGCAAAGGTGAGTGATCAAAGAAGGATGTCCTAGTGGTGCTTTGTTGTTCGAGGTGTTAGCACATACACTGATTTCATCAGCTATTACCTGCCCAATATTAACATTCAAGTTTCTGATAGCACAGTAGATGAATAGTGCCCTGCTGAGAGTAATATCTGACACATGTGAACATGGCTGAATGTTGGCATGAGAAAATGCCATCCAATACTTTGCAAGAGGAGTCAAATCTGTCCTCCTAATGTTAACCACTGCGCCAGATCTATTCCTTTGGAAGTGTCCTCCAGGTATACACAACACTCTCTCCACATCCTCAAAATCAACACCTTCCTCCATGCAAAGAGCAAACTGACATTGCTCACTGATGGACAAATTTATGAACACCAAAATATGATGTCACAAACTTGTTTTTCAATCGGCAAGTATGACCGAATCGTTCAAGTAATAAACTTGGTAAGACCAAGTATCGTTCTTCCCAAAGGACTCACGGCCTAGTTTAGTTATGTGATTTCTTGATTAGCTAAGACTTAAAGACGAAATATTTGGAGTTTAATATGCAAGAGACGAAAATAAACATGTATGCATGAAGTTTTGATCAATGGCAAAAATCAAAATATAAACACTTTCAATGGAATATATGAATGAATATGTTGTTGGGGGTCAATTTCATCTTATCCACTCTCATATATTTTAGGAATTCAACATTCAAATCATCATTGTTAATGTCACTCTCTAAAGTACCTTTCTAGAAGGCTTCTCCCTAATCACGAGTTCATACAATTCCTAGCATTCCTAATGATCAGTTCATAAGTGCAGGAGCTTAATGACAACCAACAAATTATTGGGAGAAATTCCCCGGGTCTAGACTTCCCCGTACGTTCCCGTATCGACAAAACCAATAATCATGCATCGAATGAGTTAAACAATGCAAGCATTAAGCAAAGAGGAAAAACCCTAACTAATGATGAAAGAAAGCATAAATCTTAGATTAAGATGCAAGCATAAATTCCATATATGAGAGCTTCAAGAGATTACATTGATTCCCCAACAAACATACAAGGTTTAGTTCACCATATTCATGGTGAACCTAGATGAATTACAATGAAAGTATGAAAGAATAAACCCAATAAAGGTGAAGAGGTAGCCTGAGCATCCAAGATCCTCCTTCAAAGGGGTGGAAGAGAAAGTGTTTGCCTCCGTTCTGCCAAAGATCCCTAACCCTAGGAAACCCTAAAGCTTAAATACCATTCGTAAATTACAAAATATTAGGTCCAAGCCCATTAAAGTGCCGCTCAGCGGTAAACTACCGCTTAGCGGTGAGTGCGCCAGCTCGGTTCTTCCCCTCAGCGGCCATTTTACCCCTCAGCGGTCCTCCCGTGAGCTTCTGAGTGCCGCTCAGCGGTAAAGTGCCGCTGAGCGGCAGTTGCGGCTTCTCTTTTTGCACTCTTTGATTCCTTTTCTGATTCCATCTCTCTCCTTCTTCACTTCTTTCACCAAATTCACCTTAAAACCTGCACAAAAACACTGAAATCAAGCATAAACCTGTCCAGCTCTCTTATTTCTGAAAATATGGATAAAAGTATGATTTCAAGCTAGTTTCTAAGTCTAAAGGTTGCTTTTAGTATCAATTTTAAGCATGAAAATAACAGTTTTTCAACTGTTATCACAACCCCAAACTTAGAACTTTGCTTGTCCTCAAGCAAACAAAATGTAACTCAATCTCCAACCAATTCATATGATGGTTCACTCATTCAAAAATCCTTTTTTTCAAGATAAATAACAACTTCACTCAAACTTATGACCAAGAGTTCATTCAAGATGTGCACATGCTTTAGTGTTCACAAAGTCATTTAAATTCCAACAAATGCTATTTTTCATGAATGATCAATCAATTAAGCATGGATGTTCATGTGCTTATGGAATATTTCCTCACTAGGTAAAGTGTTTCACTCAACACACAAGTGTATAAGAGGTAAAGTGTTTCACTCCTTCACTCTACTATCACAATGTCACATGAATCAACTTTTTCTTTCATTTTACCACAATCAAAAACATTCACCAGCATGCATCATCTCAAGGACTTTTCAATGGCTTATAATGTGGCTGGGCTAACAAGAAAATTGGTTTTTCTGGATCACAAAATCCTTGAGTTAAGAGAATCATAACAACACAATCATCTTATTCATACCCAACTTTCTTTTACCTTTGCATTTGCATTGAGCTTTACTTCTTTTTCTTTTCTCTTTGCATATTCTTACTTTTTAGCTCTTAGCTTAATGCTTTTCTTTTCATGTTTTCCCAACAACCCCAAACTTGAACATTTAACAATACCATACAAGATCTTCTACTTAACTCAAGGTAAAGATTTTCAATCAAAGGTTTTCAGTGTATGTTCAAGGCTAAAGGTTCAAAAAATAGAACACAACGTGTTCTCTTTTAGTAGGCTAACTTTATGAATTTGGCCAATAAAAAGGGTTCCAACAAATGGCCTTGATCACATGATGCAAAACAAGCAATTGATTCAATCATAGAAAACCTGGGCAAAATCATTCATGCTTTCAAAGTAATAGCATTCAATCATACCAAAAACTCTGGAGCTCAAAACCTCACATATAAGCTCATTCACATTTGACATACACATCCTGCTTAATCTCACAATCACAATCTTAATATCATGCATTTGTTCACAAAGCTTGTGAATCACCTGTATAAGCATTTTAATGTGCACATCTATCTCAACATCAATCAATCAATAAGCATCATCAAGCAGTACTTATCACACAATCACAGTTAATAGCAAACCATCATAACAAACCAGGTGTTCAATAGAGTACATCAAACCCTAATCTAAAACAAAAAACAATTACTTACAAGATACTGGGTTGCCTCCCAGTAAGCGCTTGTTTAACGTCCCGAGTCTGACCCAAACTTTCACGGATCAACCAACAACATCATTGTGGAAAATTGTTGCACCTCTCCCCCTAGATAGGGCTTGAGACGTTGACCATTTACCACCCAACTTTTCTGTGGATCATTAGCAGATGGATTAAATATTTCAATTGCTCCATGTGGATGCACTTCTTTTATCACAAATGGTCCTGTCCATTTTGACTTCAGCTTCCCAGGAAATATCTTCAATCTTGAATTGAACAATAGTACCTGTTGTCCTGGATTAAAAACTCTATTCACCAATTTCCTGTCATGATAAAATTTAATCTTGTCTTTGTAAGCCTTGGATGAATCATACGCATGTAACCGCATTTCTTCAAGCTCCAACATCTGCCTTCTGCGTGTGCATTGAGTTTCATAAGGATCAAAATTCAAGAATTTCAAAGCCCATAATGCTCTATGCTCCAATTCAACTGGCAAATGGCATGCTTTCCCATAGACTAATTGAAATGGTGATAAACCCATAGACGTCTTCATTGCTGTTCTATAAGCCCAAAGAGCATCATCCAATTTGAGAGACCAATCCTTCCTTGATGAAGTCACGGTTTTTTCCAAGATTCTTTTTATCTCCCTGTTAGATACCTCAGCTTGTCCATTGGTTTGTGGATGATAAGGTGCAGCTACCTTATGCTTTACTCCATAGTGTTTGAGTACTTTCTCTAGCTGATAATTGCAAAAATGAGATCCACCATCACTAATCAACACTCTTGGAGTGCCAAAACGTGAGAATATCTGCCTCTTCAGGAATTTAATTACCGTGCTAACATCATTTTTAGGACAAGCCAATGCTTCCACCCATTTACTCACATAATCCACTGCTACCAGAATATATTCATTGTTGAAAGATGGAGGGAAGGGTCCAACAAAGTCAATACCCCAACAATCAAACACCTCAAGCTCTAAAATACCTTGTAAAGGCATCTCATGACGTTTAGTGATTGTCCCTGCTCTTTGACATTTGTCACAATTCCTAGCATGATTATGAGCATCTTTAAATAAAGTTGGCCAATAAAATCCTGATTGAAGGACTTTTGCTGCTGTTCTTTCTCCATTGAAATGTCCTCCATAAGGTGAATCATGACAATGCCAAAGAATTCCTTCTGCTTCTTCATTTGTAACACATCTCCTTAGAAGATTATCTGCTCCAATTTTGAACAAATATGGATCGTCCCACACAAATTGCTTGGCATCATGTAGAAATTTCTTTCTCTGTTGCCAAGTTAAGTCTTCCGGCATGACTCTTGCAGCTTTGAAATTTGCCATATCAGCAAACTAGGGCCTCTGCTGAATATACATTAGTGATTCATCTGAAAAGGATTCCCAGATTTCAGATTCCTTGCGAGTGACCTCATTGTTGACTAACCGTGACAAATGATCAGCAATTACGTTCTCACTTCCTTTCTTATCACGGATTTCTACATCAAACTCTTGCAATAGTAGTACCCATCTAATCAGACGTGGCTTAGAATCTGGTTTTGTCAAAAAATATTTGATAGCTGCATGATCTGTATAGACAATCACCTTAGACCCAATAAGATAAGGTCTAAATTTTTCTAGAGCATATACAATAGCAAGAAATTCTTTCTCTGTGGTAGCATAATTCAATTGAGCATCATTCAACACCTTGCTAGCATAATAAATTGGATGAAACTTCCGTTCTTTCCTTTGGCCAAGGACAACTCCTATTGCATAATCACTTGCATCACACATTAATTCAAAATTTTGATTCCAATCTGGTGCTACAATTACTGGAGCTGACACTAGCTTCTCCTTCAATATATCAAAAGCTTTCAGGCAGTCTTCATTCATCACAAAAGGAGCATCCTTCATCAAAAGATTACTCAATGGTTTAGCAATTTTTGAGAAATCTTTGATAAATCTTCTATAAAACCCAGCATGACCAAGAAAACTTCTAATCCCCTTTACATTTATTGGTGGAGGTAGTTTCTCAATAACTTCTACTTTAGCTTTGTCTACCTCAATTCCTTTAGCAGAGATTTTATGCCCCAATACAATTCCTTCAGTTACCATGAAATGACATTTCTCCCAATTCAAAACCAGATTTGTCTGAACACATCTTTTGAGGACAGTGTTCAAATTAGCTAAACATCTTTGGAAAGAATTTCCAAAAACTGAGAAATCATCCATGAATACTTCAATGCATTTTTCTAACAGATCCGCAAAGATTGCCTGCATACACCTCTGAAACGTAGCTGGAGCATTACATAATCCAAAAGGCATCTTTCTATATGCAAAGATACCAAAAGGACAAGTAAAAGCCGTCTTCTCCTGGTCTTTTGGATCTACCACAATTTGATTATATCCAGAATATCCATCTAGAAGACAATAGAAAGCCTGCCCTGATAACCTTTCTAGCATCTGATCCATGAATGGAAGAGGAAAATGATCTTTCCTAGTAGCTTTATTAAGCTTCCTGTAATCAATGCACATACGCCAACCAGTGACTGTCCGAGTAGGAATAAGTTCATTCTTATCATTATAAATTACTGTCATCCCACCTTTCTTTGGAACCACCTGTACTGGACTCACCCATTCACTATCAGAAATCGGATAGATGATACCAACTTCTAGCAGTTTCAACACTTCTTTTCTGACCACCTCCTTCATAACAGGATTTAACCTTCTCTGTGGTTGAGCACTTGGTTTATAATCTTCTTCCATAAAAATTTTGTGCATGCAATAAGTTGGGCTAATACCTTTAAGATCTGATATTGACCATCCAATTGCTTCTTTGTTGGCTTTCAGAATTTCTATCAATTGCTCTTCTTCTTGTAGAGATAAAGAGTTATTGATGATAACTGGCTTTGTTCCATCTTCTTCTAAGAACACATATTTCAGATGTGATGGCAATCTTTTTAATTCTGGCGACTGTGCTTTGATTGTTTCTTCCTTATCAATTATTTCAAATATTGGATCTTCCTCTGAACTCTTTTTCAATGTTTCCAAGTCCCTCAGACATTCATCAATCAATTTCTCTTCTTCTTCATCTAAATCTTCACATGCATCAATGAGAGGTTTTTCCAATGGAGAAATATTTCGCACCATTCTTTCTTGAACCATACAAACTTCATCAAGTTCATCAAATTGAAAACATGCTTTGTCATCATTTGGATATGTCATGGCCTTGGATACATCAAAAGTGACTTCTTCATCCTCAACTCTCAATTTAAGCTTACCATTCTCTACATCAATCAAAACTCTAGCAGTCTTCATAAAAGGTCTCCCAAGAATAAGAGGAACATCACTAGTTCCTTCCATCTCCATCACAATGAAATCTACTGGAAATACAAATTTGTCGACCTTCACTAGAACATCTTCAACCACTCCATATGGATATTTAAGAGACCTGTCTGCCAATTGAAGAGCCATTCTGGTTGGTTTAATTTCCAACCCCTGAATTGTTCTGCACATGGATAGCGGCATTAGATTAATGCTAGCTCCCAAATCAATCAATGCTCTTCCAACTTTCACATCTCCTATGGTGCATGGAATAGTGAAGCTTCCTGGGTCTTTAAGTTTAGGAGGTAGTTTCTGTATGATTGCACTGCAATTACCTTGTATATTGATAGTTTCCTTCTCAATGTACTTGTGTTTCTTTGTGAGAAGTTCCTTCAAGAATTTTGCATATGCTGGCATCTGTTGCAATGCTTCAGAGAATGGTATAGTAATCTCCAACTTCTTAAACAGTTCCATGAATCTTTCCAACTGCTTTTCTTTCTCCTTCCTTGAATAACCCTTTGGATAAGGAAGTGGCTTTTCATACTCTTTTTCTTTCTGTCTCTCTTCTCTCTCATTTTTTTCTCTCCTCTCCTCTTCTTCTTTTTTCTTTTTCTCTCTCTCAACTCTTTCTTTCCACTCATATGTTTCTTTTTCACTCTCACTCTCATTTTCTTTCTCCTTTCTCTCTTTTTGTCTCTCCTCTAACACTCTACCACTTCTAGTCACAACAGTTTTACACTCCTTTCCAAGATTAGCATGTTTCATCTCGTCAACTATTCTCTCAACATAACCCTCCATTTTTTTAAATGCAGCATCCACATTATGACAATAAGACGCATTTGTCTTCAAGAATCTCTGGAAAGTCTCTTCAAGCTTTGTTGTTTTCTCAACTGGAGTAAATTGCATCTGCCATTTTTGTTGCTTTTGAACCATTGAAACCTGTTGTATTTCCTGTGATATTTGAGGAAGTTTCATGGTTACTTCTTCAAGCTGTTGAGAGATAATTCTATTTTGGATAAGCAAAGCCTCATTTAATTGTAACAACTCCTTATGACTAAGATCTCCTTTTTCAATATTGAGTTCGTTGTCACTAGTAGCCATATTTTCAATAATTTCAGTTGCTTCCTCTGGAGTTTTCCATTTAATATTGCCTCCTGCTGAGGCGTTCAGTATCATCTTGGTTTGTGAACCAAGCCCTCCAAGGAAAGTTAGGACTACTTCTTCTTCTTTGAAACCATGCATAGGAGTTTTACGTAACAAGCTTTTATACCTGTCCCATGCATGCCCCAGTGATTCTTCCATGCCCTGCTTGAATGAAGAAATCTCTTGCTTGCCTTTAGTCACCTTAGATTGTGGGAAGTACTTGTTTAAAAATTTTGTGACCACTGCTTCCCACTCTGTGAAACTTTCTTCTGGAAAAGAATTCAACCAAAGCTTAGCATTGCCTCCCAATGAGAAAGGAAACAAGCTAAGTTTGATAGCTTCGTCTAGCACCCCATTAATCTTGACTGTGTTGCAAATCTCATTAAAGGTAGTAAGGTGCTCATATGGGCTTTCATGAGATAACCCATTAAATTGATTACTCTTCACCAGTTGAATTAGTGCTGGTTTGACCTCCATATTGGCTGCATTGACTCTAGGTCTAGCTATGCTGTTAAAGTGCTGAGGTCCAGCAATATTAGTGTAATCTGCAAGAGTTCTTCTAACATTATTGTTCTCCATACTTCCTGTGCTATGAACAGAACCTTGTGGTGATGATTGTAGGAGAGTTTCTGGAGAAAGGAAAAGTTCTCTAGACGTTCTGATTCTTCTCCTCCTTCTACTTTCGTCTAGACCTTCAAGAAGAGGTTCTGTTGTTTTCTTACTCCTAGTTTGAATTGCCTCCTGCATACACAAGAAAACAAAACCCTAGAAAATATTTGTTAGCACAAAAAGATATAGAAGATATATATTCAGAAGATAAAAGATTCAGAAGATAGAATAAAATGAGATAGAATAAAAATAAAATCTAACCTAATCTAAAAGATAAAAATAAAATAAAATCTAATCAAATAAAATAAAATCAAATCTAATCTAATCAAATAAGATAAAATAAAATAAAAACAGAAAAATAAAAAACAGAAATTCAAAATTAAAATCAAAGATAATCAATAATCACACAAATTAACCAGTTAAACCACGAGTCCCCGGCAACGGCGCCAAAAACTTGATGGACAAATTTATGAACACCAAAATATGATGTCACAAACTTGTTTTTCAATCGGCAAGTATGACCGAATCGTTCAAGTAATAAACTTGGTAAGACCAAGTATCGTTCTTCCCAAAGGACTCACGGCCTAAATTAGTTATGTGATTTATTGATTAGCTAAGACTTAAAGACGAAATATTTGGAGTTTAATATGCAAGAGACGAAAATAAACATGTATGCATGAAGTTTTGATCAATGGCAAAAATCAAAAGATAAACACTTTCAATGGAATATATGAATGAATATGTTGTTGGGGGTCAATTTCATCTTATCCACTCTCATATATTTTAGGAATTCAACATTCAAATCATCATTGTTAATGCCACTCTCTAAAGTACCTTTCTAGAAGGCTTCTCCCTAATCACGAGTTCATACAATTCCTAGCATTCCTAATGATCAGTTCATAAGTGCAGGAGCTTAACGACAACCAACAAATTATTGGGAGAAATTCCCCGGGTCTAGACTTCCCCGTACGTTCCCGTATCGACAAAACCAATAATCATGCATCGAATGAGTTAAACAATGCAAGCATTAAGCAAAGAGGAAAAACCCTAACTAATGATGAAAGAAAGCATAAATCTTAGATTAAGATGCAAGCATAAATTCCATATATGAGAGCTTCAAGAGATTACATTGATTCCCCAACAAACATACAAGGTTTAGTTCACCATATTCATGGTGAACCTAGATGAATTACAATGAAAGTATGAAAGAATAAACCCAATAAAGGTTAAGAGGTAGCCTGAGCATCCAAGATCCTCCTTCAAAGGGGTGGAAGAGAAAGTGTTTGCCTCCATTCTGCCAAAGATCCCTAACCCTAGGAAACCCTAAAGCTTAAATACCATTCGTAAATTACAAAATATTAGGTCCAAGCCCATTAAAGTGCCGCTCAGCGGTAAAGTACCGCTCAGCGGTGAGTGCGCCAGCTCGGTTCTTCCCCTCAGTGGTCCTCCCGTGAGCTTCTGAGTGCCGCTCAGCGGTAAACTGTCGCTGAGCGGCAGTTGCGGCTTCTCTTTTTGCACTCTTTGATTCCTTTTCTGATTCCATCTCTCTCCTTCTTCACTTCGTTCACCAAATTCACCTTAAAACCTGCACAAAAACACTGAAATCAAGCATAAACCTGTCCAGCTCTCTTATTTCTGAAAATATGGATAAAAGTATGATTTCAAGCTAATTTCTAAGTCTAAAGGTTGCTTTTAGTATCAATTTTAAGCATGAAAATAACAGTTTTTCAACTGTTATCACTCACCAGCCCATACAGTATCCAGGAAGTTGTTGATAGAATCAGGATCATACCTGATAGCATGGCCTCTGACATAGCCCAAATAATTCTCAGCTGGATAATCACCAATCTTCTTTGCATTGGTGTAAAATTCCTTCACCACAGCTATGTTGGCAGGTGCAGGATAAGTGGCTAGCTTTCCCCAATCATTCCCTAACACTTGCTCTCCAAATTGAGGAGCAAAGTTAGGTATCATTCCAACCTTTCTTTCCATCAGAAGTCTCCTGTCCTGAACCACCCTAAAGTGCTTCTCATGTTTCCTAGAGAGGAACCTGCCAGAATGGGGTTGCTCTGGTTCCTTTTCCTTTCTCTTGGTTGCCATGGTTTTCAATCTTTTTCCTGATGAAGATGCCATTCCTACATTCAAAACACAAACAAAACCACAGAACATGATGTTAATCATTAGTAAAACACAGAACACAACTCCTTTCGAAGCTAAACCACCGCTGAGGGCCAGAATTTCCCCTCAGCGCCACCAGTGCCACAGTCCAACACACAAAAACTCAAAAAAACCAAATCTGGCAGAGTGCCGCTCAGCGGCATATTACCCCTCAGCGGTAACTCTGCAGATTTTTGAAAAACCTATTTTAAAGCTGTCCTAACTCCACCCAAATGCAATTTTCAGTTTTCCAGTTCATGATCATGCAGTTTAATCGGTTCAAACATCAAATATATCATCAAATCATGCATAGAAATCAAAACCCCTAAATCTTCATGCTTTGACAATCACATTCAAATTCAAGAACCCTAGAATGAACAAAATGCATTTTACTTACTTGGGTGGAGATGCTAGATGCAATGAGAATGCTTCCAAGCTAGAATGTTCTCTTCCAACCCCAAACTTTGATGGCACACTAGTGAAAAAGTGAATGGAAGAGATTTTTTTCTTAAGAGGTAAGAGTGAAAAGATGTGGAAAACCTAAGAGAAGATGTGTGGAAGTGTTTGTGCAGAGAAAAGCCAGAAAGTATAAGACTTTGCGCAGCTTAGGGTTTAAAAAATACCCTAATGGGCTCGGGTCCCGCTAAGGGGAACTAAAGCCCAATCTGCGAGAGTACCGCTCAGCGGCACTTTCGTGATGTGTTCCTCTCCTTCTTTTCTTAACCTACGTGTCTTCCCTACATGCCCCTCATGGGTTCCCTGCAATTCAATGTTAAAAATGCTTATGCAAATCCTAATTAAAATAAACAAACAGAAACAATCAATCAACTGGGTTGCCTCCCAAGTAGCGCTTGTTTAACGTCACGAGCCTGACCCAAAATCCACCAACACCCATCAGTAGGTGTTTCAACCCTAGTATCCTTCAGTAGATACTTAACCACCTAGCATCCTTCAGTAGATGCTGGATCCAACAAAATATTTACAAGATAATGACCACAAAGTAAAAATTACAAAACCAAAATCCAAATCAAAAGTTTGCAAATCACTGGGTTGCCTCCCAGCAAGCGCTCTTTTAACGTCATTAGCTTGGCCCAATAAAGTTCAAGTTCCATCTTCTTTATAGTTGATGTTATCAGTCCACCAACTTCTCAACTGCTTCCTTTGGACTGTCTTGGTTCTTCTCGAATATGGAGACTCTATCTCTATCATCTCCTTCTCTTTAAAGCCCTTCACAACCCACAACTTGTTCTTGATTCTTACTGGTGTGCCAAGTTGGAGTCTTCTTTTCTTCCAGTCTCTAGGAATTTCTTCTCCTCTTCCAATCTCCTCTTCCTTGGGTACCTGAAACAACAAACAATGGTTACCTGAAACCTCAAGATCTTCATCTTTATGTCTAGTCATGGGTGCATCTCGAAATGCAGCTTTATAACTAGCCTCTTCCTCCTTTGCTTACGTCTCATCTTTGAAGACATCCACCACCACTCTCTCCTCTCTGTCCTGAAGCACTACTATACCTTCATGTACATCTATGATGGCCATGGCCGTTTTCATAAACGGTCTTCCAAGTATGATAGGTATTCTCTCGGTCTTCATTTTCATCACCACAAAGTCTGCCAAGAGCTGAAGTTTGCCAACACAAACTACAATGTCTTCTGCAATCCCACATGGCTCCTTTGAAGATCCATCGGCCATTACTAAATTAACCTTTACAGGTTTCATTTTAACCTCGCCAATTTGCTCCAGTAAAGAATAAGGTATCAAGTTAACACTTGAACCTAAATCAAGGAGAGCTTTCTTTACCTTTTTCTTCCCTATAGTACAAGGAATAGAAAAACTACCTGGATCTGGTGCTTTGGGTGGGAATGACTCTTTCTTAACAGTTATACACTTTTCTTCCTCAACATCTCTACGTCTCTTCTTTGTAGAGGTTCCTTCATCTGATTTTGTGTAAACTGCAATTTTCTGTAGAATTTGTTCCCAAGGTGCGTCATTATCCACCATTCTGAATAACTCTGTGAAGTCCATTTGTTTCTCTTGATTTGTTGGGAAAGGAAAAGTGTTCTTTCTTTCTACTTCTCTCCTTTCTTCTGTTTCTCCTTCTTCTAACTCAATTATCTCTTCATTAACACTCTTTACCACTTTGCACTCTTCTCTGGGGTTAACCTCAGTATTAGCCCCAAAATTTCTATTTGGCCTCTCTTCCAATTGCTTGGTAATCTGACCCATTTGAATCTCCCAATTCTTTATAGCAGCTTCAGTGCTCTTTTGAGAAGATTTTGTTTTCTGGATGAATTGCTGAAGAGTTTCTTCCAACCTTGTTTGTCTTTCATTAAGCATAGATAATTGTTGCCACAAGGTTGGTTGTTGCTGCTGCTTATTATATTGATTAGCTTGCCCAGTTTGTCCTTGGCCAATGCTCGGATGTGGTTTCCACCCTTGATTATAATTCCCTTGACGGTATGGAAATTGATTAGCCATGAAATTAACATCCTCCACGGCTTCCACTGGAAAAGCACACTGACCATTGACATGATCACGTCCACATAATTCGCACAACTGGGTTTGTACCTGTGCAGCAGATTTCAACTCTTTAGGTAATTGAGCCAAAGTTTTAGTCAGAGTCTCCAGCTGTTGAGTTAGAATTTTATTCTGAGCTAGCAAGGCATCATGTGTTTGTAATTGAAGAACTCCTTTTTGTTGCATAGGAGCTCCTCTCTCACTGTGCAGCTCATTATCACTAGTAGCCATGTTTTCTATAATTTCAGTTGCTTCCTCTGGAGTCTTCCATTTAATATTGCCTCCTGCTGAGGCGTCCAGCATCATCTTGGTTTGTGAACCAAGCCCTCCAAGGAAAGTTAAGACTACTTCTTGATCTTCAAAACCATGCGTGGGAGTTTTACGTAACAAGCTTTTATACCTGTCCCATGCATGCCCCAGTGATTCTTCCATGCCCTGCTTGAATGAGGAAATCTCTTGCTTGCCTTTGGTCACCTTAGATTGTGGGAAGTACTTGTTTAAAAATTTTGTGACCACTGCTTCCCACTCTATGAAACTTTCTTCTGGAAAAGAATTCAACCAAAGTTTAGCATTGCCTCCCAATGAGAAAGGAAACAAGCTAAGTTTGATAGCTTCGTCTAGCACCCCATTAATCTTGACTGTGTTGCAAATCTCATTAAAGGTAGTAAGGTGCTCATATGGGCTTTCATGAGATAACCCATTAAATTGATTACTCTTCACCAGTTGAATCAGTGCTGGTTTGACCTCCATATTGGCTGCATTGACTCTAGGTCTAGCTATGCTGTTAAAGTGCTGAGGTCCAGCAATATTAGTATAATCTGCAAGAGTTCTTCTAGCATTATTGTTCTCCATACTTCCTGTGCTATGAACAGAACCTTGTGGTGATGATTGTAGGAGAGTTTCTGGAGAAGGGAAAAGTTCTCTAGACGTTCTGATTCTTCTCCTCCTTCTACTTTCGTCTAGACCTTCAAGAAGAGGTTCTGTTGTTTTCTTACTCCTAGTTTGAATTGCCTCCTGCATACACAAGAAAACAAAACCCTAGAAAATATTTGTTAGCACAAAAAGATATAGAAGATATATATTCAGAAGATAAAAGATTCAGAAGATAGAATAAAATGAGATAGAATAAAAATAAAATCTAACCTAATCTAAAAGATAAAAATAAAATAAAATCTAATCAAATAAAATAAAATAAAATCTAATCTAATCAAATAAGATAAAATAAAATAAAAACAGAAAAATAAAAAACAGAAATTCAAAATTAAAATCAAAGATAATCAATAATCACACAAATTAACCAGTTAAACCACGAGTCCCCGACAACGGCGCCAAAAACTTGATGGACAAATTTATGAACACCAAAATATGATGTCACAAACTTGTTTTTCAATCGGCAAGTATGACCGAATCGTTCAAGTAATAAACTTGGTAAGACCAAGTATCGTTCTTCCCAAAGGACTCACGGCCTAGTTTAGTTATGTGATTTATTGATTAGCTAAGACTTAAAGACGAAATATTTGGAGTTTAATATGCAAGAGACGAAAATAAACATGTATGCATGAAGTTTTGATCAATGGCAAAAATCAAAAGATAAACACTTTCAATGGAATATATGAATGAATATGTTGTTGGGGGTCAATTTCATCTTATCCACTCTCATATATTTTAGGAATTCAACATTCAAATCATCATTGTTAATGCCACTCTCTAAAGTACCTTTCTAGAAGGCTTCTCCCTAATCACGAGTTCATACAATTCCTAGCATTCCTAATGATCAGTTCATAAGTGCAGGAGCTTAACGACAACCAACAAATTATTGGGAGAAATTCCCCAGGTCTAGACTTCCCCGTACGTTCTTGTATCGACAAAACCAATAATCATGCATCGAATGAGTTAAACAATGCAAGCATTAAGCAAAGAGGAAAAACCCTAACTAATGATGAAAGAAAGCATAAATCTTAGATTAAGATGCAAGCATAAATTCCATATATGAGAGCTTCAAGAGATTACATTGATTCCCCAACAAACATACAAGGTTTAGTTCACCATATTCATGGTGAACCTAGATGAATTACAATGAAAGTATGAAAGAATAAACCCAATAAAGGTGAAGAGGTAGCCTGAGCATCCAAGATCCTCCTTCAAAGGGGTGGAAGAGAAAGTGTTTGCCTCTGTTCTGCCAAAGATCCCTAACCCTAGGAAACCCTACAGCTTAAATACCATTCGTAAATTACAAAATATTAGGTCCAAGCCCATTAAAGTGCCGCTCAGCGGTAAAGTACCGCTCAGCGGTGAGTGCGCCAGCTCGGTTCTTCCCTTCAGCGGCCATTTTACCCCTCAGCGGTCCTCCCGTGAGCTTCTGAGTGCCGCTCAGCGGTAAACTGCCGCTGAGCGGCAGTTGCGGCTTCTCTTTTTGCACTCTTTGATTCCTTTTCTGATTCCATCTCTCTCCTTCTTCACTTCTTTCACCAAATTCACCTTAAAACCTGCACAAAAACACTGAAATCAAGCATAAACCTGTCCAGCTCTCTTATTTCTGAAAATATGGATAAAAGTATGATTTCAAGCTAGTTTCTAAGTCTAAAGGTTGCTTTTAGTATCAATTTTAAGCATGAAAATAACAGTTTTTCAACTGTTATCAAGGCCATTCATGAAAATGGCCAAGGTAATCATCAATGTTGATGATGGAACTATAGCCCTCAAAGACCAAGAAGAGGAGGTGATGTTCAACATCTTCAATGTTGAGCAGCAGATCCAGGTGGAGAAGACTATGCTCAAAGTTGCATATGAAGATGCACCAGAGACTAGTACAAAAGTTACTAAGCCAAGCAAGAAAGGTAAAAACTGTTTTCTGTCACAGGTGAAGGAAGAAGGAAAAGACAGCAAAGCAAATGTGTTCATCAAGACTCCTTGGAAAAACATGAAGAATTCAAGCCAGGCATACCAGTGAGATTCAACAATAAATTATGGGTGGTGAAAGAACTTAAAGCTGATGGATTGATAGAGATTGAATACCCAATTTCAAGAAGATTCAAAAAGGTGAATAGGAAGTTGCTAAAGATAAGTTGGTGTGGAGACAAAAAAAGGGAACACTTAGATCAAAGATGTAAAGTGAGCTTTATGGTGTCCAGCCAATGACGTTAAAGAAGCGCTTACTAGGAGGCAACCCAGTGTTTTAAAAACTCTTATTTTAATTTATTTATTATTTCTTTGCATTTTGTATTTGAGTTGAATTTAGTTTTAGGATTCTTGGTTTTGAATTTGTTGATTGTTGATTGCTTTAAAGTGTGCATAGTTTGTGTTGAGTGATGGATGTTTATGGGGTAAAGAGAGAATAATTGTTTGATGTGTGAGCTAGGGAAAAGAAACTTGAAAATTTGAAGTTGAATCTGTGGGCCCTTGACTAAGAATACCCAAAACAAGCTAAAAAAAGCAAAGGGGGACAAGTCACGCTCAACGCTCAACGCCCTGTGAGGGGCGCTAAGCACAACTTTCTGTAGAGTTGTTTTCTTTAAGTTAGCCTCAGCGTGAGGAGCGACCCACTTCACTCTTTTTACGTCCTAGGGTTTGCCCAAGCCCCCTCTCTCAGTTTCACTCTTCCTAGCCTCTCTAAACTCTCTCCCTAAGAACTCTCTTCACTTTCCCATAAAAAACCCTACTTTCCACTCATTTTGCATCATTCATCCATCCAAGTTTGGGGTTTTTGCTTGTTTTCCTGCTAGGGTTCTGATTTCTTTAACCTATTTGAGCATTATTAACTGATCTTTATGCACCTAACCAAGTAAGTTCATGTTATTTTATGATTTAAGCATTTGAAAGATGATTCTTGATGAATATTGATGCTTATGCATGATTTACTAGGCTTGTTGTTGTTTGAACTGATTAAATTTCATTATTGACAATTGGGACTGAGTAGGAAGTGATTGGATAGTGTTTAAGGCCAATAAGGGTCGTTGTTAGCGTTTCACTGATCGGCGCTAAGGGCCCTTTTGAGGGGCGCTCAGCGCAATTCTGCATATGTGATTTTTGTTGTTCCTAGTTGTTTGGGTGATCGTGGTTGTTTGATTCAGTCCAGGTGACGTTGAGGGCCCTCTGTTATGCCCTCAGCGCTGTTAAGAAGTAGTGTTCTGAGTTGTTTTAATTTCAAGTACAGAAGCTTGATAATATTTGTTGTTTTGTGAATTTGTGTGGTGTAGGAATGGCTTCTTCATCATGGAAAAGGGTGAAAACCATTGGGCACAAGAGGAAAGAGAAAGAACACATTTACTCCAACAAATTTCTCACTGCTGCACATGAAAAATACTTCCCAATAGTGGAGGTAGAAGACTGCTGATGGAGCGTAAGGTGGCAATCATACCATCTTTGGCTCCACAATTTGAAAGAGAGCTGGATAGAAGGAACTGGAGGAATGTGGCATCTTACCCTACTCCTGCCAACATTGTTGTGGTCGAAGAATTTTATACAAATGTAAGGGCAATGGGTGGAGAGAAAGAGACGTACATGAGCTACGTAAGGGGTAAGAAAATATTCTTTAATGATTACACAGTAAATCCCTTTCTAGGCACAAACTGGGATGGAGAGCAGTGCCAATTTGCACTTTCTATGGAGGAAGGAGTTTATTTTGATGAAGCGGAGTGGGTTTTATGTGTCCTTGGTGGACACTTCCAGAGGAACAGGCAGGGGGCACCTATTCACCTCAGACGTTGCTATCTGACAGCCTTGGCAAAATACTGGATGGCCTTTACACATGCTAACATCCAGCCCTGCTCTCATGTTTCTGACATTACTACCCACAGGGCCATTTTCCTCTTCTATGTTCTAAGGGGATTAAACATCAACATTGGGCAAGTAATAGCTGATGAAATCCAAAACTCTACGAAATTGCAGGAGTTAATGTGTCCACACCACCATTGGAGCGGTTGATAACAGTTGAAAAACTGTTATTTTTATGCTTAAAGTTGATACTAAAAGCAACCTTTAACACTTAGAAACTAGCTTGAAATCATGCTTTTGTTCATATTTTTAGAAATAAGAGAGTTGGAAAGGTTTATGCTTGATTTTAGTGTTTTATACAGGTTTTAAGGTGAATTTGATGAAAGAAGTGAAGAAGGATAAAGATGGAATCAGAAAAGAACTCAAAAACTGCAAAAGAAGAGAAGCCGCAAGTACCGCTCAGCGCCAGTTTATCGCTGAGCGACACTCAAGAACACACGTTGGCTCCGCTGAGGGGTGAAAGTGCAGCTGAGGGGAGATTTGACTTTGCGCTGGTACCGCTGAGCGGCAGTTTACCGCTGAGCGGTGGTATTTTGGGCTTAGGCCCACTTTTCTGTAATATTGCGAATAATATATAAGCTTTAGGACTTCCTAGGGTTTGTATCTTTGGCTGGAGAAGACGCAAAACACACTTTTCAACCCTTGGGGGTAGAATTGGAGATGGTGACGGCTCTCCTCTTCTCTTTCTAGGGTTTTTCTATCTCTTCCATTCTTTCACTATTCTTCATCTAGTTTCACCATGAATATGGTGAACTAAACTCTTCTTGTTGTTGGGGAATCAATGTAATCTTTTGAATCTCTCATATATGGAATTTGTGTTTAAACATCTTATTTGAGATACATGCTTTCTTTCATCATTAGTTAGGGTTTTTCCTCTTTGCTCAAAGCATGCATTGTTTAACTCATTCGATGTCATGATTATTGATTTTAGTGATTGATAACAGTTGAAAAACTGTTATTTTCATGCTTAAAATTGATACTAAAAGCAACCTTGAACACTTAGAAACTAGCTTGAAATCATGCTTTTGGTCATATTTTTAGAAATAAGAGAGCTGGACAGGTTTATGCTTGATTTCAGTGTTTTATGCAGGTTTTAAGGTGAATTTTGTGAAAGAAGTGAAGAAGGATAGAAATGGAATCAGAAAAGACATCAAAAAGTGCAAAAGGAGAAGTCGCAACTACCGCGGAGCGGCACTCAGGAACTCACGTTGGATCTGCTGAGGGGTGAAAATGCCGTTTAGGGGAAGAATCAACTCACGCACTTACCGCTGAGCGGTAGTTTACCGCTGAGCGGCACTCTTTTGGGCTTAGGCCCACTTTTATGTAATTTTACGAATAGTATATAAGCTTTAGGTGTTCCTAGGGTTTGTATCTTTGGCTGAGACGAAGCAAAAACACACTTTTCCACCCCTTGGAGGAAGATCTTGGATGCTAAGGCTATCTTCTCATATTTCTAGGGTTCTATCTTTCACTCTTTCATTATTGTTCATCTAGTTTCACCATGAATATGGTGAACTAAAACTTGTATTGTTGTTGGGGAATCAATGTAGTCTTGTGAAACTCTCATATATGGAATTTGTGTTTTAACATCTTATTTTAAGAGACATGCCTTCTTTCATCATTAGTTAGGGTTTTTCCTCTTTGCTCAAAGCATGCATTGTTTAACTCATTCGATGTCATGATTATTGATTTTTTCAATATGAGAACGTACGGGGAAATCTAGATCCGGGGAATTTCTCCCAATAGCATATTGCCTAGGCATAGGAATATGAGGGTTGGTTGTCGTTAAGCTTCTGCACTTCAGAATTAATTATTAGGGATGCTAGGAATTGTATGAACTCGTAATTAAGGATAGGCCTTCTTGCAAGGTGAATTAGAGAGTGGCATTAAAATTGATGAAAAGAATGATGAATTCCTAAAGTATATGAGAGTGGATAAGATGAAATTGATAACCCCAACAACATACTCATCCATCTAATTCGTTAAAGTGTTTTTATTCCACTTTTCCATTGATCAAATTCATGCATACATGTTTAATTACTGTCTTTTGCATTAAAAACCTAAAATCAATTGTTTACAAGTCTTAAATAATCAACAAATCATGTAGCTAACTAGGCCATGAGTCCTTTGGGAAAACGATACTTGGTCTTACCTAGTTTTATTACTTGATACGATTCGGTCACACTTGTTGAGGGTTAAACAAGTTTGTGGTGCCGTTTTTCGGTGTTCATAAATTTTTCATCAGTGATATGGACACATACGGTAAAATCTAGATCCGGGGAATTTCTCCCAAAAGTAATATCACCTAGACATAGGGATATGAGGTTGGTTGCCTTTAAGCTTCTGTGCTTCAGAATTAATTTTTAGGGATGCTAGGAATTGTATGAACTCGTAATTAAGGATAGACTTTCTTTGCAAGGTAATTTAGAGAGTGGCATTAACATTGATGAAAAGAATGATGAATTCCTAAAATAATGAGAGTGGATAAGATGAAATTGATTTCCCCAACAACATACTCATCCATATAATTCGTTCCATGTTTGTGTTCCTCTTTTCCATTTATCAAACTCATGCATACATGTTTAATTATTGTCTTTTGCATTTGAAACCACAAGAATTTGTTCACAAGTCTTAAATAATCAACAAATCATATAACTAACTAGGCCGTGAGTCCTTTGGAAGAACGATACTTGGTCTTACCGAGTTTATTACTTGATACGATTCGGTCACACTTGTCGAGGGTTAAACAAGTTTTTGGCGCCGTTTTTCGGTGTTCATAAATTTGTCATCAAGTTTTTGGCGCCGTTGCCGGGGACTCGTAGTTTAACTAGTTCATTTGTGTGATTATTGATTATCTTTGACTTGAATTTTGAAATTTGAATTTCTGGTTTTTATTTTTCTATTTTTATTTTCTGTTTATATTTTTCAGTTATTATTTTATTTTATTTTCTGTTTTTATTTTTTTTTTGTTATTATTTTATTTTATTTTTCTATTTTTATTTTTATTTTATTTTCTATTTTTATTTTATTTTTCTGTTTTTATTTTTCTGTTTTCTGTTTTTATCTTCTTATCTCTTATATTATTTCTTCTATATCTTTTTGTGATAACAAATTTTCCTAGGGATTTGTTTTCTTGTGTATGCAGGAAGCAATTCGAACTAGAAGCAAGAAAACTTCGGAACCTCTTTCTGAAGGTTTATACGAAAGTAGACGGAGGAGAAGAATCCGTACATCTAGAGAATTTTTTCCTCCTCCGGACATCCTTTTACAACCTTCAGCACAAGGTTCTTACCATAGCACTATGGAGATGGAGAATAATAATGTCCGACGAACTCTTGCTGATTATACTAATGTGGTTGGACCTCAGCATTTCAATAGCATAACAAGACCAAGGGTCAATGCAGCTAATATGAAGGTGAAACCAACATTAATCCAACTGGTTAAGAGTAACCAATTCAATGGGTTGTCACATGAAAGCCCATATGAGCACCTCACAACATTTAATGAAATTTGCAATACAGTGAAGATAAATGGGGTGTTTGACGAAGCAATCAAACTTAGCCTGTTTCCATTCTCATTGGGAGGTAACGCTAAGCTTTAGTTGAATTCTTTTCCAGAAGGGAGCTGTACAGAGTGGGAAGATGTAGTCACAAAGTTCTTGAACAAATACTTTCCACAGTCTAAGGTAAATAAAGGAAAGCAAGAGATATCATCTTTTAAGCAAGGCATGGAGGAATTACTAGGTCATGCATGGGATAGATACAAAAGCCTACTAAGAAAGACTCCCACGCATGGATTTGATGAAGTAGAAGTAGTCCTAATCTTCCTTGGAGGTCTTGGTTCATAAACCAAGTTGATGCTAGACGCCTCAGCTGGAGGCAATATCAAATGGAAGACTCCAGAGGAAGCCACGAAAATAATTGAAAACATGGCTACTAATGATAATGAGCTGAACAGTGAAATAGGAGCTCCTATTCAATAAAAAGGAGTTCTACAGTTGCAATCCAATGATGCCTTGTTAGCTCAGAACAAGATAATAACTCAACAATTGGAGAATCTGACAAAGATACTTACACAACTGCCAAAAGAGTTAAAGACTGCTGCACAGGTTCAACCACATATGTGTGAATTATGTGGGGGTGACCATATCAATAGTCAATGCGCCTTTCCAGTGGAAGCTTTAGAGGATGTTAACTTCATGGCCAATCAATTTCCATACTGTCAGGGGAACTTCAATCAAGGGTGGAAACCACAACCAAGTATTGGTCAAGGACAAAGTGGGCAAGCTGGACAATCAGGGCAATTTAACAAGCAACAACAACAACCAACCTTATGGCAACAAATGTCTACACTTAATGAAAGATCAATAAGGATGGAAGAAACTCTTCAACAATTCATACAGGCAACTGAATCCACTCAAAAGAGCACTGAAGCTGCTATTACGAACTTGGAGATTCAAATGGGTCAAATTACTAAGCTGTTGGAAGAAAGGCCTGACAAGAATTTTGGGGCTAATACTGAGATTAACCCCAAGGAAGAGTGTAAAGTGTTAGTGAGTGTAAATGTTGAAAAAGTTGAGTTGGAAAAAGAAGAGAGAAAAGAGAGAGAAGAGAAAGAAGAAGAGAAAATTTGTGTGAAGATTGAGAAAGTGAGTAGAAAAAGAAAAGAAAAAAAGAGAGTAAGAGAAAAGAAAAAGAGGAACAAGAAAGTGAGAGAAAAGAGAAAGAGGACGAGAGGAAGAGAGAGAGAATCATATGAAAAACCCTTTCGTCATCCAAAGAAGTATCATAGGAAGGAAAAAAAAATTTAAGTGCTTCATGGAAATCTTCAAGAAATTGGAGATTAAAGTTCCTATGATTGAGACATTGTAACAGGTTCCTGGTTTGATCAAATTTCTGAAGAAGTTCAGTAGAAAGAAGAAGAAAAAGAAGATGGAACTTGAGCTTTATTGGGTCAAGCTAATGACATTAAAAGAGCACTTGCTGGGAGGCAACCAGTGATTTAAGAACTTTTGTTTTTGGTTTGGTGATGTAATTATGAACTTTTGTTATTTTTGTTTTAGTTATAAATTTTTTTCTGCAGGGTATAGCATCTACTGATGGATGCTAGGTGGTTAAGTATCTACTGAAGGATACTAGGTTTGTTACACCTACTGATGGGTGTTGGTAAGAAAGATTTGCACCTACTGATGGGTGTTGGTGGATTTTGGGTCAGGCTCGTGACGTTAAACAAGCGCTACCTAGGAGGCAACCCAGTTGATTTACTATATTTTGTTTGTTTATTTTTATTCTGCTTTAGTTGCATCTGAAGATAATGAAGAGGAGGAAGATACAGATGACAGCATAAACTGATGAGGAGCTGAGATAACATTTACTAATGGAGGCTATCAACACTAGAGCATGATTTATGCTTTTGTTTGGTTTATATTTCTAAACTTATTTACTTTTTTTTTTAGAATAGGGTTTGATGTACTCAATTGGAAACTTTGTCTGTTATGATGGTTTGCTTATGATTGTTGTTTGATAAGTAATGCCTGATGATGCTTTGATTTTGATTGATGTTGAGATGTGCACATTATATGCTTATACAGGTGATTCACAAGTTTTGTGAACAAATGCATGATGTTGTGATTGTGATTATGATGCTAAGCAGGATTTGTACATGTGGAATGTGAATGAGCTTATATGTGAGGTCTTGAGCTCTAGAGTTGTTGTGATTGAATGCTATTACTTTGAAAGCATGAATGACTTTGCCTAGGTTTTCTATGATTGAATCAATTACTTGTTTGCATCATATGATCAAGCCATTTGTTGGTAACCCTTTTATTAGCCAAATGCATGATTTTAGCCCACTAAAAGAGAGCATTATGTGTTCTATCATTTGAACGCTTAGCCTTGAACATAATTTGAAAACTCTTTGTGAAAAGCTTTACCTTGAGTTAAGTAGAAAATATTTTGTGGTATTGACAAATGTTCAAGTTTGGGGTTGTTGGGAAGTTATGAAAAGGAAATTGAAAGCATTGAGCTAAGAGCTAAAAAAAACTAAGTATGTGAAAAGAAAAAGAAAAAGAGAAAGAGAAGAGAAGAAAAAGCAAAGCTCAATGCAAAGGAAAGTTGGGAATAAGTAAGAATGATTGTGTTTATATGATTCTCTTAACTCAAGGGTTTTGTGATCTAGAAAAACCAATTTTCTTGTTAGCCAAGCCACATTAGAAGCCATTGAAAAGTCCTTGTGATGATGCATGCTTGTGAATGTATTTGATTATGGTTAAATGAAAGGCAAAGTAAATTCCCGTGACATTGTGATAGTAGAGTGAATGAGTGATTACCTCTTATACACTTGTGTGTTTGAGTGAAACACTTTATCTAGTGAGGAAAGATTCCATGAGCACATGAACATCCATGCTTAGTTGATTGATCATTCATGAAAAGTAGCATTTGTTGGATATTAGGTGATTGTGTGAACACTAAAGCATGTGCATGTCTTGATTGAAGTTTTTGTCATGAGCTTAATTAAGTATTTACTTATCTTGAAAAGAGGATTTTTGAATGGAGTGAACCATTGTATTGATTGGTAGAAGATTGAGTTACATCTTGTTTGCTTGAGGACAAGCAAAGTTCTAAGTTTGGGGTTGTGATAACAGTTGAAAAACTGTTATTTTTATGCTTAAAGTTGATACTAAAAGCAACCTTTAACACTTAGAAACTAGCTTGAAATCATGCTTTTGTTCATATTTTTAGAAATAAGAGAGTTGGACAGGTTTATGCTTGATTTCAGTGTTTTATACAGGTTTTAAGGTGAATTTGATGAAAGAAGTGAAGAAGGATAAAGATGGAATCAGAAAAGAACTCAAAAAGTGCAAAAGAAGAGATGCCGCAAGTACCGCTCAGCGCCAGTTTACCGCTGAGAGGCACTCAAGAACACACGTTGGCTCCGCTGAGGGGTGAAAGTGCAGTTGAGGGGAGATTTGACTTTGCGCTGGTACCGCTGAGTGGTGGTATTTTGGGCTTAGGCCCACATTTTTGTAATATTGCGTATAATATATAAGCTTTAGGACTTCCTAGGGTTTGTAGCTTTGGTTGAAGAAGACGCAAAACACACTTTTCACCCCTTGGGGGTAGAATTGGAGATGGTAACGACTCTCCTCTTCTCTTTCTAGGGTTTTTCTATCTCTTCCATTCTTTCATTATTGTTCATCTAGTTTCACCATGAATATGGTGAACTAAACTCTTCTTGTTGTTGGGGAATCAATGTAATCTTTTGAAGCTCTCATATATGGAATTTGTGTTTAAACATCTTATTTGAGATACATGTTTTCTTTCATCATTAGTTAGGGTTTTTCCTCTTTGCTCAAAGCATGCATTGTTTAACTCATTCGATGTCATGATTATTGATTTTAGTGATATGGAAACATAGATATGGACACATTGTTTTTCCTATTTCCTCTTTTAGTATCAATTTTAAGCATGAAAATAACAGTTCTTCAACTGTTATCAATGACTGTGGCTCTTCTTTTGTGCACTTTTACTTCCTTTCCTGAGTCCAACCCTTACTACTTCAACTTCTTTCATCTAATTCATCTTAATTCCTATCAAAACAAGGAAAACCAAGCATAAAATCTATCCAACTCTCTTATTTCCAAAACTTAAGCAAAATCATGATTTCAAGCTAGTTTCTAAGTCATAAAGGTTGTTTTTAATATCAAAATTAAGTATAAAAATAACAGTTTTTCAACCGTTATCAATTACCATTCCACTGACTGAAGCATTACACCAAATGCCTGCATATGCAAGATGGTTGAAAAAGCCCCTCAAAAACAAAAAATATGTAGATGAGGGAAGCCTTGAAGTACATGGAAATTGCAGTGTGTTTTTGGCAAAGACACTCCCTCCCAAAGTCAAAGATCCGGGAAGTTTCACTATTTCTTGCAATATTGGAAAGTATAAAGTAGGGAAAGCTATAATTGATTTAGGGGCTAGTATCAACTTGATGCCCTTATCCATATTATAGAAGATTGGTGGTCTTGAGGTCAAACCGACAAAGATAGTGTTGCAAATGGCGGATGGATCTACCAAGAATCCTTATGGCATAGTGGAGGACGTTGTGGTGCAAGTTGATAAATTAAAATTCCCGGTGGATTTTGTGGTAATGGAGATGGGGGAAGATTTGAAGATTCCTATGATTCTTAGAAGGCCATTCATGAAGATAACTAAGGTTGTCATCAATGTAGATGATGGAATATTAATTCTTAAAGACCAAGATGAAGAGGTGATTTTCAATGTCTTTGATGATGAGCAGCCGATTCAAGAGCAGACGGCTAGTCCAAAAGATACAGAATTAGTGTCAAAGACTAGTGTATCTAAACAAGCTGCAAGCTTAGTCAAGAAAGGTAAAAATCGTTTCTTGTCACAAGTAAAGGAAGAAGAGAAAGAGATTCAAGAGAAGATAATCCACCAAGACCTGAAGATTGAAGATGAAGAATTCAAACCTGGAAAACCAATCAAATACAATAATAGGTTATGGGTTGTGAAGGAGATTAAAGAGAATGGAGTTATTGAGATTGAAGCTTCATATTCTAGAAGAGTTAAGAAGGTGGACAGGAAGTTGTTAAAGACAAGTTGGTGTGCTGAAACTAAAAGGAACACCAACATAAAAATTTCAAACTAAACATTATGGCGTCAGGCTCGTGACGTTAAACAAGTGCTTACTGGGAGGCAACCTAGTGTTTTTGAGAACTTTTAATTTTGTTTTGTTGATATGCTTTAGTTTTAGGGATGTTTTTGTGGATTTATGGTTTGATGTGCATCATGAGTTTAATTATTTTAAGTGTAAGATGTTATGCTTGAGGTGGAAAGTCTTGAAGGAGCAAAAATGTGAAAAATTAAGAGTTGAAACTGAGGAATTTTACCCAAAAACACTTAGGAAAAGCAAGAAAAGAGAGGAGAAAAAGTAACGCGTCGCGCTAAGCGTCCCTCAGAAGGGCGCTGATCGCCAGCGACACTGTTTGGGTTTTTGGGCTTTTAAAGCTCAGCATCATTAGGCCCATTTCACTCTTTTAACCCTAAAGTGCGTGTTTTCACCCTTACTTCTCTTTCCCCTACTTTCCAACCACCAAAAGCTTTGATTAGGGTTCCCTACTACTTCCCCCTTTCATCTTTTCTCCAAAAATCACCATCTACACTACTCTTTGCTTCATTCCATTCACTAAGTTTGGAGTTTGTGTGGTTGTTGTAGCTATTGTGGAGAGAATCCCTAAGTTTCCACTAGCTCTTGTGCACATTTTGAAACATTTGGAACTCCACTAAAGTAAGCATTTTGCATTTTCAATTTTTAACTCTTGATAATTTTTTATTCTTGAGGTTTATGCATGATTAGTGGTAGAACTGTTGAATAAATTGTTGTTGGATGGATTATTAATGATTATTGCACTGTGGAAAGTGTGTGTGTGGCGCATTTGGCCAGCAAGGGCCGTGAGGGTTTTTCTGATATGGTGTTGAGGGCCCACTGAGGGTCGCTCAGCACCGGTGATAACAGTTGAAAAACCATTATTTTTATACTTAATTTTGACATTGAAAACAAGCTTTATGACTTAGAAACTAACTTGAAATCATGTTTTTGCTTAAGTTTTGGAAATAAGAGAGTTGGATGGGTTTTATGCTTGGTTTTCCTTGTTTTGGCAGGAATTAAGATGAATTAGATGAAAGAAGTTGAAGTAGTAAGGAGCTGGACTCAGGAAAGGAAGTAAAAGTGCACAAAAGAAGAGTCGCATTCACCGCTCAATGCCACTTTTACCGCTGAGTGGCATTCTGAAGCACCGTAGTCACCGTTAAGGGCTAAAACTACAGCTGAGCGCCATTTAGAAGAACCGCACTTACTGCTGAGCTGCAAAAGTGTCGCTGAGCGCCATTTAATTGGGCTTGGGCCAATTTTCTGTAATTCTTACTAAACTATATAAGGGTTTATTCGACCTAGGGTTAGTATCTTTGGACAGAAAGAGGCAAAATCACACTTTCTTCACCCCTTGGAGGTGGATTTTGGATGCAGAAGCTCCTTTCTTCAAATTATAGGGTTTTATTTTTCATTCTTTCATTGTTTTTCATCTAGTTTCACCATGTCTATGGTGAACTAAACCTTCATTGTTGTTGGGGAACCAATGTAATCCTTTGAAACTCTCATGTATTGAATTGATTCTTGATTATATATGTTTTGCTTCATTAATTGTTAGGGTTTTTCTTCTAGACTCTATGCATGCTTTATTTAACTCAATCAATTGCATGATCATTGATGTTATCTATATGGACACATATAGATAAATCTAGAACTGAGGAAATTCTCCCAAGAGCAATAGTACCTAGACATAGGGATAGGAGGATTGATTGCCTTTAAGCTTTTGTGCGAATGTAATGCATGGAAAATTGCTAGGGAGACAAGACATTGTAAACTAGTGATTAGGTGTAGGCTTTCTTCACCGAGACATCGGGTTTAAGGTAAATTAGAATGTGGCATTAACTTTAGTGAAGAAAGATGAATTCATGAATACACGAGAGTGGATAGGATAAATCGAAAACCGCAACAACAACATCATTCCATATTCTACATCAATCCCTTTTGCTTCTTTCAATCCAATTGATCAACACATGCATTCATATTTACCACAACAGATATATAATATTACAATGGTTCAAAGACAACAGAAATAGTGGCAGCAATAATCTACTCCAATTGAGAAAACCACAAAGCTTGAGAAGACTTTCCAGCAATTCATAAAAATGAGAGTTTCTTATTGCAAGAATGTAGAGGCGGCATTTAACAGTATGAAGATGCACATTGGACAATTGATCAACAAGATGGAGGGTTGTGAGAAGAATGCGAATTTGAGAGAAGAGTGTAAAACCATTGTTACAAGAAGTAGTAAAGTGTTAGAGGAAAGAAAAATAGAGAGAAAAGAGAAAGAAAATAAGAGTGGGAAAGAAAAACTTGAGTGGAAAGAGAGGGGTTGAGAAAGAAAAAAAAAGAGAGAAGGGGTAGATGACAGAAAAAAAGAAAGAGAGAAAGAAGAGGTAGATGAGAGAAAAAAGGAAAGAGATTTTGAAAAACCATTTCCTTATCCAAAGATTTATTCAAGGAAGGAAAAAGAGAAACAGTTGGAGCGGTTCATGGAGATGTTTAAAAAACTGGAGATTACCATACCTTTCTCTGAAGCATTGCAACAGATGCCATCATATGCATAATTTTTGAAGGAACTCCTTACAAAGAAAAGAAAATACATTGAGAAGGAGACCATTGAAGTCCAAGGTAACTGCAGTGCAATCATACAAAAATTACCTCCTAAGTTTAAAGATCCAGGAAGCTTCACTATTCCAAGCACCATAGGAGAGTTGGAAGTTGGAAGGGTGTTGGTTGATTTGGGAGCTAGCATTAATTTAATGTCGCTTTCTATGTTCAAAAGAATTGAGGGTTTGGAACTCAAACCTACTAGAATGGCGCCTCAATTGGCGGACAAATCTCTTAAATATCCGTATGGGGTAGTTGAAGATGTGCTGGTAAAGGTTGACAAATTTGTATTTTCAGTGGATTTTGTTATAATGGAGATGGAGGAGAATGGAGATGTGTCTCTTATCCTAGGAAGACCATTTATGAAGACTGTTAGAGTTTTAATTTATGTGGAGAATGGAAAGCTTAAAGTAAGAGTGCAAGATGAAGAGGTGAATTTTGATGTCTTCAAAGCCATGACACACCCTAAAGATGATAAGGCATGTTTCCAATTTGATATACTCGATGAAGTTTGTATGGTGCAAGAAAGGATGGTACGTTATTCTTCTCCATTAGAAAGAACTCTTATTGATTCTTGTGAAGACTTGAATAAAGAGGAAGAAAAATTAATTGATGAATGTATGACGAATTTGGAGACATTGAAGGAGATCCCAGTGGAGGAGGCTAAGTTTGAGATGATTGATACTAAAGAAGAAGTCAAAGAAAAGAAGATGGAGTTAAAGATGTTACCATCACATTTGAAGTATGTTTTCTTAGAAGAAGATGGAACGAAGCTAGTTATCATTAGTAATTCTTTGCTTCCTGAAGAAGAAGAAAATTTGGTAAAAATATTTAAAGCCAACAAAGAAGCTATTGGGTGGTCAATCTCAGATCTCAAAGGTATAAGCCCAACTTATTGCATGCACAAAATCTTTATGGAGGATGACTATAGACCAAGTGCTCAACCACAGAGAAGATTAAATCCAGTGATGAAGGAGGTGGTTAGAAAAGAAGTATTGAAGCTTCTAGAAGCTCGCATCATATATCCAATTTCTGACAGTGGATGGGTGAGTCCAGTACAGGTAGTGCCAAAGAAAGATGGGATGACAATAATCTACAATGAGAAGAATGAGCTTATTCCTACTAGGATTGTTACTAGATGGCGAATGTGCATTGATTACAGGAAGTTGAATAAGGCTACTAGGAAGGATCATTTTCCCCTTCCTTTTATGGATCAGATGTTGAAAAGACTGCAGGTCAGCCTTTTTATTGCTTTTTGGATTGATACTCTGGATACAATCAAATTGTGGTAGATCCAAAAGACAAAGAGAAGACAACATTCACATGTCCTTTTGGTGTTTTTGCTTACACAAAGATGCCATTTGGGTTATGTAATGCTCCTGCCATGTTTCAAAGGTGTATGCAAACAATTTTTGCTGACCTCATAGAAAAGTGTATTGAAGTTTTCATGGATGATTTTTCGGTGTTTGGAGATTCTTTCCAAAAGTGTTTGGCTAATCTTGATATTGTCCTCAAAAGATGTGTTCGAACGCATCTTGTGCTTAATTGGGAGAAATGTCATTTTATGGTAACAGAAGGAATTGTGTTAGGTCACAAGATTTCTGCGAGGGGGATTGAAGTGGATAAAGTTAAAGTAGAAGTCATTGAGAAACTTCCACCACCGACAAATGTGAAGGGAATCAGAAGCTTTTTAGGCCATGCTGGATTTTATAGAAGATTTATTAAAGACTTATCGAGAATTGCCAAACCATTGAGTAATCTGCTTGTTAAAGATGTACCTTTTGTGATGGATGAAGAATGTTTGAAAGCCTTTGACATCTTGAAAAGCAAATTGGTTTCGGCCCAAGTGATTGTAGCTCCAGATTGGAATCAAACTTTTGAACTAATGTGTGATGCTAGTGATTATGCAATAGAATTCGTGCTTGGTCAGAGAAAAGAGAAGGTATTTCACACAATCTATTATGCTAGCAAAGTTTTCAATGATGCCCAGTTGAATTATGATACTACTGAGAAGGAGTTCCTAGCCATAGTTTATGCTTTGGAGAAATTTAGACCTTATCTCATTGGGTCTAAGGTGATTATCTACACAGATCATGCAGCTATAAAGTATTTGTTGACAAAGCTAGATTCTAAGCCACGTCTAATTAGATGGGTGCTTCTATTACAAGAATTTGATGTGGAAATCCGTGATAAGAAGGGGAGTGAGAATTTGATTGCTGATCATTTATCTCGGTTGGTTAACATTGAGGTTACTAGCAAGGAAGCAGAAATCTGGGAATCTTTTTCAAATGAAACACTCATGTACATTCAACAAAGGTCGTGGTTTGCTGATATGGCCAATTTTAAAGCTACAGGAGTAATTCCAGAAGATCTTAATTGGCAACAAAGAAATAAATTTTTGCATGATGTCAAGCAATTTATTTGGGATGATCCTTATTTGTTCAAAATTGGAGCAGATAATCTTCTAAGGTGGTGTGTGACAAATGAAGAAGTAGAAGGAATTCTCTAGCACTGTCATGACTCACCTTATGGAGGACATTTCAATGGAGAAAGAACAATAGCAAAAGTTCTCCAGTCAGGATTTTATTGGCCTACCTTGTTTAAAGATGCTCATAACCATGCCAGAAATTGTGATAAGTGTCAAAGAACTGGAACTATTTCAAGATGTCAGGAGATGCCATTACAGGGCATTTTAGAGGTTGAAGTTTTTAATTGCTCGGGTATTGATTTTGTAGGACCCTTTCCACCATCTTTCAACAATGAATACATATTGGTGGCGGTGGACTATGTGAGTAAATGGGTGGAAGCATTGGCGTGTCCCAAAAATGATGCCAGTACTGTGATTAAATTTCTAAAGAGGCAGATCTTCTCACGTTTTGGGACTCCAAGAGTACTTATTAGTGATGGAGGATCTCATTTTTGTAATTATCAACTGGCAAAAGTACTCAAACATTATGGTGTGAGACATAAGGTAGCTGCACCTTATCATCCACAGACCAATGGGCAAGTTGAGGTGTCTAACAGAGAGATAAAGAGGATCTTGGAGAAAACACTTGCTTCATCAAGAAATGACTGGTCACAAAAACTAGATGATGCTCTTTGGGCATATAGGACAACAATGAAGACATCTATGGGTTTATCACCTTTTTAGTTAGTCTATGGGAAAGCATGTCATTTGCCAGTGGAGATGGAGCATAAAGCTTTATGGGCTCTTAAATTTTTGAGTTTTGATCCCTATGAAACTCATAACAAACGCAGAAGGCAGATGCTAGAGCTTGAAGAGATGCGGTTGCATGCATATGATTCATCCAGGAATTACAAAGAAAAGGTAAAATTCTATCATGACAGGAAGTTGATAAAAAAAAGTCTTCATTCTAGGGCAGCAGGTGTTATTGTTCAATTCACGACTGAAGCTTTTTCCTAGAAAGTTGAAGTCAAAATGGTCAGGACCGTTCATAGTGAAAAGTGTGCGTCCACATGGAGCAATTGAATTGGTTGATTCAGCTGCTAATGATCCACAGAGAAGCTGGGTAGTGAATGGTCAACGTCTTAAGCATTATCTATGAGGAGAAATGGAACGCTTGTCTATAGTGATGAAGATGGTTGATCCTTGAGCTTATTGGGTCAGGCTCATGACGTTAAACAAGCGCTTACTAGGAGGCACCTTAGTGTTCTAAACTCTTTTTTTTTATTATTTGATTTTGTTATTAGAATAGGTTGTGATGTACTCAGTGTGAAACTTTATCTGCTATGATGGTTTGTTTGTGATTTATGCATGATGAGTATTGCTTGATGATACTTGGATAGTGATTGATGTTGAGATTGTGCACTATATGTTGAGATACAGGTGGTTGTTCACAAGTTATGTGAACAAATGCATGATGTGGTGATTGTGATTATGATGCTAAGCAGGATGTGTATGTGGAATGATTGGATGAGATTATGTGTGAGGTTTTGAGCTCTAGAGTTTTTGTGATTGAATTCTATTACATTGAAAGCATGAATGACTTTGCCCAGGTTTCTATGATTGAATGACTTGCTTGTATGTGTCATATGATCAAGGTCATTTGTTGGTAACCCTTTATTAGCCAAATGCATTATTTTAGCCCAATAAAAGAGAGCACAATGTGTTCTATCCTTTGAACCCTTAGCCTTGAACATGATAGAAAACCCTTGTTGAAAATCTTTACCTTGAGTTGAGTTGAAAATATCTTGTGGTATGGATAAATGTTCAAGTTTGGGGTTGTTGGGAGGTCTAAAAAGGGAATATGAAAAGCATTGAGCTAAGCACGTGAAAAGCAAAATAAAAAGGAAAGAAAAGAAAGAAAAAGGAAAAACTCAATGCAAAGGAACGTTAGGAAGAAGTAAGAATGGTTGTGTTTAAATGATGATTCTCTTAACTCAAGGATTTTGTGATCCAGAAAAACCAATTTTCTTCTTAGCCCAGCCACGTTATAAGCCATAGAAAAGTTCTTGTGATGATGCTTGCTTGTGAGTGTGTTTAATTGTGGTTAAATGAAAGGCAAAGTTGATTCATGTGACATTGTGATAGTAGAGTGAATGAGTGACCTCCATATACAATTGTGGGATTGATTGAGACACTTTATCTAGTAAGGAATAATTCCATAAGCACATGATTACATCTATGCTTAGTTAATTGATCATTCATGAGAATAACATTTGTTGGATACTTTGTGACTATGTGAACACCACAATGAGTTTGATTGAATTAAAGCATGTGTGCCTCTTGACTGAATTCTTTTTTATGAGCTGATTTGAGTAATTACTTGTCTTGAAAGAAAGAGTTTTTGAATATGGTGAACCATTGTTTGGATTGGTGGAAGACTGAGTTACATTTTGTTTGCTTGAGGACAAGCAAAGTTCTAAGTTTGGGGTTGTGATAACGGTTGAAAAACTGCAGCTGAGCGCCATTCAGAAGAACCGCACTTACTGCTAAGCGCCAAAAGTGTCGTTGAGCGCCATTTAATTGGGCTTGGGCTTATTTTCTGTAATTCTTAATAAACTATATAAGGGTTTAGTCGACCTAGGGTTAGTATCTTTGGACAGAAAGAGGCGAAATCACACTTTCTTCACCCCTTGGAGGCGGATTTTGGATGCAGAAGCTCCTTTCTTCAAATTCTAGGGTTCTATCTTTCACTCTTTCATTGTTTTTCATCTAGTTTCACCATCTCTATGGTGAACTAAACCTTCATTGTTCTTGGGAAACCGATGTAATCCTTTGAAACTCTCATGTATTGAATTGATTCTTAATTATAGATGCTTTGCTTCATTAATTGTTAGGGTTTTTCTTCTACACTATATGCATGTTTTTTTAACTCATTCAATTGCATGATCATTGATGTTATCTATATGGACACATATAGATAAATCTAGAACTGAAGAAATTCTCCCAAGAACAATATTACGTAGACATAGGGATAGAAGGATTGGTTGCCTTTAAGCTTCTGTGTGAATGTAATGCATGGATAATTGATAGGGAGACAAGACATTGTAAACTAGTGATTAGGAGTAGGCTTTCTTCACCGAGACATCGGGTTTAAGGTAAATTAGAATGTGGCATTAACATTAATGAAGAAAGATGAATTCATGAATACTTGAGAGTGGATAGGATAAATAGGAAACCCCAACAACATCATCATTCCATATTCTACATCAATCTCTTTTGCTTCTTTCAATCCAATTGATCAACACATGCATTCATATTTATTTTTCAGTATTTGCATTCAAACCTAAAAGAATTCGTTCACATGTGTAATTTAATCAACAAATCACATAATTGTCTAGGTCGTGAGTCCTTTGGGAAACGATACTTGGTCTTATCATTTTATTATTACTTCATACGATTCAGTACACTTTCCGAATGTTAATAACTGGCGCAGCTGTTTTATGGTGTGTGTTTTAGTGATTCTGGTCATGTGCATGTATAGCTAAGGGCCCTTTGATTCACCCTCAGCGCTGGAGAAAGAGGCTTTTTATGTTGATTAATGTTTAGATGATATGATGGTTATGTTGACTAGTGAGGATGTGTTAAAATGCATAGATATTATGGAATACTCATTAGTAGAATATTGTGCATGCCAAGTGGGAGGTTTAAGAGGAATAGGAATGATACACACATCAAAATCAGGAGGACTTATTTGACTCCATTGGATAAATATTGGATGGCATTTATACATGCCAATATCCAACCTTACTCCCATGTGTCTGATATCACTACAAACAGGGCAGTATTCCTTTTCTGTGTTCTTAGAGGCTGAATATTAATTTGGGGCAAGTCATAGCTAATGAAATAAAACATTGTGCCCATTCTGTTAGCAACAAAGCACCTCTGGGGCATCCTTCTCTTAACACCCATTTGTTCGAATTAGTAGGGGTGAATGTCTCACATCCTCCATTTGAAAGACCCAAGAAGGAAATTGATGTTTCATACTATACCCAATATTGCATCTTGGATGAAGCTGGAATACCTATGACAACACCTTAGCCTCCAAGGGTTCATAGGAGAGTGCCACAGCCGGATCAGCAAGGGCAGGCTCAAGATGCTACTCAGGATGTTGCATGATAACAGTTGAAAAACCGTTATTTTTATACATAATTTTGATATTAAAAACACCTTTTTTGACTTAAAAGCATGTTTGAACTCATGTTTTTGCTTCAGTTTTGTGAATAAGAGAGTTGAAGGTGAATTTAATGGTTTTGTGCTAGATTCCCTTGATTTTGTAGGCTGTTGGAATGATTTGAACGAAGAGTTAAAGTACCAAATGGTTGGAATGCAGAAAAGTCAACCAGTCAACCAGAGTGCAGAAAAAGTTGCGCTCAGCGCAAAATTCCGCTGAGCGCTAGTGTCGCACTTACCGCTGAGCGACAAAAGTGCCGCTGAGTGCTGACGACATGGGCTTGGACCTGTTTTTTGTTATTTTTATGGGCTTGGACCTATTTTATGTTATTTTTATGTTCTATTTAAGGACTTGCACGTCCTAGGGATTGTATATTTTGATGGCTTGAGCATAGAAACACACTTTTCACCCCTTGGGGCAGATTTGGGGATGCGGGAGTCTCCTCTTCTCTTTCTAGGGTTTCTCTTTCTCTTTCATTCTTTCATTCCATTTTTCATCTAGTTTCTCCATGATAATGGGGAACTAAACCTTATTTGTTGTTGGAAAAGATATAACCTCTTAAACTCTCATGTATTGAATTGATTCTTGATTTTATATGCTTTACTTCATTAATTGTTAGGGTTTTTCCTCTACATTCTATGCATGCTTTGTTTAACTCATTCAATTGCATGATCATTGATTTTGTCGATATGGACACATACGGGGAAATTCTCCCAGAAGCAATATTACCTAGACATAGGAATAGGAGGATCGGTTGCCTTTAAGCTTCTCTGCGAATGTAATGCATGATTAATTGCTAGGGAGACAAGACATTGTGAACTAGTAATTAGGAGTAGGCTTTCTTCACCGAGACATCAGGTTTAAGGTAAATTAGAAAATGGCATTAACATTAATGAAGAAAGATGAATTCATATATGCATGAGAGTAAATTAGGTGAAATCTAAACCCGACAACAATATCATCAACTTCATCCATTCATTCTTGTGTTTAGTCTCAATTGATCAAATTGCATTCATGTTTATTTTATTGCATTTGCATTCAAAAACCCCAAAATTTGTTCTTTAGAGTCTTAATTAGTTGAGTAATCACATAACTGTTTAGTTTCGTGAGTCTTTTGGGAAACGATACTTGGTCTTACCATTTATTATTACTTGATATGATTCGGTACACTTGCCGAGATCTTAACAAGTTTTTGACTTCGTTTTCTGGGATTAAAAATTTGTTTATAACTGCACAATTCCATATGACATGTCTCTAATGGAGTCTAGGATGGAGGCGTTGTATAGAGGCGACCAGGCTATAATGATGAATCTGACTTCCGCCTTTCCTGAGAGGAAGTTCATGACTCAGGAAGAATTCCAGGCTTATGTTGCTTGGCCTATAGATCCATCTCGGGATGGTGGAGAACCTGGAGCCTCTGGTGCCACGGCTATGGAGGAAGATGAAGAAGAAGAGGAGGAAGAGGAAGATGAAGAGGAAGATGATGAAGAGGAGGAGGACGACTCAGATGATAATAGGGGTTGATCTGTGGAGAGCATCTACTGATGTATGCTAGATTTTTTGAGAAGCATCTACTGATGGATGCTGGATAGCATTTACTGATGAATGGTATCCTAACAGGAGTTTTCTTTTTCTTTTACTTTAATTTTTGGAATTGTGACTTTTTAATATTTACTCAGCTTAATGATATATGTTTGGATAGTTTGGCTACAATATGTGTGTGATGAGTAATTGCTATCTTGTGCTACTTTATTGTGTGACTGATGTTGAGATGATGCATGGTCAAGTTTTATATACAGGTTTTGCTCATGATTGTTAGAAACTGATGCATGATGTTAATTGTGATTAAGCATCTACTAATGGATGCTATGTGATTAAGCATCTACTGATGGATGCTACTAACGACATCTACTGATGGATGCCGATGAAGATGAGAAAGCTTAACATCTACTGATGGATGCTGATGAGAAGGATTCGCATCTACTAATGGATGCTGGAAGATTCAGATGAGAGCATCTACTGATGGATGCTACTGAGAGCATCTATTGATGGATGATATCCTACTAGACATCTACTGATGGATGTTACTGATAGCATCTATTGAATTTTTATTTGAATTTTGCTTTATTTTTATTTTTGGTTATGTACTTGGTTTAATGAGTTGTGTGCAATGGTTTGGTATGATGTGATAAACTGTTGTTTGTGATGAGTAATATTCTTGTGTTTGCTCTATTGGTCTATGATGCATGTTGAGTTAATGATTGTTGAGGCTTTTTAAGCATAGGTGGTGTTTGCTCATAGTATATTTAAAAACAGATGCATGATTTAAATTGTGATTAATATGCTGGGCAGGATGTTTATCAAATTATGGAACTTGAGTTAACCTGTGAGAGGTTGGGCTCCAGTTTTTGATTGATTGAATGTTATTGCTTTGGAAGCATGATTGATTTTGCCTAGGTTTCTATGATTAAACCACTTGCTTGCTTGTTACAAATCATCAAGGCCATGTTTTTCTTTTCCCTTAGAGCAATGTCTATAGGTGAACCTAACAAAGATCAATGTTTTTCTCTATCCTTTGCACCTTGAGCCTAAATTTGGAAGTTGAAAAACCCTTTTTGAAATCCTTACCTTGAGTTAAGTAGAGTATGTGTATGTGGTAATGGAGAATGGTTCAAGTTTGGGGTGGTGAGAAACCAAAAAGAACTTTGTGAAATTGATGAAAGAGCATTGAGCAAAAGTAAAAGTAAAAGAAGAAAGAATGAGCTCAATGAAAGTGAAGTTGGCAATAACTTGAAAATTTGGTTTCTCACATAAAAAGGAAAAGAGAGATTAATTGTTAATGTGAATGAATGAATTGTGCACTCTTTTAACTCAAGGAACTTTGTTGTCCAGAAAAACCAATTTTTCTTCTTAGCCCAACCACGTTACAAGCCTTGAAAAGTCCTTGTGATGATAACTTGCTTGTGAGTGTGTTTGATTGTGGTTAAATGAAAGGCAAAGTTTATTCATGTGACATGGTGATAGTGGAGTGCAAGAGTGTCACCTCATTATACACTTTTGAATGCTTGAGTGAAACACTTTGTGAGTGAAATATTGTCTTTGGAGAAGATTAGTTCCATGCATTATAAGATAACATTCTTGCTTGACTGTTGATCATTCATGAGAGTGCATCTGTTGTATGTTGAGATGATATGAGGACCATAGTGAAGTTGATTGACCAATGCATTGATAACGGTTGAAAATACCGTTATTTGTTATGTAATTTTGATACTAAATGCACCATTTTCTACTTAGAAACTTTCTTGGAATCATGTTTTTCTGTTAAGTTGTGTGAATAAGAGAGTTGAGTTGAATTTGATGGTTTTATGACTAATTCTCCTTGTTTTGGTTGAAAATGAGATAATATGGAAAGGAGGGATGAAGTGATAAGGAGATGGAGCTTAGAAAGGCTTGGAAAAGCACCAAAAGGGAGGGATGCTCGAAGCTTGGGCCCTCTTTATGGAGCCTTGAGCGCCCTTTTTGGAGGCTTGAGTGCATAAGAGTGTCGCTCACCGCCCGGGCGCCCTTTTTGGGGCGCTTAAGCGCCGGAGGCACGAAGCTTGGGCGCCATCTTGAAGGCTTAAGCGTGTAAGACCACCGCTCACCGCCCGGGTGCCCCTTTTTGGGTGCTTGAGCGCCGGAAGCATGAAGCTTGGGCGTCCTCTCTGAGGCTTGAGCATGGAAGACCACCGCTCACCGCCCGGGCGCCCTACGTGTGGCGCTTGAGCGCCGACGACACGGGCTTGGGCTTGTTTCTATTCCGTCTTCACTCTATTTAAAGGACTCAAGCGTCCTATGTTTTGTATCTCTGGCTGGAGCAGCACAACACCACACTCTTCCACTCTCTGAAGGCGAATTTGGATGCGGGAGCCTCCATCCTCTACTTTTAGGGTTTTTCTATCTCATGTTTTTCCATTATTCATCTAGTTCCATCATGTCTATGGTGAACTAAACTCTATTTGTTGTTGGGGGATGATAACCTTGTGAACTCTCATGTATTTGAATTGATTCTTCATTATACATGTTTTTTCATTAATTGTTAGAGTAATTCATTTGTGCTTATTACATGCTTTGTTTAACTCATTCATGGCATGATATATGAATTGCATGAGTGCCGGGAGGTTCCTTACGATTCAGGTTCTTGTTGAATTCTCCTAAGAGTAATATTTCTCAGGGATGAGGGTATGAGTCTTGGTCGTCTTAAAGCTCTTGATCTTCACATTTAATTACTAGGAATGCTAGGAATTGCATGAACTAGTGATTAAGGAGAAGCTTCTTCACCTAGGGATCGGGTTTAAGTGATTTAGTGAGTGACGTTGACATTAATGCATAAAGAAGAATGCTTACATACATGAGAGGGAACTTGGTGAAATCTAACCTCAACAACATATTCATCTCATATTAAACAACATCCGTCCACTATGCTATTCTGCTATTGATCAAACTGCATTCATATTTAATTTTTTGTCTTTGCATTTGAAACCAATGACCTCGTTTTCTTTAAGTCTTAATTAATCTAGTTATCACACGACTGTTTAGTGCCGAGAGTCCTCTAGGATACGATATTTGGTCTTACCATTTTATATTACTTGTGCGATTCGGTACACCTGTCGATCATCCAATAAGTTTTTGGCGCCGTTGCTGGGGACTCACGGTTTAAACTATCCTATTTGTGTGATTCTTGATTAACTTTGACTTTGTTTTGTTTTTATTTTTTAATTTTAATTTTTGTCTAATTTTTAATTTGTGTCTAGTGTCGTTTATTTTTGTTTTTGTGCTAACAGTATTTTCTAGGGTTTTGTGTCTAGTTTATGCAGGATACAATTAGGACAAGGAGCAACAAAAGTTCTGAACCTCTTCTTGTAGGACTTGAGACTAATAGAAAGCCGAGAAGACAAAGATTATCTAGAGAACCTTCTCTAGAGAGAATTTCATAGGCCTTACAATCTGATCAGGAAATCATGGACAATAATGAAGGTAGACGTACTTTAGCAGATTATGGTACAGTTGTCGGTCCTCACCACTTTAACAACATTGCAAGGCCGAGGGTCAGTGCCGCAAGTATGGAGATGAAGCCTACGTTGATCCATCTAGTGAAGAGAAACCAGTTCAATGGATTGTCTCATGAAAGTCTATATGAGCATCTGACCACTTTTAATGAGATTTGTAATACTGTGAAGCTGAATGGAGTGTCAGATGATGTTATTAGACTGAGCTTGTTTCCTTTCTCATTGGAAGGCAATGCTAAACTGTGGTTGAACTCTTTTCTTGAAAATAGCGTGACTGAGTGGGAGGATGTGGTTGCAAAGTTCTTAAACAAATACTTCCCATAGTCAAAGATAAACAAAGGGAAGCAAGAAATCTCTTCTTTCAGGTAAGGCATGGAGGAAACCTTGGGGCAAGCATGGGATAGATACAAGATCTTGCTGAGAAAGACCCCTACTCATGGTTTTGATGAAGCAACGATATTCATTCTTTTCCTTGGAGGTCTTGGTTCACAAATCAAATTGATGTTGGATGCCTCAGTTGGAGGCAATATCAAATGCAAGACTCCATAGGAAGCCTATGAATTGATTGACAACATGGCTACCAATGACAATGAAATGCACAGTGAAAGAGGAACTCCATCACAATCTAAGGGAGTTCTACAGTTACAGTCTTATGATGCCTTGCTCAAAATAAGATTATAACTCAACAACTAGAAGTCTTGACAAAGAAGCTTTCTCAGCCGCCAAAGGAGTGCCAGAATGTCTTACAAGTTCAACAACAACTTTGTGAACTATGTGGTGGTGATCATATTAATGGTCAATGTGTTGTGCCTAAGAATCTCAATGAAGAAGTTAATTACATGGGCAACCAGTTTCGTTCCAACAATTACAATCAAGGGTAGAAATCTCATCCTAGCATGGGACAAAGTCAGTTTGGGCAAACTGGTGGACAATTCAATAGACCGCCACAACATCAACAACAACAGTGGCAACAACCCTCTCTAGCTGACAAAACTACAAAGCTTGAGGAGACTCTCCAACAATTCATGCAGGAAACTCTTTCCACCCAGAAAAGCATTGAAGCTGCTATAAGAAATCTAGAGATGTAGGTTGGTCAATTGGAAGAGATACCTATCAACAGTTTTGGGGCTAACACTGAAGTTAACCCCAAGGAAGAATGTAAGGTTATTGTGAGTGTGGAGAGGGAGAAAGAGAAAGAAAAAGAGAGAAAAGAAAAAGTTGAGTTAAACGAGAGAGAAGAAAAAGAAGAGAGAAAAATTGAAAAGGGGAAAGAAGAGAGAGAAGAGAAAAAAATTGAGGTTGAGAGAAAAGAAAAAGAAGAAAGTGAGAGAAAAAAAGAAAAAAAAATGATAAAATCTTCATCACCCTAAAGAGTGTTCAAGAAAAGAAAAAGATATACAATTAGGGTGCTTTGAAGAAATTTTCAGAAAATTGGGCATTAAAATTCCTGTGATTGAAGCACTACAACAAATTCCTGAATATGCTAAGTTTTTGAAGAAACTCCTCAAAAGAAAGAAATATCTAGAGGAGGAAACAATTGAGGTACAGGGAGAGTGCAATGTGATCTTACAAAAGGCACTTCCTCAAAAGGGTAAAGATCCAGGAAGTTTCACCATTCCTTGCACTATCAGGAGCCATAAAATAGGGAAAGCCCTAATTGATTTGGGGTCCAGTATCAATTTGATGCCCTTATCTATTTTTGAAAAGATTGGTGGTCTTGAAGTCCAGCCTGCAAAGATAACTCTGTTTATGGCGGATGGATCCACCAAAAAGCCCAATGGTGTGGTGGAAGGTGTGATGGTACAAACTGACAATCTCATATTCCTGGTGGACTTTGTAGTGATGGAGACGAAGGAAGACTTGGAGATCCATATTATTCTTGGAAGGCCATTCATGAAGATGACCAAGGTGATCATTAATGTTGATGATGAAACTATTGCACTTAAATACCAAGAAGATGAGGGGATTTTCAATCTCTTCAATGTTGAGCAACAAATCCAAGTGAAGAAGACTAGTCTCAAAGCTGCATGTGGAGATGCACTAGAGATTAGTACTAAAGTTGCCAAGTTGCCAAGCCAGGTAAGAAAGGTAAAAAGTGTTTTTTGTCACAGGTAAAAGAAGAAGAAAAAGATAGCAAGGGAGAAAGTGTTCATCAAGACTTCCTAGAGAACCATGAAGAATTTAGACCAGGCATTCTGTTAACACTCCGGCAAGTGTACCGAATCGTATCAACTAATAATAAATTGTAAGACCAAGTATCATTTCCCTAGAGACTCACGGCCTAGACATTCATGTGGTTTCTTGATTAATTAAGACTTGTAAACAAAACCATGGTGTTTATAATGCAGAAAATAAATATGAATGCAAGTGTTGATCAATTGACTTGAAGAATGCATAGGTGATTGATATAAAATATGGAATGATTATGTTGTTGGGGTTTTCGACTTATCCTATCCACTCTCATGTATTTATGAATTCATCTTCTTCATTAATGTTAACTTTCTATTTTACCTTAAACCCGATGTCTCCGTGAAGAAAGCCTACTCTTAATTACTAGTTCACAATGTCTTGTATCCCCAGCAATTAATTATGCATTACATTCGCACAGAAGTTTAAAGGCAACTAACCCTCTTATCCCCGTGTCTAGGTAATATTGCTTTTGGGAGAATTTCCCCAGTTCTAGATTTCCCCATATGTGTCCATATTGACAAAATCAATAATCATGCAATTGAATGAGTTAAACAAAGCATGCATAAAGTGTAGAGGAAAAACGCTAACAATTAATTAAATAAAGCATTTATAATATAAATCAATTCAATACATGAGAGTTTTAAAGGATTACATCGTTTCCCCAACAACAATGGAGGTTTAGTTCACCATAGACATGGTGAAACTAGATGAAAATATAGAAAAGAATGAAAGATAAAACCCTAAAAGTTGAAGATCGAAGCTTCCTCATCCAAAATCCGCCTCTAAGGGGTGAAAGGTATGTGTTTTCGCCTCGTCGCCACCGCTCAGAGCCCCAAAAGGGCTCCCAGTAGTAAGTGCGGCACTCAAATGACGCTTAGTGGTGGCGCCAAGGCTTGACACAATGGTTGTAGCACCAGATTAACGCTCAACTGCAGTGCTCAAGCGTAAAACAGTGGTTGCACCTCTAAAGTGGTGCTCAGCGCCTCAAAATGACGCTCAACGCTTTCTGCGATTCTTGTATTTACCACTTTTCTAGCCTTTCCTAACTCCAACTCATTGCTACTTCAACTTCTTCATCTAATTCATCTTAATTTCTGTCAAAACAAGGAAAACTAAGCATAAAACCAATAATACCACCTTTAACTCTCTAATTCTCACAAAAAGCATGATTTCAAGCTAGTTTCTAAGTCATAAAGGGTGTTTTTAATATCAAAATTAAGTATAAAAATAACGGTTTTTCAACTGTTATCACAACCCCAAACTTAGAACTTTGCTTGTCCTCAAGCAAACAAGATATAACTCAATCTTTCACCAATCAATACAATGGTTCAACACATTCAAAAACTCTTTCTTCCAAGACAAGTAATTACTCAAATCAGCTCATCAAACAGAATTCAGTCAAGATGTACACATGCCTTGATAAAAATCACTCATCATGATGTTCACATAATCACATAATATCGAACAAATGTTATTTTGATGAATGATCAATTAACTAAGCATAGATGTAATCATGTATCATGGAACTATTCCTCGCTAGGCAAAGTGTTTCACTCAGTCAAACAAGTGTATATAGAGGTCACTCCTTCACTCTACTTATCCCAACGTCACATAGAAAAAAATTGTCTTTCATTTACCACAATCAAACATACTCATAAACAAGTATCATCACAAGGACTTTTCCATGACTTGTAACGTGGTTGGGTTAAGAAGAAAAATTGGTTTTTCAAGATCACAAAATCCTTGAGTTAAGAGAGTCATTCATAAATTTATCATTCACATACAATCTCTCTTTAGACCAATCTCACTCATTCCCAACTTTCCCCTTTTTGCATTGAGCTTTCTTTCTTTGCATTCTATTTTCTTTTCTCTTTTTCATACTTGCTTAATAATTAGCTCAATGCTTTTCATTACTATCTTTTTCAATTCTCCCAATCAACCCCAAACTTGAACCTTTATCAATACCACATCATGATTCTCAACTGAACTCAAGGTAAAGTTTTCACAAAGGATCTGTTTAAGGTTTGAGGTTCAAAAAGGGTAGAACACTTCGTGTTCTCTTTCATTTGGGCTAAAATCATGCATTGGCTAAGAAAAAGGGGTAATCAAAAATTGCCTTGATCATATGACACAAGCAAGCAAGTAGTTCAATCATAGAAACCTGGGCAATATCATTCATGCTTCCAAAAGAATAGCAATCATTCACAGCAAATACTTTGGAGTTCAAAACCTCACACAAGCTAATGCAATGTTCCCCATACACCAAATACACATCTTGCTTAGCATCATAATCACAATCATAGTATCATGCATCTGTTCACATAGTTTGTGAACAACCACCTATATATCAGCATATTATGCACATCTCAACATCAATCAATATCAAAGCCTCATCAAGAACTACTCATCACATGCAAATCAATATCAAACCATCACATCAGATATAAGTCTCAAACTGAGTACATCAACACCTATTCTAAAAACAACAACAAAATAAAGTTCACAAGATAAAGATAAGAAACATCTTGTTCTACTGCAAATAACATTCATCAGTAAATGCTATCATCATCCTCTAATATCAATCTGAGTCCTCATCATCATCATCTTCCTCTTCTTCATCACCATCCTCATAATCATCATCTTCATCATCATCTTCCATGGCTGAAGCTTCAGCTACTCCAGCTCCACTAGCCTGTGCCTGATCCTCTGGCCATCCTACCATAGTGTTAAACTCATTCATCGTCTACTTCCGGCTAGGGGGTGTATCATACAGCCCTATAATCATCTTTGCAGTGGCCACCTGCCCTCTATGCAATGCCTACATCCTAGACTCCATCAGGGAAATATACATATCCCTCAGCTCAAAAGGTTGTGCATCCTGAGGCTGTGCATGTGCTGGTGGTGGTCCCCTCTTGGGAACTCTAGGAGGATGTGGTGGTGGCACTTGCTGGGCCGCCTCATCCATCATGCAATACTGGCTATAATAGGCAGCATCAATCTCCTTCCTTGGTCGCTCCATCGACGGTGTGGAAGTATTCACCCCAGCTAACTCACAAAGATGTGTGATCAATATTAATATTCAACCCTTTGAGCACACAATACAGGAAGATGGCCCTACTGACAGTGATATCAGAAACATGTAAACACGGCTGAACATTGGCATGAGTGAATGTCATCCAGTATTTTGCAAGAGGAGTTAAATGAGATCTCCTAATATGAATACGCATCAATCATGTTCCTCTGGGAGTGTCCTCCAAGCACACACAATGCCCTCTCCACATCATCAAAGTTTGCTCCCTCCTCCGTACTCAGTGCAAACTAACACTGTTCACTAGCCCATTCAGTATGCAGAAACCAGTCAATAGTATCAGGATCGAACCGAATAATCTTTCCTCTCACATAGCTCATGTACCTCTTGGTATAAGTGTTGCCGAATGGCCTTGCATTGGTGTAAAATTCCTTGACCACTGCTATGTTTGTTGGTTTAGGATAAGCAGCTACATTCTCCCATCCTCTTCTTTCTATTTCCTCTCCAAATTTTGAGGCCAAAGATAGTATCCACCCCACTTTTCTTTCCATCAAAACCCTTCGATCTTGGACTATTTTGAAGTGTCGCTCATGCTTATGAGAAAGGAACTTGTTTGAATAGAAACGTGTTGGATCCTTTCTCTTGTTCCCCAAGGTTTGAACTCCCTTCCCTCATGACAAAGCCATCCCTGCATCATGGTGAAACAAATCCTCGATCTCCAAAAACGGAGTCAAAAACTTGTTAACCCTTGGCAAGTGTAACCGAATCGTATCAAGTAATAATCCTGGTAAGACCAAGTATCGTTCTCCCAAAGAACTCACGGCCTAGACAGTTATGTGATTTATTGATGAATTAAGACTTGTGAACAAATTGTTGTAAGTTTCAAATGCAAAAGACTGAAAAGTAAATATGTATGCATGTGATGATCAATGGGCAAGAAGAAACAAAACACGTGAATTGAAATATATGGATGAATATGTTGTTCGGGTTTATCAATTTCATCTTATTCACTCTCTTATATTTAGAAATTCATCATTCTTACTTTCTAAATTACTTAAAACCCGATGTCTCGGCGAAGAAAGCCTAATCATTATCACTAGTTTACAATGTCTTGTCTTCCTAGCAATTAATCATGCATTATAGTGAACAAAAACTTAAAGGCAACCAACTATCATACTCCTATGTCTAGGTTTGTAATATACTGATGGGAGAGATTCCCCAGATCTAGATTTCCCCGTATGTGTTCATATAGACAAAACCAATAATCATGACATCGAATAAGTTAAACAATGCATGCTTTGAGCAAAGAGGAAAAACCCTAACTAGTAATGAAAGAAAGCATGTATCATAAAGATGATCTTGAAGAACAAATTCCATACAAGAGAGTTTCTAAGGATTTACATTGATTCCCCAACAACAAAATAAGTTTAGTTCACCATATTCATGGTGAAACTAGATGAAATACAATGGAAAAGTGAAGGATAGAACCCTAGAAAGTTGAGAAAGGAGCCTTAGCATCCAAAATCCTCCTCCAAGGGGTGAAAGAGTGCGTTTTTGCTTCGTACCAGCCAAAGATCCAAACCCTAGAACGTCCTAAAGCTTATATACTATTCTAAAAAATATAGAGAAGTAGGCCCAAGCCCAGAAAAGCGCCGCTCAGCGGTAGTAGCGCATGTCAATTCTTCCCCTCAACGTCAGTTTTCCCCTCAATGGTGCCAACCGGTACTGAAAAGTGCCGCTCAACGGTAATTGGCGTTGAGCGGTACTTGCTGATTCTCTTCTTTTGCACTTTTTGTGTCCTTTTCTGATTCCATCTCTATCCCTTTTCACTTCTTTCATCAATTTCATCTAAAAACCCACAAAAACAAGGAAATCAAGCATAAAACCTATCCAACTCTGTTATTTCCAACAATTCAACAAAATCATGAGTTCAAGATAATTTCTATGTCATAAAGGTTGTAAATGAAGTCAATTTTAAGTATAAAAATAACAGTTTTTCAACTGTTATCTGATGAACAAATTTATGAACACCAAAATACGGCGTCACAAACTTGTTTTACAATCGGCAAGTATGACCGAATCGTTTCAAGTAATAAACTTGGTAAGACCAAGTATCGTTCTCCTAAAGGACTCACGGCCTAGTTTAGTTATGTGATTCGTTGATTAGCTAAGACTTAAGAACGAAATAATTGGATTTTATATGCAAAAGACGAAAATAAACATGTATGCATGAGGGTAATCAATGGCTAAAACAAAAATACAAATACTTTCAATGGAATATATGGATGAGTATGTTGTTGGGGTTTATCAATTTCATCTTATCCACTCTCATATATTTTAGGAATTCAACATTCAATTCATCATTGTTAATGCCACTCTCTAAATTACCTTTCAAGAAGGCTTCTCCCTAATTACGAGTTCATACGATTCCAAGCATTCCTAATAATTAGTTCATTCAGGGCACGAGCTTAACGGCAACCAATATACTATTGGGAGAAATTCCCCAGATCTAGACTTCCCCGTACGTTTCTGTATCGACAAAATCAATAATCATGCAGTGAATGAGTTAAACAAAGCAAGCATTGAGCAAAGAAGAAAAACCCTAACTAATGATGAAAGAAAGCATAGGTCTTAAATATAAGATGTAAAAACAAATTCCATATATGAGAGTTTCATAAGACTACATTGATTCCCCAACAACAATACAAGGTTTAGTTCACCATATTCATGGTGAAACTAGATGAATAATAATGAAATAAGGAAAGATAAAACCCTAAAAAGGTGAAGAGGTAGCCTGAGCATCAAAGATCCTCCTTCAAAGGGGTGGAAGAGAGAGTATTTGCTTCGTCACAGCCAAAGATACAAACCCTAGGAAACCCTAAAGCTTATATACTATTCATAAATTACAGAAAAATTAGGCCCAAGCCCATAAAAGTGTCGCTCAGCGGTAAGTGTGCGAGCTCGGTTCTTCCCCTCCGCGGCCATTTTGCCCCTAAGCGGACCTCCCGTGACTTTCTGAGTACTGCTCAGCGGTAAACTGCCGCTGAGCAGTAATTGCGACTCCTCCTTTTGCACTTTTTGATGTCTTTTCTGATTCCCTTTCTCTCCTTCTTCACTTCTTTCACCAAATTCACCTTAAAACCTGCACAAAAACACTGAAATCAAGCATAAACCTGTCCAGCTCTCTTATTTCTGAAAATATGAGTAAAAGCATGATTTCAAGCTAGTTTCTAAGTATAAAGGTTGCTTTTAGTATCAATTTTAAGCATGAAAATAACAGTTTTTCAACTGTTATCACAACCCCAAACTTAGAACTTTGCTTGTCCTCAAGCAAACAAGATGTAACTCAATCTTCCACCAATTCATATGATGGTTCACTCATTCAAAAATCTTCTTTTCAAGATAAGTAAAAACTTCAATCAAACTTATGACCAAGATTTCAATCAAGATGTGCACATGCTTTAGTGTTCACGAATTCATTTAATATCCAACAAATGCTATTTTTCATGAATGATCAATCAATTAGGCATGGTTGTTCTTGTGCTCATGGAATACTTCCTCACCAGGTAAAGTGTTTCACTCACACTCAAGTGTATAAGAGGTAATCACTCATTCACTCCACTATCACAATGTCACATGAATTAACTTTGCCTTTCATTTAACCACAATCAAAAACATTAACAAGCATGCATCATCACAAGGACTTTTTCATGGCTTATAACGTGGCTGGGCTAACAAGAAAATTGGTTTTTCTGGATCACAAAATCCTTGAGTTAAGAGAATCATAACAACACAATTATTCTTATTTTTTCCAACTTTCTTTTGCATTGAGCTTTGCCTTTCTTTTCTTTTCTTTCTCTTTTTCTTTTCACATTCTTATTTCTTGGCTTCTTAGCTCAATGCTTTTCCCTTTTTCTTTTTCATGCTTTCCCAACAACCCCAAACTTGAACATTTATAAATACCACACAAGATTTTCTACTTAACTCAAGGTAAAGTTTTTCAACAATGGTTTTCAATTCATGTTCAAGGCTAAGGGTTCAAAGGATAGAACACAAAGTGTTCTCTTTTAATGGGCTAACTTTATGAATTTGGCCAATAAAAAGGGTTCCAACAAATGGCCTTGATCATATGATACAAAACAAGCAATTGATTCAATCATAGAAAACCTGGGCAAAGTCATTCATGCTTCCAAAGCAATAGCATTCAATCAATAAAAACTCTGGAGCTTAAAACCTCACATATAAGCTCATTCATATTTGACATACACATCCTGCTTAATCTCACAATCACAATCATAATATCCTGCATTTGTTCACAAAGCTTGTGAATCACCTGTATAAGCATTTTATGTGCACATCTATCTCAACATCAATCAATCAATAATCATCATCAAGCATTACTTATCACACAATCACAGTCAATAGCAAACCATCATACCAAACCAGGTTTCCAATAGAGTACATCAAACCTCATCTAAAACAAAAGTAAATAAGTTCAGAACACTTAAACCAACAAAAGCATAAGTTCATGATAGCATTCATCAATAAATGCTATCTCAGCTCCTCATCAATCTGAGTTGTCCTCTGTATCTTCCTCTTCTTCCTCATCTTCATCATCTTCAAACGCATCATCATCATCACCTTCATCTTCTTCCATCTCCTTAACTGAAGCTTCAGCTGCTTCAGCTCCTCCTCCTTGCACCGGCTCCTCTGGCCAAGCTACCACATTATGGAATTCCTCCATAGTCCACCTATGAGCGGGAGGTGTATCATACATCCCCACAATCATCTAAGCAGTAGCCACCTGCCCTCTATGAATGGACTGTAACTGAGCACCTATAAGGGACATGTACATATCCCTCATCTGGAATGGTTCTGCTTCATGTGTCTCAGCAGATATCTGGCTATGTGCTTGCCCTCTTTCTCTGCGAGCACGACGTGGTGGAACTGGCTGAGCTGCCTCCTCACCTCCACAGTATTGTTTGTAATATGCCTCATCAATAGCTTTTCTTGGCCTTTCAAATGGTGGAACAAAAGTGTCCACCCCAGCTATCTTACAAAGGTGAGTGATTAAGGAGGGATGTCCGAGGGGTGCTTTGTTATTTGAGGTATTAGCACACACACTATTCTCATCAGCTATGACCTGCCCAATGTTAACATTTAAGTTCCTGATAGCACAGTAGATGAAGAGTGCCCGGCTGAGAGTAATATCTGACACATGTGAACATGGCTGAATGTTGGCATGAGAAAATGCCATCCAATACTTTGCAAGAGGAGTGAGATCAACCCTCCTAATGTTAACCACTAAGCCAGATCTATTCCTTTGGAAGTGTCCTCTAGGTATACATAGTACTCTTTCTACATCCTCAAAATCAGCCCCTTCCTCCATGCAAAGAGCAAACTGGCACTGTTCACCAGCCCACACAGTATCCAGGAAGTTATTAATAGAATCAGGATCATACCTGATAGCATGGCCTCTGACATAGCCTAGATAATTTTCAGCTGGATAATCACCAATTTTCTTTGCATTGGTGTAGAATTCTTTTACCACAGCTATGTTGGCAAGTGCAGGATATGTGGCTAGCTTTCCCTAGTCATTCCCTAACAATTGCTCTCCAAATTGAGGAGCAAAGTTAGGTATCATTCCAACTTTTCTTTCCATGAGGAGTCTTCTGTCTTGCACCACCTTGAAGTGCTTCTCATGTTTCCGAGAGAGGAACCTACTAGAATGGGGTTGTTCTGGTTCCTTTTCCTTTTTCTTGGTTGCCATGGTTTTCAATCTCTTTCCTGAATAGGATGCCATTCCTGCATTCAAACACAGATACAAAACCACAGAACATGATGTTAATCATTAGTAACACAGAACACAACTCCTTTCGAAGCTAAACCACCGCTGAGGGTCAGAATTTCCCCTCAGCGCCACCAGTGCCACGCAACAAATAAAAAAAAACCAAGTCTAGCAGAGTGCCGCTCATCGGCAGTTTACCCCTAAGCGGTAACTCTGCAGAATTTTGAAAAACTTCTTTTTAAAGTTGTCCTAACTCCACCCAAATGCAATTTTCAGTTTTCCAGTTCATAATCATGCAGTTTAATCGGTTCAAACATCAAATATATCATCAAATCATGCATAGAAATCAAAACCCCTAAATAATCATGCTTTGACAATCACATTCAAAATCAAGAACCCTAGAATGAACAAAATGCATTTTACTTACTTGGGTGGAGATACTAGATGCAATGAGAATTCTTCCAAGCTAAAATGCTCTCTTCCAACCCCAAACTTTGATGGCACACTAGTGAAAAAGTGAGTGGAAGAGAAGTTTTCTTAAGAGGGAAGAGTGAAAAGATGTGGAAAACCTTGGAGAAGGTATGTGGGAGTGCTTGTGCAGAGAAGAGCCTGAAAGAATGAACAATTATGCAGCTTAGGGTTTAAAAATACCCTAATGGGCTCGGGTCCCGCTAAGGGGAAACTAAAGCCCATCTGCGAGAGTACCGCTCAGCGGTAAGTTGCCGCTCAGCGGCACTTTCGTGAAGTGCTCTTCTCCTTATTTTCTTAACCTACGTGCCTCCTAGGCATGCCCCTCACTAGTTCCCTGCAATTCAATGCTTAAAATACTTATGCAAACCCTATTATGCAACTAAAATGAAACAAACAAAAACAATCAATCAACTAGGTTGCCTCCTAGGTAGCGCTTGTTTAACGTCACTAGCTTGACCCAGTAAAGCTCAAGTTCTTTCTTCTTTTTCTTCTTTCTACTGAACTTCTTCAGAAATTTGATAAAACCAGGAACCTGTTGCGGTGTCTCAATCAGAGGAACTTTAATCTCCAACTTCTTGAAGATTTTCATAAAGCACTTAAATTTCTTTTCCTTCCTATGATTCTTCTTTAGATGAGGATGGGATCTTTCATATGATTTCTTCTTCTTTCCTCTCATCTTCTTTTTCTTCCTATTCCTCTCACTAAATTTTCTCTTTTTCTTTTCTCTTATTTTTTTCTTCCCTTTTCTTTTTCTTTTCAACTTCTTTATTTTCACACAAATTTTCTTTCTCTCTTCTCTCTCAACCACTTCTTTCTCTTTTTCTTCATCTTTATTTTTCTCACTCAACTCTTCTTTTTCTTTTCTCTCTATCTTTTCCTCATCACCCCCTGTTTTTCTCTCATCAAGAATCTTGTCACTTTCAGTGATAGTGGCTTGCCCTTCCTCCTTAGGGTTAACTTCAGTATTAACCTCATCATTCAATCTCTGACTAATGTAATGAAGTTGCATCTCCATTCTTTTACATGATTCTTCAATGCTTTTCTGAGTAGCGTCAGAATTTTTCAAAAATCACTGAAGGGTTTCATCCAACCTATCCGAGCTTCCTGATGGAAAGGGTTGTTGTTGTTGCTTGTTAAATTGCCCTGATTGTCCAGCTTGCCCACTTTGTTCTTGACCAATACTTGGGTGTGGTTTCCACCCTTCATTGAAGTTTCCCTAACAGTATGGAAATTGATTGGCCGTGAAGTTGACATCCTTTAAAGCTTCTACTAGAAAAGCGCATTGACCATTGATATGATCACCTCCACATAATTCACAAAACTGTGATTGAACCTGTGCAACAGTCTTTAATTCTTCTGGCAGTTGTTCAAGTATCTTTGTGAGATTCTCCAATTGTTGAGTTATTAACTTGTTCTGAGCTATCAAGGCATCATTGGGTTGCAACTGTAGAACTCCTTTTTGTTGAATAGGAGCTCCTCTTTCACTGTTCCACTTATTGTTATTAGTAGTCATGTTTTCAATTATTTCTGTGGCTTCCTCTGGAGTCTTCCATTTGATATTGCCTCCAGCTGAGGCGTTAAGCATCATCATGGTTTGTGAACCAAGACCTCCAAGGAAGATTAGGACTACTTCTCCTTCGTCAAATCCATGCGTGGGAGTCTTTCTTAATAGGCTTTTGTACCTGTCCCATGCGTGACCTAGTGTTTCCTCCATGCCTTGTCTAAATGAAGAGATCTCTTGCTTCCCTTTGTTGATTTTAAAGTTTTGTTGCTGCCATTGTTGTTGTGGTTGGTTCTCAAATTGTCCGGCAGCTTGCCAAAATTTGTTTTGATCCATGCTTGAGTCATGTTCCCACCAGTGGTTGAGATTACTTTGGTAGAATTAAGTGCCCATATAGTTAAATTCTTGACCAAATTGCATTCTGCAGACATTAGGCACAAAACCCTAAAAACAATTGTTAGCACAAAAAGATAGAGAAGATAGATAAAAACAAATCAAAGGATATAATTGAAAAGATAAGAAGATAGGAAATAAAAACAGAAAAATAAAATAAAATAAAAACAGAAAATAAAATCAAATAAAATAAAATAAAAACTGAAAAATATAAAGAGAAAAAATAAAAAAAATTCGAAATTTAAATTAAAAATTCAAAAACAAGTCAAAGATAATCAATAATCAAACAAATAAACTCGTTAAACCACGAGTCCCCGGCAACGGCGCCAAAAACTTGATGAACAAATTTATGAACACTAAAATACGGCGTCACAAACTTGTTTTACAATCGGCAAGTATGACCGAATCGTTTCAAGTAATAAACTTGGTAAGACCAAGTATCGTTCTCCCAAAGGACTCACGGCCTAGTTTAGTTATGTGATTCGTTGATTAGCTAAGACTTAAGAACAAAATAATTGGATTTTATATGCAAAAGACGAAAATAAACATGTATGCATGAGGGTGATCAATGGCTAAAACAAAAATACAAATACTTTCAATGGAATATATGGATGAGTATGTTGTTGGGGTTTATCAATTTTATCTTATCCACTCTCATATATTTTAGGAATTCAACATTCAATTCATCATTGTTAATGCCACTCTCTAAATTACCTTTCAAGAAGGCTTCTCCCTAATTACGAGTTCATACGATTCCTAGCATTCCTAATAATTAGTTCATTCAGGGCAGGAGCTTAACGGCAACCAATATACTATTGGGAGAAATTCCCCAGATCTAGACTTCCCCGTACGTTTCCGTATCGACAAAATCAATAATCATGCAGTGAATGAGTTAAACAAAGCAAGCATTGAGCAAAGAAGAAAAACCCTAACTAATGATGAAAGAAAGCATAGGTCTTAAATATAAGATGTAAAAACAAATTCCATATATGAGAGTTTCATAAGACTACATTGATTCCCCAACAACAATACAAGGTTTAGTTCACCATATTCATGGTGAAACTAGATGAATAATAATGAAATAAGGAAAGATAAAACTCTAAAAAGGTGAAGAGGTAGACTGAGCATCCAAGATCCTCCTTCAAAGGGGTGGAAGAGAGAGTATTTGCTTCGTCACAGCCAAAGATACAAACCCTAGGAAACCCTAAAGCTTATATACTATTCATAAATTACAGAAAAATTAGGCCCAAGCCCATAAAAGTGCTGCTCAGCGGTAAGTGCGCGAGCTCGGTTCTTCCCCTCAGCGGTCATTTTGCCCCTCAGCGGACCTCCCGTGACTTTCTGAGTACCGCTCAACGGTAAACTGCCGCTGAGCGGTAATTGCGACTCCTCCTTTTGCACTTTTTGATGTCTTTTCTGATTCCCTTTCTCTCCTTCTTCACTTCTTTCACCAAATTCACCTTAAAACCTGCACAAAAACACTGAAATCAAGCATAAACCTGTCCAGCTCTCTTATTTATGAAAATATGAGTAAAAGCATGATTTCAAGCTAGTTTCTAATTATAAAGGTTGCTTTTAGTATCAATTTTAAGCATGAAAATAACAGTTTTTCAACTGTTATCATTATCACAACCCCAAACTTAGAACTTTGCTTTTCCTCTAGCAAATAAGATGTGACTCAATCTTCTACCAATCCATTCAATGGTTCACCACATTTAAAAATCCTTCTTTCAAGACAAGTAAATACTCAATTTAGCTTATCACCAAGACTTCAATCAAGATGTGCACATGCTTTTAGTGTTCACTCAATCACATCATATCCAACAAATGCTATTATCATGAATGATCAATCAACTAAGCAAACATTGTATAACAATTGGTATCATAAAGATGATCTTGAAGAACAAATTCCATACAAGAGAGTTTCTAAGGATTTACATTGATTCCCCAACAACAAAATAAGTTTAGTTCACCATATTCATGGAGAAACTAGATGAAATACAATGGAAAGGTGAAGGATAGAACCCTAGAAGGTTGAGAAAGGAGCCTTAGCATCCAAAATTCTCCTCCAAGGGGTGAAAGAGTGTGTTTTTGCTTCGTTCCAGCCAAAGATCCAAACCCTAGAATGTCCTAAAGCTTATATAATATTCTAAAAAATACAGAAAAGTAGGCCCAAACCTAGAAAATTGCCGCTCAACGGTAGTAGCGTGTGTCAATTCTTCCCCTCAACGCCAGTTTTCCCCTCAGCGGTGGCAACGGGTACTGAAAAGTGCCGCTCAACGGTAATTGGCGTTGAGCGGCACTTGCTGATTCTCTTCTTTTTGCACTTTTTGTGTCCTTTTCTGATTCCATCTCTATCCATTTTCACTTCTTTCATCAATTTCATCTAAAACCTGCAAAAATAAGGAAATCAAGCATAAAACCTGTCCAACTCTGTTATTTCTAACAATTCAACAAAATCATGAGTTCAAGCTAATTTCTAAGTCATAAAGGTTGTAATTGAAGTCAATTTTAAGTATAAAAATAACAGTTTTTCACTTGTTATCACATCACAAACAATTCACAAAACCAAAAGAACATCATCAAGCATTAGTATCAAAAACAATCCAAACTCACTCTTCTTATCACTATTGAGGGCAAAACAGGGGCCTTCAGCGTTACCTGCAACAAACATCCAACCAAACAACACAATTGGCCAGCAATCAGAAAAACCACCTCTACAGAAATCACGCTGAGCGTCCCTTAGAGGGCCCTCAGCACCAATTAGTTCAGTTTTCAAAAATAGCCCTAGCTGGCCTTAAACGCTACTCGCATGCATTTTTCACAGTTCCAATCATCAATCAAACATTTTAATCGGTCCAAATAGTGATTATTTCAACAAATCATGCATAAATATCAAATTTTCTCAAGAATCATTCTTGGACAACAACATTCATTCAAAATCAAACTTTCAAATGCCTTAGAATGTAAAATGGATGTACTTACTTGGTTGGAGATGCTCAATGTGTGAAGAATGCCAAATGAAATTGGAGATAACAAACCCTAACAATAGTGCTCACAACAAACCCCAAACTTGGATGGAAAAGTGATGCAAAATGGGTGGAGAAAGGGTTTTGTGGAGGAGGATGAAGGGGAAAGTGGAGAGAAATCCTTTGGAGAGTGTTTTGGAGTGGCTAGAAAGAGTGAAGAGTGAATGGGGCGGCTAGGGCGAGACCTAGTGTAAGGAAAGCATCTAATGGGCCAACTTACGCTAAGCCCAATTTTCACCTAGAACCCAAATCTGCAGAAGTCGCGCTCAGTGCCCTAAACTGGCGTTGAGCGGTGAGCGCGATACATTCTCTCCTCTTTTCTTGCTTTCCCTAAGCATACTCAACCAATATCCACTCAACTTCAACTCTTAATTTTTCAAATTTCATGTATTTTCCACTCACTTCACATACTCTCACTCAAATAATGCATTTAATCTTTCACACCACTCAAACATTCAACAATTAAGAACCTAAAATGCAACTAGAACAAAGATAAATTCAAACAACTAGGTTGCCTCCCAGGTAGCGCTTGTTTAACATCACGAGCCTGACCCACGAATCCTCCAGCATCCTTCAGTATATGCATATCTTTCTCACCAACACCCATTAGTAGGTGTGTATAAGCATAGTATCCTTTAGTAGATACTCTATCACCTAGCATCCATTAGTAGATGCTATGCCATAATAGTCTCATAACAAAATAAAACAATGTTCCAAAGTTTCAAATTACATCACCAAAATAAACAAACTCAAAGAAATTAATGTCTTTAAATCACTAGGGTGCCTCCGAGTAAGCGCTCTTTTAACGTCATTAGCTTGATCCAATAAAGCTCAAGTTCCATCTTTAATGTTGGTGTTCTTCTTTCTTTCATCACACCAACTCATCAATTGCTTTCGGTCCACCTTCTTGACTCATCTTGAATATGGAGCTTCAATCTCTATCACTCCATTCTCTTTAAAATCTTTCACAACCCACCACTTGCCTTTGAATCTTACAGGTGTGCCAAGTTTGAATTGTTCATCCAACAAGTCATCATGAACCACCCTTCCTCTGTCATCTTTTTCTTCTTCCCTAACCTGTAACAAGAAACAATTGTTACCTTTGATGACCAGCGTGACAACTTTAGGGCTAATCACTGGTGCATCCTTACATGTAGCTTTATGATTAGTCTTCCTTTCTTGAATCTGCTTCTCAGCTTTGAAGACATTAAAGATCACCTTTTCCTCTTGGTCTTTAAGCACTATCATCCCATCATCCCCATTGATGATTACCTTTGTCGTTTTCATAAACGGTCTTCTAAGAATAATTGGGATCTTCTCATCTTCCTCCATCTCCATCGCCACAAAATCCACCAGGAATTTAAGCTTCTCTATACAAACCACAACATCTTCCGCTACACCATAGGGTTTCTTGGAAGATCCATCTGCCATGAGCAAAGTCACCTTTGTTGGCTTGACTTCAAGATCATCAATCATTTCAAGCATAGATAAAGGCATCAAATTAATGCTTGATCCTAAATCAATTAAGGCTTTCCTTATATTCACCTTCCCAATAACGCAATGAATAGTAAAACTTTATGGATCTTTCAGTTTTGGAGGAAGTGGTTTCTCCAAAGTAACATTGCAATTTCCCTGTTCATCCATAGTCTCCTCATCTAAATATCTCTTTTCTGTGAGGAATTGCTTCATGTGCTTAGCATAAGCAGGAATTTGTTGCAGTGCTTCGGTCAAAGGTATAATAATCTCCAATTGTCTGAAGATCTCCTTAAAACGCTCATATTGTCTCTCTTTATCTAGTTTTTTACGCCCCTTAGGATAAGGAAGAATTTTTTCAATTTTCTCACAATTTTTCTCTCCCCTCTTCTTTTCTTTTTCTTTTGTCTCAACCTCACATATTCTCTCTTCTCTTTCTTCTATCTTTTCTAACTCAACTCTTTCTTTGCTCTCTTTCACCCTTTCATCATCTATGCCCACAATAGCTCTACACTCTTCCTTAGGGTTAACCTTAGTGTTAGCCCCAAATTGCTTTTCCGCTTTATCTTCCATCTTCTTAGCCAGTTGGCCAACCTACATCTCCAAATTTCTTATAGCAGCTTCCGTGCTCTAGTGATTGGAGATAGTCACCTGCATAAATTGTTGAAGAGTGTCTTCTAGCTTTGTTGATCTCTTATTTAATGCAGATACTTGTTGCCATAGGGATGGTTGTTGTTGTGGTCTATTAAATTGTCCTGCTTGTCCAACTTGTCCATTTTGACCTTGAGCCATGCTTGGGTGAGGTTTCCATCCTTGGTTGAAGTTCCCTTGGCGGTATTGGAATTTATTGCCCATATAATTGACATCTTCTTGGGCCTCCACTGGAAAAGCACATTGACCATTTATATGATCACCACCACATAATTCACAGAGTTGTTGTTGAACATGTGAAACGTTCTTCAGCTCCTTTGGCAACTGTGCGAGTGTCTTTGTCAAATTCTCCAACTGTTGAGTTATAATTTTATTTTGTGCAAGCAAGGCATCCTGAGATTGCAATTGTAGAACTCCCTTCTATTGAGTTGGAGCTCCTCTTTCATTATGCATCTCGTTATCATTAGTAGTCATCTTGTCAATCAATTCAAAAGCTTCCTCTAGAGTCTTACACTTAATATTACCTCCAGCTGAGGCATCTAGCATCAATTTGGTGTGTGAACCTAGACCTCCAAGGAAAAGAATGACTAATGTTGCTTCATCAAAGCCATGCATGGGCGTCTTCCTCAACAAGCTTTTGTATCTATCCCATGCTTGACCTAACGTCTCCTCCATACCTTAGCCTTGTTGATTTTTGATTGTGGGAAGTACTTGTTCAGAAACTTTGAAACCACAACTTCCCATTCAGTAAAGCTCTCCTCCGGGAAAGAATTCAACCCTAGCTTAGTATTTCCTCCCAATGAGAAAGGAAATAAACTAAGCTTTATAGCGTCATCTAGCACACCATTGATTTTTACAGTGTTGCAATCCGCGTTGAATGTTGTCAGATGTTGGTATGGACTTTCATGAGACAATCCATTAAATTGGTTGCTCTTCACCAATTGTATCAAGGTCAGTTTCCCCTCCATATTTGTAGCATTGACCCTCGGCCTAGCAATGCTGTTAAAGTGATGAGGGCCAACAACAGTGGTGTAATCTGCTAGAGTGCGTCTGCCATTATTTTCTCCAGCCATCTCTTTAGTACTCTGGTCAGATCTTTTTGGTGAGGGTTGTAGTGTCTACGGAGAAGGAAATAATTCTATAGATGTTCGGATTCTCCTTCTCCGTCTACTCTCGTCCAATCCTTCAAGAAGAGGTTCTGATGTTTTCTTGCTTCTAGTTCGAATTATACCCTGCATACAAAAGAAAACAAAACCCTAAAAAGCACTTTTAAAACAAAACAAAACAAAAATACACTAAAAATAAAAAATCAAGTCAAAGCTAATCAATAATTACACTAATAGAATAGTTAAACCACGAGTCCCCAACAACGGCGCCAAAAACTTATTAACACTCCGGCAAGTGTACCGAATCGTATCAAGTAATAATCAATTGTAAGACCAAGTATCGTTTCCCTAGAGACTCACGACCTAGACATTCATGTGGTTTCTTGATTAATTAAGACTTGTAAACAAAATCATGGTGTTTATAATGCAGAAAATAAATATGAATGCAAGTGTTGATCAATTGACTTGAAGAATGCATAGGTGATTGATATAAAATATGGAATGATTATGCTGTTGGCGTTTTCGACCTATCCTATCCACTCTCATGTATTTATGAATTCATCTTCTTCATTAATGTTAATGTCACGTTCTATTTTACCTTAAACCCGATGTCTCGGTGAAGAAAGTCTACTCTTAATTACTAGTTCACAATGTCTTGTATCCCCAGCAATTAATTATGCATTACATTCACAGAGAAGCTTAAAGGCAACCAACCCTCCTATCCTTATGTCTAGGTAATATTGCTTTTGGGGGAATTTCCCCAGTTCTAGATTTCCCCTTATGTGTCCATATTGAAAAAATCAATAATCATGCAATTGAATGAGTTAAACAAAGCATGCATAGAGTGTAGAGGAAAAACCCTAACAATTAATTAAATATAACATTTATAATATAAATCAATTCAATACATGAGAGTTTCAAAGGATTACATCGTTTCCCCCAACAACAATGGAGGTTTAGTTCACCATAGAGATGGTGAAACTAGATGAAAATATGGAAAAGAATGAAAGATAAAACCCTAAAAGTTGAAGATCGGAGCTTCCGCATCCGAAATCCGCCTTTGAGGGGTGAAAGGAGTGTGTTTTCGCCTCTTTCTGTCAAAAAATATGAACCCTAGGTTGTCCAAAACCTTAAATAATTCATAAAAATAACATAAAATAGGTCCAAGCCCACGTCGTCAACACTCAGCGCCCCAAAAGGGCGCCCAATGGTAAGTGCGACACTCAAATGATGCTCAACGGTGGCACTCAAGGGTGAAACAGTGGTTGCAGAACCAAATGACGCTTAGTGGTGGCGCCCAGGCGTGAAACAGTGGTTGCAGCACCAGATTGACGCTCAGCGGTGGTGCTCATGCGTGAAACAGCGATTACACCTCTAAAGTGGCGCTCAACGCCCCAAAATGATGCTCAACGCTTTTTGCAATTCTTCTATTTACCACTTTTCCAACCTTTCCTGACTCCAACTCATTGCTACTTCAACTTCTTCATCCAATTCATCTTAATTCCTGTCAAAACAAAGAAAACTAAGCATAAAACCACTAATACCACCTTTAACTCTCTTATTCTCAGAACTTAAGCAAAAGCATGATTTCAATCTAGTTTCTAAGTCATAAAGGGTGTTTTTAATATCAAAATTAAGTATAAAAATAACGATTTTTCAACCGTTATCACATTCTAGTGAGATTCAACAAAAAGTTGTGAGTTGTGAAAGAACTCAAAACTGATGGACTGATAGAGATTGAATCTCCAATTTCCACGAGAATCAAAAAGGTGAATAGGAAGTTACTGAAGAATTGTTGGTTTGGAGAAAGACAAGATGACACCAAAATAAAAGATGTGACATGAGCTTATTTGGTCAAGCTAGTGACGTTAAAGAAGCGCTTGCTGGGAGGCAACCCAGTGTTTTACAAACTGTTATTTTGTTTCTTTATTTTTTGTCATTTGAATTTTGTTTTTGTTTAATTTGTGTTTTTGTAATTCCAGTGTGCTTAGTTTGTAATAACTGAATGTTTGAGGGGTGGAGAGAGATTAATTGTTTGGTTTCAGTGTTGCTTTGTGAGCTAGGGAAAAGAAACTAGAAAAATTCTCACTGGAATCTGTGAACCCAAGGCCAGGAGTGCCCAAAACAAGCCAAAAAAACTAAGGTAGGAGAGTGTCGCTCGCCGCTTGAGCGCACCTAAGGGCGCCCGAGCGATGCGACTGCAGAGTTGGATTTAAGTTTGAGGTTGTTAACCCTCGGCAAGTTTAACCGAATCGTATCAAGTAATAATAAATGGTAAGACCAAGTATCGTTTTCCAAAGGACTCACGACCTAAACAGTTATGTGATTTGTTGATTAAATTACACTTATGAACGAATTCTCATAGATTTAAATGCAAATACTAAAAAGTAAATCTGAATGCATGTATTGATCAATTGAACAAAAGAAGCAAAGAGTGATTGAAATTTGTGGAATGATGATGTTGTTGGGGTTTTCAATTCATCCTATACACTCTCATGTATTCAAGAATTCATCTTCTTCATTAATGTTAATGCCACTTTCTAATTTACCTTAAACCCAATGTCTTGGTGAAGAAAGCCTACTCCTAATCACTAGTTTACAATGTCTTGTCTCCCTAGCAATTATTCATGCATTACATTCACACAAAAGCTTAAAGACAACTAATCCTCCTATCCCTATGTCTAGGCAATATTACTATTGGGAGAATTTCTTCATGTCTAGATTTTTCTATATGTGTCCATACAAATAAAATCAATGATCATGCAATTGAATGAGTTAAACAAAGCATGCATAGAGTATAGAAGAAAAACCCTAACAATTAATGAAAGAAAGCATATGAATTAAAGAACCAATTCAATACATGAGAGTTTCAAAGGATTACATTGATTCCCCCAACAACAATGAAGGTTTAGTTCACCATAATCATGGTGAAACAAGATGAACAATAATGAAAGATAGAACCCTAGAATTTGAAGAGTGGAGCCTGAGCATCCAAAATCCTTCTCCAAGGGGTGAAGAAAGTATGGTTTTGCTTCGTTCTCCCAAAAGATACTAACCCTAGGTCGACTGAAACCTTATATAGAATCCTAAAGATTACAGAAAAATGACCCAAGGCCCATTAAAGTGTCGCTCAGCGGTAAGTGCGGTTCTTCTATTTGATCCTCAGCCGTAGTTTTGCCCCTCAGCGGTGACTGCGGGACTTTAAAGTGCCGCTCAGCAGTAATTTCCGCTAAGCGGTACTTGCGGCTCTTCTTTTATGCATTTTTTCTTCCTTTTCTGACTCCAACTTATGGCTACTTCACTTCTTCCATTCAATTCATTTTAAAACCTGCAAAAACAAGGAAAACCAAGCATAAAACCCATCCAACTCTCTTATTTCCAAAACATAAGCAAAAACATGATTACAAGCTAGTTTCTAAGTCATAAAGGTTGTCTTTAAGATCAAAATTAAGTCTAAAAATAACAGTTTTTCAACTGTTATCACAACCCCAAACTTAGAACTTTGCTTGTCCTCAAGCAAACAAAATGTAACTCAGTCTTCCACCAATCCATACAATGGTTCACCACATTCAAAAACTCTTTCTTTGAAGACAAGGAATTACTCAAATTCGCTCATCAAAATGAATTCAGTCAAGATGTACACATGCTTTGGTGTTCACATAATCACATATTATCCAACAAATGCTATTCTTATGAATGATCTATTAACTAAGCATAGATATAATCATGTGCTCATGGAATATTTCCTCACCAGATAAAGTGTTTCACTCAAACACACAAGTGTATAAGAGGTCACTCATTCACTCTACTATCACAATGTCACATGAATCAATTTTGTCTTTATTTAACCACAATCAAATACATTCACAAGCAAGTATCATCACAAGGACTTTTCTATGGCTTATAATGTGGTTGGGCTAACAAGAAAATTGGTTTTTCTAGATCACAAAATCCTTGAGTTAAGTGAATCATCTACATACAACCATTTTTCCTTCTTCCCAACTTTCTTTTGCATTGAGCCTTTCTTTTTCTTTCTTTTCTTTCCTTTTTATTTTGCTTTTCATATGCTTAGTTCAATGCTTTTCATATTCCCTTTTTAGACTTCCCAACAACCCCAAACTTGAACCTTTATCAATACCACAAGATATCTTCAAATCAACTCAAGGTAAAGCTTTTCAAAAAGGGTTTTCTATCATGTTCAAAGCTAAGGGTTCAAAGGATAGAACACATTGTGCTCTCTTTTATTGGGCTAAAATCATGCATTTGGCTAATAAGGGTAACAACAGATGGCCTTGATCACATGACACATACAAGCAAGTGATTCAGTCATAGAAACCTAAGCAAAGTCATTCATGCTTTCAATGTAATAGCATTCATTCACAAAAACTCTGGAGTTCAAAACCTCACATATAGGCTCATTCAACATTCCACACACATATCCTGCTTAGCATCATAATCACAATCACAATATCATGCATCTGTTCACATAGCTTGTGAACAACCACTTGTATATCAGCATATAGTGCACAATCTCCACATCAATCAATATCCATGCATCATCAAGCAATACTTATCATGCATAAATCACAAGAAAACCATCATAACATATAAAGTTTCATACTGAGTACATCAAGCCTATTCTAATAACAAAAGCAAATAAGTTCAACAGTACAAAACAAAAGATAAAAAATCATGCTCTAGAGGTGATAGCATCCATCAATAAATGTTATCTCAGCTCCTCATCAACCCATGTTGTCATCTATATCTTCCTCCTCTTCCTCATCCTCAACATCTTCAAAAGCATCTTCATCATCCTCATCATCCATAGCTGAAGCTTCAGCTGCTCCAACTCTGTTGCCTTGAGCTTGCTCCTCTGGCCATGCCACCACATTATGAAACTCATCCATGGTCCACCTATGTGTTGGGAGTATATCATACATCCCAATAATCATCTCTACTGTGGCCACCTGCCCTCTATGGATGGACTGCATCCTAGCATCTATAAGAGACATATACATGTCCCTCATTTGAAATGGCTCTGCCTCTTGAGGCTCTACAGATGCCTGGCCCTGTGGTGGTCCTCTTCCTCTACGAGGACGACGTGGTGATTCTTGCTGAGCTGCCTCATCACCTCCACAATATTGTTTGTAATAGGCATCATCAATAGCTTTCCTAGGCCTCTCAAATGGTGGAGCAGAGATATTCACCCTAGCTAGCTCACATAAGTGTGTAATCAAAGAGGAATGCCCTAGAGGTGCTTTGTTATTCATAGTGTTGGCACACATCTATATCTCATTAGCTATGACCTGGCCAATGTTAATGCTCATCCCTCTGAGCACACAGTACAAGAGAAGCGCCCTGCTAACAGTTACGTCTAAGACATGTGAGCATGGTTGGATGTTGGCATGGGAAAATGTCATCCAATACTTTGCTAGAGGAGTCAGATCAACTCTCCTAATGTTCATACAACACCATTCTTGTTTCTCTGAAAGTGTCCACCAGGCACACAAAACACACTTTCCACATCACCAAAGTCTGCTCCTTCTTCCATATTGAGAGCAAACTGACATTGCTCACCAGCCCATTCAGTATTTAAAAATCTATTAATGGAATTAGGGTCATATCGAATGATGTGTCCTCTAACATAGCTCAGATAATCCTCAGCAGGATGATCACCCAACCTTCTTGCGTTGGTGTAAAATTCTTTCACCACTATTATGTTAGCTGGTGTAGGGTAAGTGGCTAATCTCCCCCGGTTCCTGTTCTCTAGTTGCTCCCCAAATTGTGGAGCAAAGTCAGGTATCAGTCCAGCCTTCCTTTTCATCAGTAGCCTCCTATCTTGGACAACTTTAAAGTGGCGCTCATGCTTGCGAGATAGGAACTTGTTGGCAAAAGAGCGTTTTGGCTCCTTATCCTTCCTCTTGGATCTTATAGTATTGATTCTCTTTCCTAATGAGGAGGCCATCCCTGCATCAAATACAATTCAGAAAACCACAAGACATATTGTTAAGCATTAGAAAACCACAAACAACACCCTAAGATCAGTCATATCACCGTTGAGGGCAATTAAAACCCCTTAGTGCAACTTATATAGCAAGCCAGCAGCCAAAAGAAGCAAGAAAAACCATTCTGTCAGAATCGCGCTCAGGGGAAATTTCCGTTGAGCGACAATTCTGCAGATTTTTCAAAATCTTGTTTAAATGCTCCTAATCTCCACCCACATCTGTTCTTCCTTGTTCCAGCCCCAAATCCAGTAGTTTAATCGGTCCAAACAGAAGTTAATTTATCTAATCATGCATAAAGATCAAAATCCCTCAAGAATCATGCTCAAACAACCATGTTCATACCAATTCATGCTTTCAAAAACCAAGAATGGAAAATTCTTGTACTTACTTGGGTGGAGATGCTAGATGAGTGAAAAATGCTTTAGGAATGTGAAGAAGTCAACCCCCAACAACAATGCTCTAACCAAACCCCAAACTTGAATTAAAACTTGGTGCAAAAGTAAGTGGAAGAGAGGTTTTGTGAAAGGGGAAGAAGGGAAAAGTGAGGAGAACTCTTTAGAGAGTGCTTGAGAGTGTGTAGGAAGAGGGAGATCTGAAAATAGAAGCAAAGTCGCGCCCTAGGGTATAAAAGAGACCTAATGGGCCACATCCCACTGAGCCCAAATAAAACAAACCAGTCAGCCCAATCTGCAGCGGTCGCGCTCAGCGGTAATTACCGTTGAGCGGCATTTGCAGCACCAACTATTCTTCTTCCTAGCTTGCCCTAGGTGTCCTTTACCAATGCCTTTCACTACCCCAATGCATTTAGTTTCTCACATCACTCAAACATTCAATCCCTATAACTAGAGCAAAATCCAAACAAACAAACAAAGATAAATTCAATCAATTGGGTTGCCTCCCAGGTAGCGCTTGTTTAACGTCACGAGCCTGACCCAAAATCCTCCAGCATTGATAAAAGTTGAAATACTGTTATTTTTATGCTTAAAATTGATACTAAAAGCAACCTTTAACACTTAGAAACTAGCTTGAAATCATGCTTTTGTTCATATTTTTAGAAATAAGAGAGTTGGACAGGTTTATGCTTGATTTCAGTGTTTTATGCAGGTTTTAAGGAGAATTTGATGAAAGAAGTGAAGAAGGATAGAGATGGAATCAGAAAAGAACTCCAAAAGTGCAAAAGAAGAGAAGCCGCAAGTACCGCTCAGCGCTAGTTTACCGCGGAGCGGCACTCAAGAACACACGTTGGCTCCGTTGAGGGGTGAAAGTGCAGCTGAGGGGAGATTTGACTTTGCGCTGGTGCCGTTGAGCGGCAGTTTACCGCTAAGCGGTGGTATTTTGGGCTTAGGCCCACCTTCCTATAATATTGCGAATAGTATATAAGCTTTAGGACTTTCTAGGGTTGGTATCTTTGGCTGGAGACGAAGCAAACACACACTTTTCACCCCTTGGGGGTAGAATTGAAGATGGTGACGGCTCTCCTCTTCTCTTTCTAGGGTTTTTCTATCTCTTCCATTCTTTCATTATTGTTCATCTAGTTTCACCATGAATATGGTGAACTAAACTCTTCTTGTTGTTGGGGAATCAATATAATCTTGTGAAACTCTCATATATGGAATTTGTGTTTAAACATCTTATTTGAGATACATGCTTTCTTTCATCATTAGTTAGGGTTTATCCTCTTTGCTCAAAGCATGCATTGTTTAACTCATTCGATGTCATGATTATTGATTTTAGTGATATGGACACATATGGTAAAATCTAGATCCGGGGAATTTCTCCCAAAAGTAATATCGCCTAGACATAGGGATATGAGGTTGGTTGCCTTTAAGCTTGTGTGCGTCAGAATTAATTATTAGGGATGCTAGGAATTGTATGAACTCTTAATTAAGGATAGGCTTTCTTCGCAAGGTAATTTAGAGAGTGGCATTAACATTGATGAAAAGAATGATGAATTCCTAAAATATATGAGAGTGGATAAGATGAAATTGATTTCCCCAACAACATACTCATCCATATAATTCATTCCGTGTTTGTTTTCCTCTTTTCCATTGATCAAACTCATGCATACATATTTAATTATTGTCTTTTGCATTTGAAACCACAAGAATTTGTTCACAAGTCTTAAATAATCAAGAAATCATATAACTAACTAGGCTGTGAGTCCTTTGGGAGAACGATACTTGGTCTTACCAAGTTTATTACTTGATACGATTCGGTCACACTTGCCGAGGGTTAAACAAGTTTTTGGCGCCGTTTTTCAGTGTTCATAAATTCGTCATCAAGCACCCATCAGTAGGTGCAAATATTTTCTTACCAACACCCATCAGTAGGTGTAAATCAACATAGTATCCTTCAGTAGGTACTCTACCACCTAACATCCTTTAGCAAATGTAAACCCTGTAACAAGTTTATAACCAAAACAAAAAATACCAAAAGTTCAAACCAAAAATAAAAGTTCTTAAATCATTAGGTTGCCTCCCAACAAGCGCTCTTTTAACGTCACTAGCTTGACTCAATAAAGCTCAAGTTCCATCTTCTCTTTTCTTCTTTTTACTGAACTTCTTCAGGAATTTGATAAAACCAGGAACCTATTTCAATGTCTCAGTCATAGTAACTTTAATCTCCAATTTCTTGAAGATTTCCATAAAGTGCTCAAATTCCTTCTTCTTCCTATGATACTTCTTTGGATGAGGAAGGGCTTTTTTATATGATTGCTTCTTCTTTCCTCTCATCATCTTTTTCTTACTTTTCTTCTTCCTCAATTTTATCTTTTTCTTTTCTCTTACTTTTTCTTCCTTTCTCTTTTTCCACTCAACTTCTTTATTTTCACACACATTCTCTTTTTTTTCTTGTCTCTCAATGATGACAAATTTATGAACACCGAAAACGGCGCCACAAACTTGTTTGACCCTCGGCAAGTGTGACCGAATCTTATCAAGTAATAAACTCGGTAAGACCAAGTATCGTTCTCCCAAAGGACTCACGGCCTAGTTAGTTATTTGATTCGTTGATTATTTAAGACTTGTGAACGATTGATTGTAGGTTTTTAATGCAAAAGACAGTAATTAAACATGTATGCATGAATGTGATCAATGGCAAAAAGAGTAAAACAAACACTGGATGAATTATATGGATGAGTATGTTGTTGGGGTTATCAATTTCATCTTATCCACTCTTATATACTTTAGGAATTCATCAATCTTTTCATCAATGTTAATGCCACTCTCTAAATTACCTTGTCAAGAAGGCCTATCCTTAATTACGAGTTCATACAATTCCTAGCATTCCTAGTAATTAGTTCTGAAGTGCGGGAGCTTAAAGGCAACCAATATGTTATTGGGAGAAATTCCCCGGATCTAGACTTCCCCGTACGTTCCCATATCGACAAAATCAATGATCATGACAATGAATGAGTTAAAACACTGCATGCTTTGAGCAAAGAGGAAAAACCCTAACAATTAATGAAAGAAGCATGTATCTCAAATAAGATTTTTAAACACAAATTCCATATATGAGAGTTTCACAAGATTACATTGATCCCCCAACAACAATACAAGGTTTAGTTCACCATATTCATGGTGAATCTAGATGAACAATGATGAAAGAATGAAAGATAAAACCCTAGAAAGGTAGAGAGGTAGCCTGAGCATCCAAGATCTTCCTTCAAAGGGGTGGAAAAGAGAGTGTTTGATTCGTCCCAGCCAAAGATACAAACCCTAGGAAACCCTAAAGCTTATATACTATTCGTAAAATTACAGAAAATTAGGCCCAAGCCCAAAATAGTACCGCTCAGCGGTAAGTGCGCGAGTTAGTTTCTTCCCCTCAGCGGCCTTTGCACCCCTCAGCGTAACCAACGTGGGTTTTTGAGTGCCGCTCAGCGGTAAACTACCGCTGAGCGGTGGTTGCGGCTTCTCCTTTTATACTTTTTAATGTCCTTTCTGATTCCATTCCTATCCTTCTTCACTTCTTTCACCAAATTCACCTTAAAACCTGCATAAAACACTAAAATCAAGCATAAACTTGTCCAGCTCTCTTATTTCTAAAAATATAACCAAAAGCATGATTTCAAGATAGTTTCTAAGTGTTAAAGGTTGCTTTTAGTATCAAATTTAAGCATGAAAATAACAGTTTTTCAACTATTATCACTCAACCACTTCTTTTTCTTTCTCTTCATCTTTATCTTTCTCACTCAACCTTTCTATTTCTTTTTCCTCTATTTTTTCCTCATCTCTCTCTATCTCTTCCTCATCAAAAATCTTGTCACTTTCAATGACAATGGATTGACCTTCCTCCCTAGGGTTAAGTTCAGTAGTAACCTCAACATCTTTCAATATCTCAATTAAGTAACCAAAATGCATCTCCATCCTTTTATATGATGCTTCAATTCTTTTCTGAGTGGAGATGGACTCTTGCATAAATTGTTGAAAGACGTCATCCAGAGAGCTTTGTTGCTGCCATTGTTGTTGTGGTTGGATCTCAAATTGTCCAGCAGCTTGCCAAAATTGACTTTGATCCATGCTTGAGTGAGATTCCCTCCAATGGTTGAGATTACCTTGGTAGAATTTAGTACCCATATAGTTAAATTCTTGGCCGAATTGCATCCTGCAAGTATTAGGCACAAAACCCTAGAAAACATTTGTTAGCACAAAAAGATAGAAAAGATAAACTAATAAGACAAAAAGAAAAATTAAAAAGATAGAAAGATAGGAAGATAGAAATAAAGAAGATAGAAAGATAGAAGATAGAAAGAAAAAACGAAAAGATAAAAAGAATAAAAAGATAAGAAGATAAAAACTAGAAAGATAGAGATAAAGATAAAAAAATAAAGAAAAAGATAAAAAATAAAAACAAAAAGATAGAAGATAAAAACAAAAAAGATAAAAAGATAGAAATTAAAAAATTAAGTCAAAGCCAATCAATAATCACACAAATAGAATAGTTAAACCACGAGTCCCCGGCAATGGCGCCAAAACTTGTTAACCCTCGGCAAGTGTAACAGAATCGTATCAAGTAATAATAAATGGTAAGACCAAGTATCGTTTCCCAAAGGACTCACGGTCTAAACAGTTATGTGATTTGTTCATTAAATTAGACTTGTGAACGAATTCTCATAGATTTAAATGCAAATACTAAAAAGTAAATATGGATGCATGTATTGATCAATTGAACAAAAGAAGCAAAGAGTGATTGAAATTTATGGAATGATGATGTTGTTAGGGTTTTCAATTCATCCTATACACTCTCATGTATTCAAGAATTCGTCTTCTTCATCAATGTTAATTCCCCTTTCTAATTTACCTTAAACCTAATGTCTTGGTGAAGAAAGCCTACTCCTAATCACTAGTTTACAATGTCTTGTCTCCCTAGCAATTATTCATGCATTACATTCGCAGAGAAGCTTAAAGGCAACCAATCCTCCTATCCCTATGTCTAGGCAATATTACTATTGGGAGAATTTCTTCATGTCTAGATTTTTCTATACATGTCCATACAAATAAAATTAATGATCATGCAATTGAATGAGTTAAACAAAGCATGCATAGAGTATAGAAGAAAAACCCTAACAATTAAAGAAAGAAAGCGTATGAATTAAAGAACCAATTCAATACATGAGAGTTTCAAAGGATTACATTGATTCCTCCAACAACAATGAAGGTTTAGTTCACCATAATCATGGTGAAACTAGATGAATAATAATGAAAGAATGAAATATAAAACCCTAGAATTTGAAGAGTAGAGCTTGAGCATCCAAAATCCTCCTCCAAGGGGTGAAGAAAGTGTGATTTTGCTTCGTTTTGCCAAAAGATACTAACCCTAGGTCGACTAAAACCTTATATAGAATCCTAAAGATTACAGAAAAATGGCCCAAGGCCCATTAAAGTGCCGCTCAGTGGTAAGTGTGGTTCTTCTATTTGACGCTCAACTGCACTTTTGCCCCTCAGCGGTGACTGCGGGACTTTAAAGTGCCGCTCAACGGTAATTTCCGTTGACTAGTACTTGCAGCTCTTCTTTTATGCACTTTTTCTTCCTTTTTTGACTCCAACTTATGGCTACTTCACTTCTTCCATTCAATTCATCTTAAAACCTGCAAAAACAAGGAAAACCAAGCATAAAACCCATCCAACTCTCTTATTTTTAAAACATAAGCAAAAGCATGATTACAAGCTAGTTTCTAAGTCATAAAGTTTGTCTTTAAGATCAAAATTAAGTCTAAAAATAACAGTTTGTCAACTGTTATCAAAGGATCAAGCAAAATTTCGGCCCACTTCCTCCTTTTTACACCTTAAGCCTCCTCTCTCATATTTTCTTCACTCTAGCCTCCCTAAACACCCCTCCTAAGTTCTCTCCTCACTTTTACCCTCATTCATCCACCAAAAACCCTCTTTCTCATCATTTTTGCACAATCCAATCATTCAAGTTTGGGGTTTTGGTGTGTGTGGTTGTTTGAAGTGTAGATTTCTGCCAATTATTTGAGTTTGTCCAGGAATTCCTTGTCTCCATTCAAGTAAGTCATTCCATTTAGTGTTCTAAGCTCTTAAACGTTTGATTTCTGAAGAATGTTACGAAAAATTTTGATTTTCTTATGATTAGCACTATATATGCATGATTTACCACTGTTTAGACCGATTAAATTGTTCTAATTGTGGTTTGGACTAAGTTGAAACTGATTTGGGAAGAGAAAAACACAGCAAAGCCACGCTTAGCTGCACCGCGTGCCACTGAAGCGCCCCTTGAGGGGCGCCGAAGCGGTGAGCGGCAATGGCTGTTTTAGTGTTTTCTGGTTCTGTGCAAGTGATGATGAGGGCTCTCTGTTTTGCCCTCTTTCGAAATGAGAAGAATTTATTGATTTTTGGGACTAATGCTTGATGATTTCTGTGTTTATTTTGTGAATCTCTATGTGCAGGAATGGCTTCATCTTTAGGAAAAAGGATCAAGACCCTTGGTACCAAAGACAAGGGAACAAAGAGGAAGGAGAAGGAGCAGTTCTACTCAAACAAGTTCAGAACTCCTGCTCATGAGAGGTACTTCCCAACTGTAGAGGGAAGGAGATTGTTGATGGAAAGGAAGGTGGCCAACATACCTTCTTTGGCTCCTCAATTTGGAAGAGAGCTGAACAACAGAGATTGAGGCCACCTGGTAACCTACCCCTCTCCCGCCACTATAGACATTGTCAAAGAGTTTTACACAAATGCAAAAGCATTGGGGGGAGAGGATGAGACGTACTTTAGCTACGTAAGAGGTAAGAGGGTTGCCTTTGATGTTGATACCATTGACACTTTTCTTGGTGTAGAGTGAGAGGGGGAGCAATGTCAGTTTGCCACGTCCATGCTGGAAGGAGTTGACTATGAGGACGTGGAGCGGACTTTATGTGTGCTTGGAGGGCACTTTCAGAGGAACAAGTCTAGGGCACCCATCCACATCATTAGACCCCATCTTACGCCTTTGGCAAAGTATTGGATGGCATTTTCTCATGCCAACATTCAGCCATGCTCCCATGTATCTCACATCACTGTCTAGAGGTCCATTTTCCTCTATTGTGTGTTACCAATAAGGAGTATTGGTAAAACCTAAAGATGTGTTTTGATGATGCTGCAACTTATAGATTTTGGATGTAGTAGGAAAATATTTAAAAAAAAAGCAACTTGTAGATTTTGAATGTAGTAGGAAAATGTTAAACATTGTAATTTTTACTAGTATAATCGATTATGGTTAAGCAATAATCGATTATCACAAGTCATACTTGAATAATCGATTATCACTTCATATAATCGATTATCACTTTTTTGAAAACTTTGTAATGGACTTGAATAATCGATTATCACTTACAATAATCGATTATTCATGGCAGTTGGGAGCTGACCTTTGGCATTTAGTGTACTTGGCTATATAATTTGATTTGGAGAAATCAGAAGGTAACGTTTTTTGAACTGAGAAAGCTTAGAACACTGTGTGTCAGAGGAACGTTCTTAGAGAGCTTTTTGTTCATTGTTCCCTTGCTTGGTCTTGTGAAAGGAGAGGCTCGCGTATCGTGTGTCGATAGTCGGAGCAGACTCTCTTCAAGTTAGCAAGGTACTCTGCCTGGTCTTGTGAAAGGAGAAGCTTGCGAATCGTTGGTCGATTGCCGGAGCGGTTCTCTTGAAGTTGGTAGAGTGGTTCTTTTTGTTTTATTCATGTTCATTTGATTGTAATCTGTTAAACCATTTTTAGTGGAACAGTTAATCATTATTTATAGTGATTAACGACTGGACGTAGATTCTGTTGAATCGAACCAGTATAAAAATATCTGTGTGATTTTTCTATTCCCTACACTCATATTATTTTACGTATATCAACTGTTTGATTAATTTTCTGAAAGAAAATTATTTTTACTAAAAGGACCAAATTATTTTTAATTGTGATCGAACACGCTTTCCGCTCTCTGAGTTTTAATTCTGCTGCGCTATACTCTTCGAAAAATACCCCCTCCGATACCAACATTGTGTTCTTAGGGGCCTCATCATTAATATTGGGCAGGTTATAGCCGATGAGATCCAAAGTTGTGCCCGTGGTTTAACCAGCAAGGAACCCCTGGGACATCCCTCCTTGATCACCCATCTTTGTGAGGTTGCTAGTATTGATGTTTCTAGGCCACCACTAGAGCGTCCAAGAAAGGAGCTGGACGCAGCTTACTTTACACACTACTGTGTAGTGGATGAGCCAAGCCACCCAGCGCCACCACCATAGCAGCCTAGGCAACATAGGAGAGCACCACCACCAGCATAGGAGCCAGTCCATGATGTCGCTCCCTTTCAGATGAGGGACATGTACTATTCTTTGATTGATTCCAGACTGGTTGCCTTATACAGGGGCGAGCAAGCGCTGTTGAGCACACTGACGTCTGCATTCCCTGAGAGACAATTCATATCTCAAGATTACTTTGCAGCCCATGTGGCATGGCCCGCTGATCCAGCATAGGAGGGTGGTACAGCTGAAGCACCTGAAGCTTCAGCCATGGATGATGATGATGAGGAGGATGAGGACTCTGTTGATGAGTGATGAGTTGTAGTAGGCATCTACTGATGGATGCCACCTCTGTTATAGACCAGGATTTCTTTTATTTTTCTGTTTTTATTTCTTTACTTGTTAAACTTTATTTTGTTTCTGTTGTTTTCTTTTTAATCTTGTGTTTTGTTATTGTACTCTGCTTGCATAAATTACACTACTTTGGTTCAACTGCTGTGTTTTGTGATAAGTACTGCTTTGTGATGCTCTAGTGTGTTGATTGATGTTGAGATGATGCATGATTTGTTGATATACAGGTGATGGCTCATAGTGTATGAAACAGGTGCTTGAGGAAAAATTTGATTGAGGTACTGAGTAGGGTATTTTTCTGAATTCTGGGACTTAAGAGTTTACCTGTGTGAGTTTTGGGCTTTAAAGTTTGTGTGAATAATTGTTATTGCTTTGGAAGCATGAATGATTTTGCCCAAATTTTCTGTGATTGACCTACTTGCTTACAGGTTTCATATGATCAAGACCATCTTTTGTTATCCCTTATTCTTCTTAACCTTCACATGATTTCTGTCCACTGAAAAGAAAATAATTTGTTTTAACCTTTGAACCTTGAGCCTTATGCAATTTTTGAAAACCCTATGTGAAAATCTTTACCTTTAGTTAAGTTGAGAACATTTGTGAGGTATTGATAAAGGTTCAGGTTTGGGGTTGCTGGAAAGATTGAGAAAGGAAAAGAAAAAGAAAAAGAAAAATGAAAAGAAAAGAAAAGCTCAATGCAAGGGAAAGCTGGGAAAAAGAAAAAGAGTTGTGCTTAAATCATAAATGTCTCTCTTAACTCAAGGATTTTGCTGATTAGAAAAACCAATTTCCTTCTTAGCCCAGCCAAGTTACAAGCCATGAAAATTCCTTGTGATGACAACTTGCTTGTGAGTATGTTTGATTGTGGTTAAATGAAAGACAAAGTTAATTTGTGTGACATTGTGATAGCAGAGTGAAAAAGACACCAACACCTCACTATACACCTGTAAGTTGAGTGATACACTTTTGAGTGCTTGAGTGATACACTTTTGAGTGCTTGAGTGAAACACTTTCCTTGGTGAGAAGTAGTTCTTTGAATTTATGAATACATCTTTGCTTGGTTGATTGATGATTCTTAAGGATAGCATCTGTTGAAATATATGAGCATCATCTTGACTGACTTTTGCATGCTGAGTTGATAAAAGTGATCTCTTGTCCTAGAAGAAATTTTTTTTGAAAAATGTTGAATCATTGTAGTGATTGTTTTGAAAAGGTGAGTTACATGTTGTTTTGGTTGAGGACAAGCAAAGTTCTAAGTTTGGGTTTGTGATAACGGTTGAAAATACCGTTATTTGTGATGTAATTTTCATACTAAATGCACCTTTTTTAGCTTAGAAACTTGCTTGGAATCATTTTTTTCTTTTAAGTTGTGTGAATAAAAGAGTCGAGGTTGAATTTGATGGTTTTTTGACTAATTCTCCTTGTTTTGGTTGAAAATGACATAATATGGAAAGCATGGATGAAGTGCTAAGGAGATGGAGCTCAGAAAGGCCTGGAAAAGCACCAGAAGGGAGGGATGCTCGAAGCTGAGGCGCCCTTTTTGGAGGCTTGAGCGCAGAAGAGTGTCGCTCATCGCCCGGGCGCACTTTTTGGGGCGCTTGAGCGCCGGAGGAAGCTTGGGCGCCATCTGGAAGGCTTAAGCGTTGAAGAACACCACTCACCGCTCGGGCGCCCTAATTGGGGCGCTTGAGCACTGGCGGCACGGGCTTGGGCTTGTTTTTGTTCTGTCTTCACTCTATTTAAAGGACTCAGGCGTCCTATGTTTTGTATCTCTAGCTGGAGCAGCACAACACCACACTCTTCCACTCTCTAAAGGTGGATTTGGATGCGGGAGCCTCCATCCTCTACTTTTAGGGTTTGTTATCTCATGCTTTTCCATTATTCATCTAGTTTCATCATGTCTATGGTGCACTAAACTCTATTTGTTGTTGAGGGATGATGTAACCTTGTGAACTCCCATGTATTTGAATTAATTCTTAATTATACATGCTTTTTCATTAATTGTTAAAGTAATTCATTTGTGCTTATTACATGCTTTGTTTAACTCATTCATGGCATGATATATGAATTGCATGAGTGCCGGGAGGTTCCTTACGATTCAGGTTCTTGTTGAATTCTCCCAAGAGTAATATTGCTCAGGGATGAGGCTATGAGTCTTGGTCGTCTTAAAGCTATTGATCTTCACATTTAATTACTAGGAATGCTAGGAATTGCATGAAGTGGTGATTAAGGACAGGCTTCTTCGCCAAGGGATCGGGTTTAAGTGATTTAGTGAGTGACGTTGATATTAATGCATAAAGAAGAATTCTTAGATACATGAGAGGGAACTTAGTGAAATCTAACCCCAACAACATATTCATCTCATATTAAACAACATCTGTTCATTATGCTACTCTACTATTGATCAAATTGCATTCATATTTAATTTTTTGTCTTTGCATTTGAAACGAATGATCTCATTTTCTTTAAGTCTGAATTAATCGAGTTCTCACACAACTATTTAGTGCCGAGAGTCCTCTGGATACGATACTTGGTCTTACCATTTTATATTACTTGTGCGATTCGGTACACTTGCGGATCATCCAACATGCATCAATATATCTTGACTAAGATTTGAATCATAAGCAGTTGTTGATGATTACTTGTTTTGGAAGAAAGTGTTTTGAGATATGTTGAACCATTGAATTGTTGTTTAGACTGAGTTACATTTTGTTTTGCTTGAGGACAAGCAAAGTTTCAAGTTTGGGATTGTAATAACGCTTGATTTCATCGTTATTTCAAAGTAAATTTTGATATTAAATGAACCCTTTTTGACTTAGAAACTTGTTTGTTCTGTTGATTTTGGTTTATTTTGGAAAATAAGAGAGTTGAGGTTACACTTGAAGATTTTATCATTAATGCAGAAATAATTGCTAGGGAGACAAGACATTGTAAAATAGTAGTTAAGGATAGGTTTTCTTCGCCGAGACATCGGGTTTTAAGTAATTTAGAAAGTGATAATAACATTAATGAAGAAGATGAATTCATATATGCATGAGATGAAACTTGGTGAAATCTAAACCCCAACAACATATTCATCTCATATTTACAACATCATCCATTCATCCTTTGTGTTTTTCTTTCAATTGGTCAAAATTTCATTCATGTTTAGTTTTATAGCATTTGCATTCAAAATCACTAAATTGTTCTTCAAAAGTCTTAATTACTTAGGTAATCATGTAAGTGTTAAGTGTCGTGAGTCCTTTGGGATACGATACTTAGTCTTACCATTTTATATTACTTGATACGATTCGGTACACTTGCCGATATGTTAACAAGTTTTTGGTGTGATAACGGTTGATATCACTATTATTTAAGAGTAAATTTTGATATTAAATGAACCCTTTTTGACTTAGAAACTCATTTGTTCTCTTGATTTTGGTTTATTTTCGGAAATAAGATAGTGGAGGTTACACTTGAAGATTTTATCACTAAATTCCCTTGGTTTTGTACCAAATTGGGATGAATTGAAAGAGGAATTAGGTTGTCAAGAAGTTGGAACTCACAAATGACAGAAAGAGCACTAGAAGATAAGGTTACAGAAGGTCGCACTCACGCTTAGGCGCCCCTTTCATGACCGTTAGTGCTAGATGATGGAAGCAGCTTCACTCTTCAAGAATGAGCAGCTTCTCAGACCAGAGGTGGCAGCGGAATTGGAAAACGCAGATGCAGTTGGAGGCGCACGGAAGGTGTTTGATGAATTGTCTAGTGCGGTTTTGGAGTGTGTAGGCAGAGGTTCTAACTCAGTAGGCTTTCCAAAGGGGAAAGGAGCTAGAGGAGGTGCTAGATAACAAAGCACAGAGGTGAACTTGAGAGTAATAGCTGGAAATTGGCAACATTTCTTTACTTCAATTCAAGTTTATTTACACCAAATATCACGGAATTTGCTGTTTGAAATTGTATTTTTATTTTTTTTTCTTGCTGTTTTTGAGCCAAGTGACTTGGAAAAATGCTCTTGAAGCAATTCCAAGTTCACAATTGAACATTGTAATAGTCCAATTTTGTTTTCTTAGTGTGGAAGTGTGTCAAGGGGCTCCAAGGGGCTCCAAGTGTCACTTGCACTTTCACTTAGGGTCGTGTCTCATTCATTTCCATTTGCTTTACTTTACATTGCTTGTTGACTTTTATGTTTTAAGTCTCCATAGTACTTAGGAGTGTGTTTCATATAGATAAACCTTCATTTGGTTTCAAGGTTCATAGCATTCTTGCATTTAAAAAGTTTTGAAAGATTTCTACCTAGACACTACAAGGTAAGAAACAACCAAAGACACTCTGGCTAGGAAGGACAAGGTTCTTAAGCTTGTCCATTTGTGACTCAGCTCTCCTTCCTGGGAGCTATTTGGTTCATTTTACCTCTAGAATCTTTCTAGAAATCCTTCACAAAAATAAAAAAAAAGTTTTTGATGTCTTGTTATACTTCCTATTCGTCTTCTTGTTCATATAGGTCCTCTTGGTCTTCTAGTTTTGATCAATCCATTAGTTTCAAAGAAATTAAAAGAAAACTTGATGAAGCTAGAAGAAGGACTTGTTCCTTTAATGAATTTGATCGGATTGAGGATGAATTGTATAAACAAGCTAGGGCAAATATTCCATACTTTGGTGCGGATATTGGTGCATTAACATACCTAGCTTGGGAAAAGGACATTAGTGACATGCATCCATTTATTGCTAGAAAAAGTAAACCTGAATCCTATTTTCATTCTAGCAATAGTGAATCTTATGTCCTTAGTCACTACACATCTAGATTTGAAATGCATGCCAGAGAGTGGTGGGATGAGAGACAATATCATGTTAGGATAGGTAGAAAATCTCCCATTCATGATTGGTCTGAATTAAAAGTTTGCATGAGAAAAGAGTTTGTGCCTTCACATATTAAGAGAAACCTCCAATTATTAAGAGCTTACATTAAAGATGGAAAAACATTTCTTGAAAGCTTAAATGACAATGGTTTCCTTATTAGAGAACTAGAATTTAAGATTAACCTTAAGGAGCTGCAAGCTAAGCAAATAGAATTAAAACTAAAAAGAGATGTTGAGAGACAAAAAGAGGAACAAAGGCAAGAAGAAAGAGAGAAAGAAGAGAAGAGAGAGAGAAGAAAGAGAGAGAAAAGAAGAAGAGATAAGAGAAGAAAAAGAGAAAAGAGAGAGAAGAGAAGAAGAAAAGAAAAGAGAGGAAGAAAAGAAGAAAGAAGAGGAAAGTAAAAAGAAGGAGCTCTTGCTAATGCTGGCAACTCCTACTCTTACCATTACCATGGAACCTAAAAGGGAAGGGTTCTCATTCTTTACTTTTTTTTCCCATTATTGTGCACTCTTCCATTATTAATTTTTCTTTTAAATCAATTGTCATCCCATATTCTGTGCAATCATTTTCCAAATATGGAAATTCAAAACTTGAGTTAATGTTACCCTTGTGTAAACAAGTAAATCAAGATAAAAATCAAATAACTTGGGATTATGGAATTCTCCATTTTTCCAAGACTTATTTTCAGAAAATATTTTTCAAAAATACAAGACTTTTCTTTTGCCTTCTTATCTTTGTTTACATCTTCTTCATACTCATTTTTGCTATATTTTGTAGATATATTTTTTATCCAAGAAGAAAACAAAAACCAAAGTTGTGCTTCTTTCTTTCTTCCCGATTTGAGGACAAATCGTTTTTCAAGAGGGAGGGTCTGATGGAAGACCATCTAAGACACACATTGGACCTCTTACTAGAGCCATGGAGGATTCAAGAGGAAGAAGGATCCCCTACCATTTTGCTTCTATGGAAGGTAATTTACATTAATCCTTCTTCCCATAATTAAAAGCACATTTTTCTTTGCTTTGTAGGATTAATAAAATTGGAGGGAGCAGCTGCCAGCATAGCATTTGAGCACGTGAAAAGAGAGAATTGGAGGGAGAAGCTTGTTGCCAAAGCTATCAAAAAGCTCAGCCAATAACCTAGCTAGCCCAGCGTTTCAGAATTGGTGCATTTTCACGTGTGATGCTGAGTTGGAATGAGGCATGTTTGAAGCTGAAGCAAATTGGCGCCTTTTTCTTTAATTTCATTTCAAGTTTATTTACACCAAATATCACGTAATTTGCTGTTTGAAATTGTATTTTTATTTTTTTTTTCTTGCTGTTTTTGAGCCAATTTGCTTCAGCTCCAAACATGCCTCATTCCAACTCAACAACACACGTGAAACAGTACCAATTCTGAAACGCTGGGCTAGCTAGGTTATTGGCTGAGCTTTTTGATAGCTTTGGCAGTAAGCTTCTCCCTCCAAGTCTTTCTTTTCACGTGCTCAAATGCTATGCTGGAAGTTGCTCCCTCCAATTTTATTAATCCTACAAAGCAAATAAAAATGTGCCTTTAATTATGGGAAGAAGGATTAATGTAAATTACCTTCCATAGAAGCAAAATGGTAGGTGATCCTTCTTCCTCTTGAATCCTCCATGGCTCTAGTAAGAGGTCCAATGTGTGTCTTAGATGGTCTTCCATCACTAGAGCTTCGCAGTCACACCTGGGCGCCCTTTTTAGGGCGCTGAGCGCCATCTTTCTTGCAACGTTTCATGCCTGAGCGCCCTTCATTGGACGCTTAGCGCAATTCTCTCGCAAGCATGCTAGAGCGCCCTAAGTAGGGGCACTGAGCGGTGGAAACGTTGGCCCATGGCCCAATTCAGCCCTATTTAAGGATTAGCTCGACCTAGAGAGGGTATCTCTTGACAGAATTGACACAAATTCAGATTTTCTCCGATTCTCTGAAGGCAGAAGTGGATGCAGAAGCTCTCCTCTTCAGTTTTAGGGTTTTTCTATCTTTTTCATTCCATTGTTCATCTAGTTTCTCTATGACGATGGGGAACTAAACATTCTTTGTTGTTGGGGGATGATGTAACCTTGTGAACTCTCATGTATTTCAATTGATTCTTATTTATTAAAGCTTCTTTCATTAATTGTTGGGTTATTCTTCTTTGCACAATGTTTGTTATGTTTAACTCATTCATGGCATGATTATAGGTTTTCGTGATATGGACACATACAGGGAACCTAGATCTGAAGAATTGCTCCCAAAGTAGTATTGCCTAGACAAAGGGATATGAGTTTTGGTTATCCTAAGCTTCTGTGCGTATGTAATGCATAATTAATTGGGAGGGAGACAAGACATTGTAAACTAGTAGTTAAGGATAGGCTTTCTTCACCGAGACATCGGGTTTTAAGTAATTTAGAAAGTAATATTAACATTAATGAACAAGATGAATTCATATATGCATGAGACGAAACTTGGTGAAATCTAAACCCTAACAACATATTCCTCTCATATTTACAACATCATTCATTCATCCTTTGTGTTTTTCTTTCCATTGGTCAAAATTGCATTCATGTTTACTTTTATAGCATTTGCATTCAAAATCACGAAATTGTTCTTCAAAAGTCTTAATTAGTTAGGTAATCATGTAACTGTTAAGTGTCGTGAGTCCTTTGGGATACGATACTTGGTCTTACCATTTTATATTACTTGATACGATTCGGTACACTTGTCGATATGTTAACAAGTTTTTGGTGTGATAACGGTTGATTTCACCGTTATTTAAGAGTAAATTTTGATATTAAATGAACCCTTTTTGACTTAGAAACTCGTTTGTTCTCTTGATTTTGGTTTATTTTGGGAAATAAGAGAGTTGAGGTTACACTTGAAGATTTTATCACTAATTTCCCTTGGTTTTGTACGAAATTGGGATGAATTAGAAGAGGAACTAAGTTGTCAAGAAGTTGGAACTCTTAAAGGACAGAAAGAGCACCAGAAGAGAAGGTTACAGAAGGTCGCACTCACGCTTAGGCGCCCCTTTCATGACCCTCAGCGTTGGAGCTTCTCAGTCATGCCTGAGCGCCCTTTTTAGGGCGTTGAACTTTTCATGCCTAAGCGCCCTTCATTGGACGTTGAGCGCCTTTCTCTCGCAAGCACGCATGAGCGCCCTAAGTAGGGCCCTGAGCGGTGGCAACGTTGGCCCATGGCCCAATTCAACCCTATTTAAGGATTAGCTCGACCTAGAGAGGGTATCTCTTGACAGAATTGACACAAATTCAGATTTTCTCCAACTCTCTGAAGGCAAAAGTCGATGCGAAAGCTCTCCTCTTCAGTTTTTAGGGTTTGTCTATCTTTTTCATTCCATTATTCATCTAGTTTCTCCATGACGATGGGGAACTAAACATTCTTTGTTGTTGGGGGATGATGTAACCTTGTGAACTCTCATGTATTTGAATGGATTCTTATTCATTTATGCTTCTTTCTTTAATTGTTAGGGTTATTCTTCTTTGCTCAATGCTTGTGATGTTCAGCTCATTCATGGCATGATTATAGGTTTTCGTGATATGTACACATACGAGGGAGGAAACCTAGATCTGTAGAATTTCTCCCAAAAGCAGTATTTCCTAGACATAGGGATATGAGTTTCGGTTATCTTAAGCTTTTGTGCGTATGTAATGCATAATTAATTGCTAGGTAGACAAGACATTGTAAACTAGTAGTTAAGGATAGGCTTTCTTCGCCGAGACATCGGGTTTTATGTAATTTAGAAAGTGATATTAACATTAATGAAGAAGATTAACTCATATACAAGCATGAGAGGAAACTTGGTGAAATCTAAACCCTAACAACATATTCATCTCATATTTTCAATATCATTCATTCATCTTTGTGTTTAGCATCAATTGATCAAATTGCATTTATGTTTATTTTTATTGCATTTGCATTCAAAACCCCTAAATTGTTCTTCAAAAGTCTTAATTAGTTGAGTAATCACATAATTGTTTAGTGTCGTGAGTCTCTTGGGAAACGATACTTGGTCTTACCATTTGTTATTACGTGATACGATTCGGTACACTTATCGATATCTTAACAAGTTTTTGGGGTGATAACGGTTGATTTCACCGTTATTTAGTAGTAAATTTTGATATTAAATGAACCCTTTTTGACTTAGAAACTTATTTGTTCTCTTGATTTTGGTTTATTTTCGGAAATAAGAGAATTGAGGTTACACTTGAAGATTTTATCACTAATTTCCCTTAGTTTTGTGGGAAATTGGGATGAATTGGAAGAGGAGTTAAGTTGTCAAGACGTTGGAACTCATAAAGGACAGAAAGAGCAGCAAAAGAGAAGGTTACAGAAGGTCGCACTCACGCTTGGGCGCCCCTTTCATGACCCTCAACGCTAGAGCTTCGCAATCACGCCTGGGCGCCCTTTTTAGGGCGCTGAGCGCCATCTTTCCTGCAACGTTTCACGCCTAAGCGTCGTCCATTGGACGCTGAGCGCCATTCTCTCGCAAGCACACCTGAGCTCCTTAAGTAGGGGCGTTGAGCGGTGGCAACGTTGGATCATGACCCAATTCAGCCCTATTTAAGGATTAGCTCGACCTAGAGAGGGTATCTCTTGACAGAATTGACACAAATTCAGATTTATGCTTATTTCATTAATTGTTAGGGTTATTCTTCTTTGCTCAATGGTTGTTATGTTTAACTCATTCATGGAATGATTATTGGTTTTCGTGATATGGACACAAACGGGAAAACCTAGATCTGGAGAATTTCTCCCAAAAGTAGTATTGCCTAAACATAGGGATATGAGTTTTGGTTATCATAAGCTTCTGTGTGTATGTAATGCAGAATTCATTGCTAGGGAGACAAGACATTGTAAACTAGTAATTAAGGATAGGCTTTCGTCGTCGAGACATCGGGTTTGAAGTAATTTAGAAAGTGATATTAACATTAATGAAGAAGATGAATTCATGTATGCATGAGAGGGAACTTGGTGAAATCTAAACCCCAACAACATATTCGTCTCATATTTACAACATCATCCATTCACCCTTTGTGTTTTTCTTTCAATTGGTCAAAATTGCATTCATGTTTTAGTTGGGTAATCACATAACTATTAAGTGTCGTGAGTCCTTTGGGATACGATACTTGGTCTTACCATTTTATATTACTTGATACGATTCGGTACACTTGCTGATATCTTAACAAGTTTTTCGCGTCGTTGCCGGGGACTCGTGGTTTAAACTATACGTTTGCGTGATTCTTAACTGATTAGACTTTACCTTTTATTTTTATCTTTTTATTTTTATCTTTTTATCTTTTTATTTTTTTATTTTTTTATCTTTTAGTGCTAATTGGGTGCTTTAGTGTTTTGTTCTCTAGTGTATGCAGGGTACAATTCGGACTGGAAGCACAAAAGTTTCTAAACCTCTTCTTGCAGGGCTAGAGAATAGTAGAAGAAAAAGGAGAAACAGGATGTCCAGAGAACTTTTCCCTTCTCCTGAGACTCTATTACAGCCTTCACCTCAAATATCTGACTAGGAGACAAAAAATATGGCTGAAGAGCATAATGGTAAACATACCCTGGCAGATTATGCAATAGTTATAGGCCCTCATCATTTTAATAGCATAGCAAGGCCGAGGGTTAATGCTACAAACATGGAGATGAAGCCAGCATTGATTCAATTGGTGAAGAACAACCAATTCAATGGATTGTCACATGAAAATCCATATGAGCATCTGACCACATTCAATGAAATATGCAATATTGTGAAGATCAATGGTGTGCCAGATGAAGCTATTAGACTTAGCTTGTTCCCTTTCTCTTTAGGAGGCAATGCTAAGATGTGGTTGAACTCTTTTCCAGAAAACAGTTTTACTGAGTGGGAAGCTGTGGTTGCAAAGTTTCTGAACAAATACTTACCAAAGTCAAAAGTAAACAAAGGTAAGCAGGAAATTTCTTCTTTTAGGCAGGGCATGGATGAAACATTAGGTCAAGCATGGGACCGATTTAAAGGCTTGTTGAGAAAGATGCTCACTCATGGTTTTGATGAACCTATAGTAGTCATTATATTTCTTTGAGGTCTAAGCTCACAAACTAAATTGATGTTAGATGCCTCAGCTGGAGGTAATTTATAGATAGGTACCAAGAATACTTAGCTCTTGAAGCTCTTGATTCCTAATTGATGACAACCTCCTTGAGCTAGGTTGGGCCAAAGCTTAGGACGAAGCAAGGAGATGGTCTCTATGATGGATATGGTTGCGAAAATGGGTGGGGAAATGGGTGATATGATGTGTAAATGATGGTGGTGTGGTGATAAGCTCACGACTTTTAGTGATAGGATGGAGATGATGTGTAGTTTGAAGGTTCAAGGAGAGGTTAGGCTAACTCCATGAGGTTGGTGACTAGAAGGGTCTCTAGGGTTGTTCTAGTCTTGATCAAGGAAGAATGAGGCTACAATTGGGCAGCATAACATTAATAATTTCCAAGATTAAATACAAGGGTGGAGACACCTCTATTTTTAGGCCAATGGTGTCTCTTTCTAACCCTAAAAGCATGATCTCCCACATTTGCTCTTATTGGCCAAAAATGAGGTCTTCTAACCTCTCCAATGATGGGAGGACATGTGGCCACTCACAAAACACAATCCTCTTCATTCCTAGGGTGTCATGTGGCCACTACTAAAAGTAAATCCTCTCCAATGGTGGAGGAACATGTGGCTACTACCAAAAAGAAATCCTCTCCACTCCTAGGGTGTCATGTGACTACCTTTTAAAAAGAAAATTCTCTCCAATGGAAGCATGACACATTGCATACACTTTCCACATGGTTTGGATATCTAACTTAGGAAAAATCTTATGCTACTTAGGCCTTCAAGCCTTAATCAAACCTACACCATATGGCTGAATACAAGGCCTAAATCCTATATTACTCCTTCTTCTTCCATGATGGCCCAAATGAAACACGCCTTTATTTCTCCTTCTATTGATGGTTCTTCTTAGAGGAACTTGGCCATACTTCTAATGGTTGGACCCTTGGCTATGAGTTTTCCATCAACAAAAGTGATAAGAAAAGACATATCTATTGCATGCATGGTTTACTATAATTTTGCAGATAAGTTATACTACACGCATCCACAATGCTACAGATCTAATATAAAAAAGTGGACGTTAGAGACAAAGAAGATATTCACAAAATTTTCCTTACTTGAAGCAAAGTTTAAAGAGATCGTACAACCTACTTCAAGCAAATGACTGATAAAGCATGTCTGCTCTAACAAAGTTGACTTACGCAACGACTGTTGTGAAAAGAAGAAAGAGAAAGCACAAGTATCAAGACTATAAACTACAAACTCAGTTTAACAGACATATGTTCATGAAGCCTATAAATAGAAGATCTTTCAAGAAGAAAATCAAGAGGATAACTTAAGAGCAAAAGAAAAGAAGAGCTTACAACGACATATTCATTATGAAAAGAAGAAGAGAAAGAGCTCAAGAAAAAGAATACATCTGAGCTAAAGAAAAGAGAAGAGAAGAGAAAAAGATTAAGAGATATTCTCAAGTTTCATTGTCATATTGCTTACAATTGTAAGAGAGATGAGAGAAAAACCTATGAGTGTTTAAATTACTTTGTATTGTAATCAAATCTTCTCTGTGAGAAATATAGTCTGAACTACCTGTAAGCAATCGTTGATTGCAATTTTGAAGAAAATTAAAATACTTACAACTAAATTTTGTTTGAGTTGAGGAATCTTAGCAAGGTTGCTAAGTACTAGGAATGGTGCGAAAACTCAAAGGAAATCTTGGCTAAGGTTGCTGAGTACTAGGAGTGATGCTAATACTCAAAGAAAATCTCGGTGGGGTTACTTAATACCAGGAGTGGTGCGAATACTCAAAGGAAATCTCGATTGAGTTGCTGAGTACCAGGAGTGGTGCTAATACTCATTTGTAATCGGGTGAAGATTATAGTGGAACCCTCTACGGAGGAGACTAGACGTAGCTTAGTTGGAGTGAACCAATATAAAATTTCTTGTGCAATTTTCTCTTCTCTTACCTAAACGATTCTCTTGTAAAAACCTACGGTCATGCTTTATTCCCAATAAGTTCTTAATAAAACGTTGGAATATATATATTCTGAATAACACGCTAAAAGTAGTTATTGCAAAATCCTATTAAGTCGAGTCTACGATTATTTAAAAGAAGATTTCAAGAACTTGATAACGTATTATATTAGAAGAATTGTGAAAAATTTTCTATTGACACTATTTAAACCCTCCTAGTGTTTTTCAGATACTTCATTATTAAAGTCAATTACACTTATGAGGTGAAGTCACCATGTAGCATTACAACTTTATTATAACAATGGATTATTTAATTATAGGACATAAATTAGTATCACCTTTGTCCATCATTACTGGTATATTAATATTATTATTATTAATAGTAGTAAAAATAATAGTAGAATATTTTATATATTAAATTTATACAATTATTTTTGTTCTTGTATGGTAAATAATATGTAAAATAATTATAATTTTGAATTTAGTGGAATTATCCATCTTAACCATGCGTTCACAAACATAAATTAAGTCAAATTTGATTTCAAATTTTAAATTAAATTTCGTGTTAAAGTGAGATAAATTAAATTGAACTTATCTTTAATCTTACATCTAATGTCTTCTTTATAATTGATAGTTTAAGATTTTTAAACGACTTTGCTTAAAACTTAAGATTAGAAAATAACAAGACAAAACATAAAAAAGTAAATGTAAAATTTAAAAGCAAATAATTTTTTTTATAATTATTATTTGAGATATAAGAGAAAGAAGGTAGACACTTTTTCAATAGAGCATAGAAAAAAGCAACTGAACCTCACTATATATGCTTCGTTATTAGGATATTGACAATTTTTCATTTCTCTTTTCGCAAAATTTCGGATCTCTTCAGTTTCATTGAATCAAAACCCTAATTCCCCCAATTTCACTTTTAACATCGAAAAACCTATCTCTCTCGTTCTCGCTCTAAGTTCCCGACCGTTTTCCCGTTCTACAGCTTGATTCTCAGGTTCTTTCTTTTTCTCTTTCTTCTTCTTCTTCTTCCTCTGCTTCTCAATTCTCTCCATAGTTTTTTTCCTTTTAAGCTCAACCATAATTATAAAAAAAAATTTGCCAATTAAACTCTAATGTTTGGTTTCAGTTGTTTAAGTTGTATTTTTCTTTTGCTTTCGCAATTGTGGAATTTCGCGATTTGCATTCAGCATTCAGTGGTTATTCGAATTTTTGGAATCGGAATTTCGGGGACGCGTTTGGATTTGGTCTGAGTTTGGTTTTGTTGTTGATGGATCCTTGGTCGGGATTTGCTGTGAATTTTGGCTTGTGTTGCTGATTTTGATTGTGCTGTACTGGGTGCACGTCGGCAATATGTTCTAAAGACTGAAACAACAATAATGGCTTTAATTAGTAGCATTGGATAAGCTGTAGTTGATAATATGATTTTTTTCATATTTTTCCTTACTATATGATGTGCTTGTTCTATTACGACTATGTTGGTGGTTGAGTTTGTGTGCAACTGATTGTATGTGTTGCTGTATCTGATAATGCTATCTTTGTTGCAGGCAGGTTACATATTTAGGTGTCTGCCTTTCATTAGTATAGTACTGAAACTACTGTATTAATTAATTGCTTATCGGTGTTTAAGTTGACTCTAACGATCTTTGCTTAAGTTGGAATATCGTTTTCTTCGTTTTTTAATTCGGGATGAACTTTACCGCAATAGGAGTGTGTAATGTTTTTATCCTGCTCAGATTGTCTTGTTTTATTTTCATAGTAAAAGGGATTGAAGGTAACTATTAAATAGTTAGTAAGAGTGGAAGGTTAAGTATATAATTTGATTTAGTCTATCCAAATTTACATGGGGGCGTGCCAAAATAGAATATGAATCAAATACTTATAACTCTGATTTTGTGATTTTTGTTTAAGTTAGTGTTCCTTCAACATATCAATATACTGCGGGGAAGTCCACTGACGACATGTAGTCCTATTCTAATTGCTAATTTCCTCATTTTCATCATAATATTCTGTACAGAAGAGGAAGGTGTGGTAATAGATTAGTAATATTGGATGATGTTAGGACTAAGACTAAATAGAATGGCGCTGGGTCTTCTAAGGCTTAGCTGCAATGAATGTCGATATTTATTGAACTTGACAAGTATGCTATATTTGTACCTTCCTTTGTTTGGTGACCGACCTGTATTGTATATCTTTTATGGTAGTAGAAGGTTAAGTATATGGGAATTATGACCTGTTGGAAACTTGATTTATTGCACTTAGGTTTCAAAATAAGGGGAGAAATGTTTCAGTGGATCTTTGTTATTGGTTCTTTATATTTTGTTGAAAATTTTGATATTATTGTACCAGTACCTGATTGAAGTGCTGTAGTTGTATCTGCGTGTTGAGTTATTTATTTGTTAGGAAATCTTTTATTGTTAGGGTGTATACAAGGATATGTAGGGGATATTGCTAGGGAATTGGCCTGATTGGTGGTAACTGACTGCCAGCTCGGCCATGGGGTAGAATTGGAGGGAAATTCTGTTGTAAGCTATGGAGAAACATTAAACAAGAGAAGAGTAGAGAGAAGCAAAGGAAGTAGTGTCTAAGGAATGGATGCAACGGTTCATGGCCTCTCAAATATCCTACGTTACTCAAACAGGTTTTGTTAGATTACGTGATTCCTGAACTCTATCAGTTTCCATCCTTTCTATACTTGATTAAACAAGTTGTAGTACTATCTCCTCAGGTTTTCTCGAATCACACTCACCCCCTTTTTCTATCCTTACAATGGCCCCCCTTTTAGGGGGTGTAAGTGTAATGTTTCTTAAAAATTTAAGTGATGCATGTGTGATTAAAAAGGGACGTCAGTGTAATGTTTTAAAAGCAAAGTGGAGGTTTGTGTAGGATTTTAAAATAGTTGGAGTGTAACTGTAATTTTAAAAAACTTCTGGGGGTGTATGTGGAATTTACACAACAAATTATCTACTTTGGTTGGGATAAGGGTTACAAAGTGTGGAGAGATCCTTGTATTGTTTTGGTTGTTTTAAAATTTTAATTGTTTTAATTTTTCCTGATTAAAGCACTGTAGTTGCATCTGTATACAATTTGTGCACTAATCACTATTAGATTCCATTCTTTCAATACTTAGATTGAAACAAATTATTGACTCTTGCTTTTCGTTCTGGTTTTTTAAAATGGTAGCAATGCAATTTTCATGCTCTGTAATGTGCTTCTGTAGAGAGCATTATTTTTGGTCGTCAAATAGATTTTGCATTGTTTGAATCCTTTAGTTCTCATTAAAATTTACAGAGATCGTCATGGACATAAATAAGTTATTCCAGAGAAGGAAACTGCTAACCAATGCAACAAGAACATTTGAGAATCTATGTCTGAACCATTGTAGTAAGTATCGTATGAAACACGATACAAATTGTAAGATACGATATGATTCTCCACCTATATGAATTGCTTGGCTACTCGTTTTTTGCTCCCGTATCTTGTTCATATCGTATGATTCAAATTCTGAATCGCTTCGAATCACCCCGAATCGTAGCTTGAATCGTAGCATCCATGGACAGAGATGTTACTCGCAGTGGCACCTCTCATGCTGGCACCTCCCACGATGGCTACTCTTGCTACAACAACTCTTGTAACAACGTCTCTCGCAATGGCGCCTCTTGCCGCATGCCTCAATCCCTTCGCTGATGAGGGAGAAGAAGCCAACAGACCTTGCAACAGTGGCACCTCTATGGTAGCTACTCACTGCAGTGACACTCATGCCGGCATCGTGTGCGTCTGTGAGTAATGACAACCTTAGGGTTTTAGTGGGTTGGAATTGGGACCCATTTTTAACCTAAAATTTTAGCCTATTTTGTTTAAAACATTTTAAAGCCCAATAAGTAAATGGTGACTCCATCTAAAACTACTATACAACCTAACCCAATCCAACCATTATAATATTAACTTAATTTATCCACTATACAACCACTCTGTTTTAATGTGATTGTTGTTGTTAATTACATCTCTACATTTTTGTATGTGATAGAAGATTATTAGTATATGAGAGGAGAAGGAAAGGTTAGTTCTCTAACTGTTTTGACAGTTAGACAAAGGCGGGAATATGTGTATAAATAGGAGAGCGTTAGTTGTAGAAGGGATCTTTGGGGACGTTTGGTGTATTTTGAACAAGACTGTTATTCCTATTGGGGGAGGTTAGGCTTCCATCATTGCGTTTATTCTTGTATTCTTCTATTGTCTAATAATACCATAGAGTTTATACACTGTTCTTGAGTCATATCTTTGTGTGTCAGAGTGAGAATTGATTAGGTTTCTTGATTGGAAACCTATCAATTTGGTCCGACCTGTCGAATCCAAATTGGGTGAGAAGTTACGCAACGTGAGAAATGGCGAATGCTACCGAGGCAAGATTGGAGGCCATTGAGATTACGATGGAGGGAATGAAGGCTGAATCGGCGACGGTACGACGAGACCTACAACAAATTATGACGGTTTTGGGTACGCGTGGCAATCAAACGGAGGGAAGTTCGGATGACAGCTCGATGAAAGACAATCAACATCAAGTTGTGGGGAGAAATGAAAATGAAGGAACTAGCGATAGAGGGATGGACCAGAAACCTTGGTGGAAGAGGGTGGAGTTGCCGACCTTCGATGGAGAGGAGCCTCTTAGTTGGCTCAACAGAGCGGAGGAGAAAGAGCTTCAGGCGATATCCAAGCTGTTCTGGCCAGATTTCCAGGAACTTTTAAAAGAAGTGGAGGAGGACGAGACATTAAAAAAATTGATAGCCGACCTACAGAAGGATCCCAACTCGCATGCCTCGTATACCTTGGAGAGTGATAGGCTGCATTACAAGGGGAGGATGGTGTTATCTGCGAGTTTGGCATGGATTCTCAAATTACTTGCTGAATTCCACGTGACCAAGACGGGGGGGCATTCGGGTGTGTACAGGACGTACCGAAGGATAGCCCAATCCTTGCATTGGGTAGGCATGAAGAAGATGATTACAGAGTATGTTGCTAGTTGTGCTGTGTGTCAGCAACATAAATACATGACAACATCTCCTCAGGGGTTATTACAGCCATTACCAATACCTCAAGCTGTGTGGGAGGAGATAAGCTTGGATTTTATTGTGAAACTGCCCAAATTGCAAGGATATGATGCTATCTTGGTAGTTGTAGATAGATTGAGCAAGTATGCCCATTTTGTGGCGTTGAAACATCCCTTCTCAGCTAAAATCGTAGCCGAGATATTCACCAGGGAAATCATTAAACTGCATGGCATTCCAGTTTCCATCGTAAGTGATCGAGACCCGTTGTTTTTGGGCATATTTTGGAAGGAGATATTCAAGGCGCAAGGCACTCAGCTCAAAATGAGCACCACCTATCATCCTGAGACGGATGGGCAGACGGAGGTGGTTAACAGGATAGTTGAAGGGTATTTACGCTGTTTTTGCTCCGAACAGCCGAAGAATTGGTATGTTGTGTTGCCTTGGGCAGAGTTCTGGTATAACACCAGCTACCAAGGGTCTGCAAGATGCACGCCATTTGAAACAGTGTATGGCAGGAGTCCTCCATCATTCAGCAGATTCGTTCCCGGTGAAACACCTGTAGAAGCGGTGGCGCAAGATTTGATGACACGTGACGAAGCACTTAAGCAGCTGAGATTTCATTTAAACAGGCCCAAGACTTAATGGCACAACAGGCCAACAAGAGAAGGAGAGAGGTGGACATAAAAGTGGATGATTAGGTCTATTTAAAGATCAGACCACACCGACAAGTTTCAATGCCAACTCGTCTTCATCCAAAGTTATCCGCACGATACTTTGGTCCATTTCAAGTATTACAACAAGTGGGACAGGTGGCATTTAGACTCAAGCTACCAGAAACAGCCAAGATTCACTCGGTGTTCCACGTTTCCCAATTAAAGAAGGCTGTGGGGGATAAAAGGGTCGAAAAGGAGTTGCCTGAGGAGTTGCAAGCAGAGGGACCGAGTTTCTGGCCAATAAGAGTCTTAGACAGGAGGCAAATTCAGCAGGGCGAGGAGATATTACACCAAGTTTTGGTGCAGTGGCAACAAGGGGGCAAAGAGGGAGCTACATGGGAAGATACAACAACTATTCAGGATCAGTATCCCGAGTTCAACCTTGGGGACAAGGTTGTTGAAGGCGGGGGGTAATGATAGAAGATTATTAGTATATGAGAGGAGAAGGAAAGGTTAGTTCTCTAACTGTTTTGAGTTAGACAAAGGCGGGAATATGTGTATAAATAGGAGAGCGATAGTTGTAGAAGGGATCTTTGGGGACGTTTGGTGTATTTTGAACAGGACTGTTAGTCCTGTTGGGGGAGGTTAGGCTTCCATCATTGCGTCTATTCTTGTATTCTTCTATTGTCTAATAATACCAGAGAGGTTATACAGAGTTCTTGAATCATATCTTTGTGTGTCAGTGAGAATTGATTAGGTTTCTTTATTGGAAACCTTTCAGTATGTCTTGCATGTTACGTTTTTTACATGTTTGCGAATCTTACCATACGCAATAAGAAAAATAAGCTCTCAGATACGTGATTCAACTACCATGGTTTGAACTCAATCTATGCATGCCACAAATATTCAGGGGACAGAAAAGCAGTTTCTTCTGGAGGAAACTTCTTTTAAGGATAAATATAATCCATTTGGTTTTGTTGAATTATATTTTTTTATTGGTTACTCGCCCTCTGTTTTCCTTTTCCTTCTGTAGTTGGTAGTAGTTTAAACTGGGTTCTGTTGTCATCCTGTAATCCTTAAAGCACTTGATTGTTTGCAAACAGATCCATATGCATGATGGTATTGATGTTAACAAAATGTTGTCTAGTAGATGTGATTTTTTTATTTTTTTTATTTTGTTGATGCCTATAATATTGCTTCTATAGTAATTTCTTAGTTCACTAAAAACAATTTAATCTGATTATTTCTCTTCTATTTTTCAGGGACATATTCTTTTTTACTAAAAAGATGTCTCCTTCCAAATCTAAGTCTAAAGACAAAAAGGCAGGCAAAGAAGGTCAGAAGCCTGTTGCCAAGTCTTCAGGATCTGCTAATGCAGTAGCTGGTGTACCAGCTAGTGCATACAACCCTTTATTGGGAACATTCCATACTTTGGAGATGCAACCGGCATCTACTTCCCAAGTACAATCAAATGGTCGTTTTCGGAATATAGATGAGACAGATGAACATCCTACTGGCTCAGTGGTAGCTGGTGTGGAGTATGATTCTGTTTCTAACAATGGTAGTTGGTCTGGTGAGTCCGAGGACCATAAAGAGAAATCTTCTAATCCTCCTGTTCGACTGGAGGCAGTTCCAGGAGCGGATAATGACAAACGAGAGAAAATTCGCCAGAAGAATGAAAAGAAACATCAACGGCAGAAGGAAAGACGGGCACAAGAGTTGCATGATCGTTGCAGTGGATATATTATGTCAAGGAAACTAGAGGCACTTGCTCAACAGCTTGTGGCAATGGGATTTTCTCACGACCGTGCAACAGTAGCATTGATACTGAATGAAGGAAGGGTTGAGGAATCAGTAGCATGGCTCTTTGAAGGTGGTGAAGAAGCAGATAATCATAAAGATGCAAATATAAGTGGGAGTAATTTGAAAATTGATATATCAGAAGAACTGGCTCAGATTGCAGACCTAGAAATCAAGTTCAGTTTCTCAAAACAGGAGGTTGAAAGAGCAGTTGTTGCCTGTGAGGGTGATCTTGACAAGGCTGCAGAGTCTTTGAGAGAATTGAAGATGGATCGACCATCTGGTCCACCAAAGCCAGATGAAGTTGGTGATCCTCCTTCATTTGATGGTAAGCAGACAGGAGTTGTGAATCAAAATGCTAGGCCACAGTCTAAACCCATTCTTTCTCCGAATCAACTCAAAAAAGATGAAAAGGATTTTAACTATACCAAGCAAGCAGTTACTGGAGGGTCTGCGGAATCCAGCAACAAACCTATGCAGCCTCTTAAGAGAATCCAATCCAAGTCTGATTGGGCAAAGCCTCAACAAGCTTCAATACCAGCTGACAAGAGGTGGCCAAGTGCAGGATCTAATCCTTCGGTTTCTTACTCATTGGCATCACCATTACAAGTGTCACCAACACCTTCTAAGACAGAAGCTTCTTATGTGGCTGTTGGAGGTGATTATAAGATCCTTCAACCTGGTCAAGCTAAGGAGCCAGTAATTGTGATGCAGCGGCCTCAAACTGTTAATACAAAGCAGATTCCAGCTGCCAGCTTGAGTTCTTCTCCTCCTGGAATAGCTGCCAGTTGGTATCCAACTAACAGTGTAGAAGTTATGAAGTCCAATGGCTTTATGTCTCACACTCCTAGCTCTAAAAGCCTCAGTTCAAACTATTTCAGTTCTAATCAAATGTACCACCAACTTCAGGGTCAGCCTCCTCAACAGTTTGTGGCTGGCAATAGCAGTTCGGTAGATCTGCAAGCAACCAACCGAGGGAGTAGCCTATGGAATAGAACAATGGCTGCGTCTCCAACGCTTGCTGCTGCTTCTTCTCTTGGACTCTTTTCTGGGCTGGGATCTGCAGCAACTTCAGGGTCAACTTCTCCAGTAGACTGGAGCACTGGTGGGTCAATGCAATTTGATTATACCAACATTGACTGGTCCTTGGATAGAGGCTTATCTCCACCTAGGTCTAATGCATTATTGCTTGGGCTTTCACCTTTTACAAAGAGTAGTGCTCTATACGGCTCAAATGCTTCTGGTGTGGTTCCTCAGCCAGCAATTAGATCATTACCCTCTAATGGTAGCATTGTTCCCTTGCCTGGATTGCAAGATGGTGGAGTATCTCCTGCTGAAACATCAGGTTCTCGGGAATGGAGTTCTCCATTTGAAGGGAAAGATCTTTTTAGTTTACCGAGACAGTTTGTTTCTTCTCCCTCCCTGTAGAGTAGAGGGGAGAAATCAAATGAATAAAAAAAAAGACCAAAAAATGTGTGGATTTGATGTTTGTTCTTATGATGCTATAGTTCATATGATGTTGGTCGTAAGCTTTCCGTGAAAAACAGGCGTCGAATTTCACATGCACTGTACACTTCACCGTCGCATGCACAATTCACTTTCAAACCTAAAAGTTTTCCACGTCCAAAACCGGATATTTTAGTTATACTGCAGCCTCAAAAGGACACTGTATAAACTGGGTAGAGCCGTGGAATGTCTGATAACATCTCATATTCCATGATTCCCCAGTCCTATGACAGTGTAGTGGCAAGTGGTACATTTTTTCAAAGGTTCAATTATTAAATTTATCATTTAATAATTATTATTTTCTTAATTTTATCACCTTTTCATTTTCATTTTACAACTTTTAATTTTTCATGTATTTTATGAATATCTTATCCCAAAACGGATCACTAAAGTGAAAACGGAATGTTTTAAATTTAGATAGAGATATTTCAAGTGGTCAATTTCGGCAATGATAATAGTTCAATGATAAATTGTGTAATGAAGTTTTTTAAGCCAAGGTAAATTCTTTTATATGACGGGTTTGAAAATAGATATAGTTACGATACACATTGGAATAAAAACAATTAAAATTTTGTGGAAGTTCATCTACGAGAGATATTTGTATAATGTGGTGTTTTTTCAATAAATTTTCATCAATAATATGTTTAATAGAAGGATTGTAGTGAGTTATTGGTGGCGTATTCTGTGTTAATATATAGACGACCAACATATCCGCATACTGTAGCATTCAATTTCAATAGGATGCCAGATTGGCATCTAAAAAAAAAACCTTTAAAGCATATATATATATATATATATATATATATATATATATATATATATATATATATATATATATATATATATATCAAATGAATTTGGATAATGAGAAAATGAGTTTATTTGCATTTCTGGCTGGACTACCTATCCCACGTTTATGCTATTTTATTTTATTTTTTTATTGTTGTATAAAATTGATTGTATGCTGAATATAATTAAATAAGTTTTTTATTATTTTATTAATATCATATATTTATAACTATATATTTAGATTTTATTTCATATTTTATATTTTATTTTACTAGTAGTTCATGAACCATTTATTTAACCTTCTGATAAATATTTCTACATTTATATCGTATGTATACTACTTCCCACCAAGCTAATACCAGCTGGAAAAAGGGATTGCAAAGAGAAAATTGTCAAGTATTCTGTGCAGGTAAAATATCAAAAATCAAATTTTCACCATATAAACATTCCAATGTTAATTACATTAAGTGATTCAAAAATCAAAAAGACCATCCAACTTTGAAACAAACTAAGATCATCTTTAACTTGCAACATTAATTTTTGGGGTCTCTGAATAATTGCTAATAACCACGACAAATTATTCGGACATTGTTACTTCTTAGAAGCCCTCCTTAATATTTATTCAACCGATTATCTCTCTAACTTTATTGTTTCCCAGCAGTTAAATTGCAAAACTTAATTTTTACATCATTGAATGATGCAGGAGAAAAAGACAAGATAATGCAATTCTGCATTACTGTCTTCTTATCTTGAAAGACCATATGCTTAAACAGAGTCTGAAACAACAGAAGCAGAGGCAGAAGAAGGATTTGAAGCAGGTTCTTGATACCACTGGTTTGCCTCCCTAGTGAGAAAATAGGCATCTGCAAATGACGGTGAGAAATTCACATCAAAATCAAAATCCATCATAAGCTCGTTCTAAAACACCATCTAATAAATATATGTACTTAACTTCTTGGTAATATAAAATGCATACACTTGTTGAAATAGTTTCACTAAAATAACCTTTTCCCAGTAAATGCATTACTTTTATCTGGTGCATATACATTAACAATGATATAGTTTAAATTAGAAATAAAATTAATACTTCATTGAGTGCTGAAATAAAATTAACCCTTTCAGTTAATGCAGTTAGAGAAGAACTTTTAAGGACTTCATTCAACAGGGGCATTTGAATTGACCTTAGTTAACTTTTCAAATTAAAATAATATTGTAAGGGATTTATGTTTCTGATGACAACTCATTTTGCAGATGAAATGCATGTTGCACCTCTGCACATTCTTATATGCTATATAAGTAAAATTAGCCAATGTGAACAGGTAAAAATGCATTTCCCACTTTCCAAATCATAAGTAACGTAGAATTACTCATTTCAGCTTCTGGATAATGGATGTCTGCACATGGAACTAGAGCTTCAATATATCAAACATGGATGTAATTTTCTACTTTCAAGTTTAATTTATCAAAGCTTACCTGATAAGAACACATCTTTGTATTCATCATCATCATAAACAAATTGTGGAGGATCAGGAGAGCCAATTCCAACAATGGTGCTTCCACTGCATGAGATGTATTCAGACAGCATATAAAATGATTGCATCTTTTCAAATCAGACTCCATATTACAACTAAAAGAAAGAAGATCAAGAAAAATATTGACCACTTCAGAAGAATTAATACCTCAGTTTACTTTTATGTATAACCTTTGATAGAATTGATTATAAAAGAATTGTAGAAAATAGAGGATGAAAAACCTTATTCTCTCATATTTCTGAATGGAATATAAAGGGATAAATATGGAGGAACAGGAGATAATAATTGTGAAGAGTGACTAACAGCATTGCTCTGTGGCAGAAGGGATTAGTATCACATACAAAGGGTGTGGAGAAACCTTTGGAAACAAACACACAATATATTTGTGCCTGGGGCCAGCTCTAGCATGTTTCTATGACTTATACAAAAATGACAGTCTAGATATTAAAGAATAATAGGTTTTCGAGTGTTTTCACCTTCCTGACATAAAAACAGCACCATATTCTCCACGACCAGCTGCACTAATGCGCTGCTTCAGTCTTTTGAGAGATGGGAGAACTTCAAACGCGGGAGGTTCTGGAGATGAAGGAAAAAGGAAAACATGAAAAGAAAATTAAAGTCAAAAGCACCAGAACAGAACTTCAATGAGAATCAAATATAACTGTGCCAATGATTGGAGTAAATTGTACATACAATTATATAATGAAAATAGAATAGTAGAATATCAGTTGTGCTATTTACCATCATTGTAGATCTCATAGAATTATGTACAACTTGCATTCAATAAAATCAAATCAAAGGAAAAGTGAGAAAATACATAGATAAAAGCATACCTAAATCATTAATACAAACATCTTGTGAGATTCCAATTTTTGAGATCTTGTCCAACAATGTTAAAGGATCAACATTACTAGTCTGGTCCAAACGTAGACGCTGTACCATTGGAAGTTGTTAAATTTGGGACTAAAAGTTGGGGGACGGGGGTATAATTTCATTAATACTCCGAAAAGACAGATACCTTGTAGACTTCTGCAGTCGAACATGCTTCTGGGGGCTTTATGAGAACCATTGGAACGTCCAGAGATACTGGTGGAGGAATATTCTGAACAACCTGCACAGGTGAAAGAAAAAATCTTGAATAAAATACAATGAAAGGGAAATCATCTTGAATATAAGTTTAGCTGCCTGCAAATGGTTAAAAGGTTATAAATGCATGGGAATTCTTAGACACAGTCGAACACAATAGTTACATAAATCACTTCACATTAAATATTTTAGGAACAGACAAATTCCTTTCCATCCATGACAAAAATGATCTGGTGTCTGTACTAAATTATTAAAGGTTTCAGTAATAAAGATCAATCTTGGCGATCTGAACCAACAATGGTAAATGCTGGATTCACTTGGCCATCTTACATACAATAATATCAAAGTTTTATACCATGACTCTTTAAGCTGTATTCTAGGAAGTGACATAAATCCCTTCACAATTATAGGATCCAATCAGAATTTTGAAATATTATCAATATCAATTGGTGACATACATGGTGAATCCGGACAGCAAGATGTAACAATAAATAAGAAAGCAAATTGCGAATGGAAGGTACCTAATTTTTTGACTAACCTCTCCTCGACCAGTGCAATAGGCTGCTCCCTGAGAGAAAAAGAAGGGAATATCTGATCCAATCTCACTTGACCATTCTTGGAGTTCTTTCTCTGAAGCAAGGCAACCACTGAATTGATTTGCTGCCCATAGTGCAGTTGCAGCATTGCTACTTCCACCCCCAAGCCCTGCCCCAGTAGGCACGCGTTTATCCAGATGAATCTGAAAACAACATGAATATACCTTATACACATGAAATCTTGGAGTAAGTTGAGTTTATTATATGAAAAGAAAGAAGCATGCAGCTTTCAATTAAAAATGGTAAAATAGGAAGAGAATAAACATCGTTACTTCGTACCCAAAAGAACTTGTCACTACCAGTCTTCTTCCTATAAAGGTTAAGCGCCTTAATAATCTGTTAAAAGAGAATTTCAATATAACATTCTGGAATCTGAACAGATAAATGACCAGAAGAAGAAAAGAATGAGAAGGGAAACATTAGTACCAGATTTCTATCATCAAGGGGCACCCCAGACACATTGGTTGATAGACTATCCTTGGTTTTTGAAGGTGACAAAGAGAACTTAATTATGTCACCTAGACTTATCACCTGAAAGACTCCAAAAATGCAAGTAAGACATGCTCAAGAATGCATAAACCATATTAAAAGGTAAATGAAATAAGAGAGCACTGAGGTAGTTGCCAAATTGTCATAACCTCTTACATGAAAAAGGGATGCCAAGTCATGATACCCATCTTCCCTCTTGTTTGTTATTCTCAAGAAAACATTTATCTGCAGAATAAAGGGTAGCAATTTCAACACAAAACAACCAAATTTGGGTAGCCTCCAAGAAAAAGCACGGGGAAGGTGGTTACCTTGCAAGGAGAGAACAAAGTAAGCCTAGAAAGGGGAGCTTCCCTGTCCACTTCATCAGCCAACTTGTTAATCCTTGCTTCAGGGTCATACACAATCTAATCTCACCAACAAAAGATCAGAAATTTTTTAAAAACATCTGTTGAAAAGCAAAATTCAACCCTAAAACAAATGTTATTATACACAAACAACCACACTGAAACTTCGATCCAAAGCATAACACACTAAAAAAAATTTTCAAACTTTATCCCTAAACAAACGTATTTCTACACAAACAACACTACTGAAACTTCAATCAGTCAAAAGCATAAGAAAAAAGAAATTGGGGGAGCAAAATATGTAACCTCTACTTGTCTCTTAGAAGTATTGGAATCGGAAACCATGGCTCTAACCAAGTGAGGTCTCTGAAACCGAAGCTTAGAATGAAAAGTGGATGACCCATTTGGTCTGAATTGAGAAAAATGGCTACTTCTGAAGGAGTTTTGAGAAGTGGGGAAGACATAGCTACTGCAAAGAAGGTGAGACGCAGCCATGTGTGGTTGAAAGATCGGAACTTCAATTCAGCTACAGATTGGGTACGTCAAAAAAAGCGCTTCTTGTTCGTTTATTCTTCCTACAAAATCTGGTCAAATTCAATTGTGCCGGTAGGAAAAATTCTTAAGAATGGTTTAAACACTGTTTTAAAACTCTAATTCAAACGGTCAAAGCCGACAAATTACTTCTTTACATGTTTTTTTCAGAGTCTGGGTAGCAGAGCAGGCTTTAATGGGGGACTGATTAAAGAAGCACTAAGTTATTTTAGTTAATATATATAAATATTAAAACTTAAAATTATATATTTTTATTATAAAAGCTATAACAATTACCAGTAGAATAATAGTCATTAACAAATTATTAGTTGGTGATTTTCTCCAATTCAACCCATAATTTGTAAAATTAACAGATGTTAATGCATGATGAAATTTTCAAATGTTATGAGGAATAAAATAAAAATTAGTCAACTTTTCTCTTTCTATTTGAATTTATCACAGTTTAACATTAAGTAAAAATTCTAAAATTATTTTCCTACAATTTTTTTTTCTCTAATATCTTTTTCTTTTATATGAACTCTCAAAATACTTTATTAGATTGGATTCCTTTCCTTGGTTTTCAATTCTTTGTACTAACTACTAGATTTATCCTGTAATGGATGATGGCTTCTCCATTTTTATTAAAATGTTACTAGTGCAAACTTTTTTATTTATAACTAAAAAGACAAAATTCAAATTGTGAGAGGAAAGAAGAAGAAAAGAAGAGAAAGACTCACCAAAAACTTTTAAATCAGCAAATAAAAATTATATATATATATATATATATATATATATATATATATATATATATATATATATATATATATATATATATATATATATATATATATATAATGTTGTAAAGATTGACACTACATGTTTTAAAAATACCTTTAGGAAGAAAATAAACGTACAATAATAAACATATATTTAAGCTATTATCTATTTATTTGTGTTATTATATGATCTTTTAGTAATCCGTTGCTACGAATTTAAGTATCAATTAATAAATAATTAACACATTTAGGTCTTCATTAAGAGTAGTGGTACCAATAATTCTTATTAATATATATATATATATATATAATATAAAAGTGTAAATTATAATAATATCTTTACTATTTATATTTTTTATATTTTGTATTATTGTAGTATATTTTATAAAATGTTTAAATGAAACTTATATTATTTTTTTCGGCAAAAATTATGAAACTTATATAATGTTTATACAATAAAAAAAATATGTAATAATATAATTTTAAAATAAAAATTGTTAACATGAAGTTTTAAAATATTGAAATATTAATGTAATTTGAAAAAAAAATTTAAGAACTGTGTACAAATTAAATAAATATTTTACTGTTCAGGGTTTATTTCCATTTATTTAAAATTGACTGCAAACATCACGTGGATACGTACTGCAACTAACCTCATAATCCTATCCCACCAGCCTGTTTCTGCTCCGCATTTCGAGGTACACCTTCTTTCCTTCCCAACATTTTGTTTATCCCCATCCTTAACTTTTGAACTGTGTTTGGAATGAAACATTATTTCACAGACTGAGAAGATGATTCCAGCAAATAAATAAAATAGTAGTAATTTTTGGATTAAAGAAGAGGAGACAACTTAAAAAGAAAATTAATAAAATTTTATATATAATGTGATGAATATGATATTAAAAAAAATATTTAATGAAGGTGTGATTTCCATGTATATATACATTTAATAAAAATAAAAATTTAATAAAAATATATATATACATTTAATAAAAATAAAAATTTAATTATTTCCATGTATATATTGAAGGTGTGATTTTAAATTAAAAAATAAAAATAGTAATAATTATAATATTATTATAATAATTAATAGTAATATTATTATTATTATTATATTATAATTATTGTGTGAGGTATAAATATATATATATATATATGAAATCAATATAGTATGTATTTAAATTATAATTTAAAATTAAAAAAAATACTAATCATTATTATATTAATTTTAATAGTAATATTATTTATTAATGTTATCATTATTATTAATAATAATATTATTATTATTATTTTGGAAATTGATTGTGTTAGAAATAAAGAGGTTTGTTTCTCAACACCAAGAGGGGGTGAATTAATGATTTATAAAAATGAATGTTTTTCAAAGTTTTTTGTAAAGTTAGAATGATCTTTAAACTTTCTTGGAATGTAAGTAAACACGTATGCACTTTAAAGTAAAAGAGATAGGGAAAGAAGAACAAACACAAGGTTTTTATCCTGGTTCGGCCTCAATGCCTACATTCAGTTACCCTCCAATCAACCTCAGATTGAAGGATATTTCACTATAATGATTTGAGAATTACACCAAAGGTTTTACAGTGAACACACTCTCACAATGTAAACACATTTCCCACTCACAATCAAAGATAGAAAAGAAAATATCTGCACACACAGAACCACACATTCTTGTTGTAGAAACCTTTTGAGAATCCCTTCTCAAAGTCCAAGAGCTCCTTACTCTTCTTCCTCTCGCACACTGTTAAGATATCGGCAAGTGTACCAAATTGTATCAAGTAATATAAAATGGTAAGACCAAGTATCGTATCCCAAAGGACTCACGACACTTAATAGTTATGTGATTACCCAACTAATTAAGACTTTTAAAGAACAATTTAGTGATTTTGAATGCAAATGCTATAAAAGTAAACATGAATGCAATTTTGACCAATTGAAAGAAAAATAGAAAGGGTGAATGGATGATGTTGTAAATATGAGATGAATATGTTGTTGGGGTTTAGATTTCACCAAGTTTCCTCTCATGCATATATGAATTCATCTTCTTCATTAATGTTAATATCACTTTCTAAATTACTTAAAACCCGATGTCTCGACGAAGAAAGCCTATCCTTAACTACTAGTTTACAATGTCTTGTCTCCCTAGGAATTAATTCTGCATTACATACGCACAGAAGCTTAAGATAACCAAAACTCATATCCCTATGTCACAGATTTACAATAGAGTGAATGAAACAGAAAGATAAAACCTTCCTTCGACGAACGAACCGGAAGGGTGCTTCCTTCGACCAACGAACCGGAAGCGATCAATCTACACTTTCCTTCGACCAACGAACTAGAAGAACAACAGCGTTGCCAACTCGAAGAGAACCGCTCTGACCTTTAACCTACAAAGCACGAGCTTTTCCTATTCACGAGACCAGGAAATGCAATGAACTAGCTTTTTGGAACTTCCTCAGATCACACTGTATTCTCAAAAATCTCAGAGTTACTTTCTAAAGTGTTTGACAAAGGTATATAAAGCCTACTGGTCTGAAAATGAAAAGATGCATTACAACTGCCAGTGATAATCGATTATTGTGAGTGATAATCGATTATATGCGAGACTTGGAATAGTTTGGATTTTTAACTCTTCAATCGATCGGCCCGAGTTCTTCATCTTCTGCCTCTCGGTTTGATTTGTCACAGCCTCCTGTTGTTCGGTCTTCAACTATGTTTAGCCTGAGCTCTTATCACCTTTTGTCGTTCGGTCTTGGTTACTTATATCTTTCCAACGTTCGGTGTTAGCTGCTCGGTCTCAGTCATTCCTCGCTATCGCATCCGACCTACTTGGTCTTGGTTAAGCCTTAAACCGTTCAGTCATGCCTTGTTTGATCACTGTCATCACATGTTCAGTCTGTTGTTGGAAGTCGTTCGGTCATCAATTGTTCGGCCTGTATCATTTAGTGATCGTTCGGTCTTGAATTGCTATACACTTCCAAGCCTTCAACTACTGCATTCCGTTCGGTCTTTGTCTGCTCGGTCTTGGTGTCTTCTCTTATACAAAAATGCTTTTAAACTTCATAATGCAAGAGTCTTCATATAGTTCACTTTGTAGCATCATCAAAATAATTAACTTCAAGACACCAATGCTCCACATTGGTAACAATCTCCCCCTTTTTTATGATGATAAAAAATTCCTTGTTTAAAAGCATCTTTGTGTAATATAAACTTACAAACAGGTTATTAGTAACTGCCCTAGGAGTTTGTTCTTCTCTCCCTTTTTTATCATAAGCAAAAAACAAGTAGAAGTACTCCCCCTAAAAAATGTTCTCCCCCTCAAACAAACAATTTATGTAAGGAAAAATAAGAAGAGAAACTAAATGTACCAAATGAACCGTCCGGAAAAATAAGAAGAGAAAAACCAATTACTATGTAATTTTTAAACACCGTTCGGTAACTAACGTACTTCTCCTTATGTACCATATGAAACGTTCGGTCGGTATCACAATTATAACTAATGGAGCATGCGTCATTCGGTAAATACACCAGGCAACTGGCTTAATTATTATAAAATTTGATTTTATTAATAGAGAGGGAAATACATGATGAAACACCAGAGTATAGAAAAATAACAAGGTATCTAACAACCTTATATATCTCCCCCTCAAATGGATACTGATAACGGTTTAAAATACCGTTATCTGTGATGTAATTTTGATACTAAATGCACCCTTTTTGACTTAGAAACTTGTTTTGACTCATGTTTTTGCTTTAGTTTTATGAATAAGAGAGTTGAGGTTATACTTGATGATTTTATTACCAAATTCTTTTGATTTTGTAGGCTATTGGAATGATTTGAAGGAAGAGTTAAAGTACCAAATAGTTGGAATGCAGAAAAGTACACTAGAGTGCAGAAAAGTCAACCAGAGTGTAGAAAAGTCAACCAAAAAAGTCAACCAAAAAAGTCAATCAAAGCTTGGGTGCCCAGTGGAGGCTTGGGCGCCAGAAATCGACGTCCATCGCCCGGGCGCCCAAGCGTCATGTGTCATGGAATAGGCTAATTTTTTGCTCTATTTCGACTCTTTTGGACCGAGCCCTGTTTCTACTCTTTTCCGACTCTATATAAAGGACCCAGGCGCTCTAGGTTTGGTATCTCTGTCTGGAGCAACACAACAGCACACTCTTCTACTCTCTAAAGGCGGATCTGGAGGCGGGAGCTTCCTCTTCTACTCTTAAGGTTTCACTATCTCATGATTTTCCATTATTCATATAGTTTCTCCATGTCTATGGGGAACTAAACTCTATTTGTTATTGGGGAATGATGTAACCTTGTGAACTCTCACGTATTTGAATTGATTCTTAATTTATATGCTTTTTAATTAATTATTAGGGAATTCATCACTTTCAATGCTTGCTCTATTTAACTCATTTAGTAGCATGATTTATGAATTGTATGAGTGTCGGGAGGTTCCTTACAATTCAGGTTCTTGTTGAATTCTCCCAAGGGTAATATTTCTCAGGGATGAGGGTATGAGTACTTGGTCGTCTTAAGCTCTTGATCTTCAGACTTAATTTTCTAGGAACGCTAGGAATTGCACGAACTAGGAATTAAGGCAGGCTTATTGTGCCGAGGAATCGGGTTCTAAGTAATTTAGTGAGTGACGTTAATATTAATGTGAAAAGAAGAATTCTTATATACATAAGAGTAAACTTGGTGAAATCAAACCCTAACAACATATTCATGTCATTTTATAAACAACCTCCGTTCATCTTTGTTTTGCTCTACTATTGATCACTTTGCATTCATATTTAATTTTATGTCTTTGCATTTGAAACCAACAATCTCATTTTATTTAAGTCTTAATTAATTGAGTTATCACACAACTGTTTAGTGCTGAGAGTCCTCTGGGATACGATACTTGGTCTTACCATTTTATATTACTTGTGTGACACTTGCCGATACATCAACAAGTTTTTGGTTTCGTTTCTGGAGATCAAAAATATTGTTAACAAGTTTTTGGTGCCGCTGCCTCTGGGATACGATACACGGTTTAAACTATTCTATCTGTGTGATTCTTAATTAATTTTGGCTTTATTCTATTTTATTTTATTTTATTTTATTTTATTTTATTTTATTTTATTTTCATACCTTTTATTTTTATTTTTATTTTTGTTTTTGTGCTAACAATATTTTCTAGGGTTTTGTGTCTAATGTCTGCAGGATGCAATTCGGACAAGAAATTAATTATATGGGCACTCAATTCCACCAAGGCCATTTCAACCATTGGTGGGAACCTCACTCAAGCATGGATCATAGTCAATTTGGGTATCTGCCGTACTATTTTATAGAGAACCACAACAACAATGGCAGCAACAACCCTCTCTACCAGAAAGAGGGCCGACGTTGGATGATACGCTTCAACAATTCATACAAATGTCTGAATCTCATCGTAATAACACTCAAGCAGAATGTAGAAGGATGAAGGTGCATTGTAGGTTCATAATTCAGAACCTAGATGATTTTGGGGGCAATATGGAAGTTAGCCCTAAAGAGGAATGCAACGCCATTATCACTAAGAGTGGCAAGTTTTTAGATGAGAGAAAAATAGAGATAAAAGAAGAAAGTTTGAGCAAAAAAGAGAAGGATGTAGAGGAAAAGAAAGAAAAAGAAGAGAGTGAGGTAAAAGAAAAGAGAAAAAGAGAGGAAGAAGATGGAGAAAAATAGAGAGAAAAGAAAAAGAAAGTTTGAGTGAAAAAGAGACAGATATAGAGAGAGAAAAAGAAGAGAGTGAGAGAGAAGAAAAAAAAGAAGAAAGGAAGAGGATAAGGAAGAAAAGAAAGAATTATATGAAAAACCTCTTCCCTACCCAAAGAATTGATCTTGATTGATGATTGAGAATGTGCACATTATATGCTTATACAGGTGGTTCACAAGCCTTGTGAACAAATGCAAGATGTTATGATTGTGATTATGATGCTAAGCAGGATGTGTATGTGGAATGTGAATGAGCTTATATGTGAGGTTTTGAGCTCCAGAGTTGTTGTTATTGAATGCTATTACTTTGAAAGAATGAATGACTTTGCCCAGGTTTGCTATGATATAATCATTTCCTTGTTTGCATCATATGATCAAGGCCATTTATTAGAAACCCTTTTTGTTAGCCAAATGCATGAATTTAGCCCAATTAAAGAGAACACAATGTGTTCTATCCTTTGAACCCTTAGCCTTGAACATGATTTGAAAACCCTTTTTGAAAAGCTTTACCTTGAGTTAAGTTGAAAACATTTTGTGGTATTGATAAATGTTAAGTTTGGGGTTGTTGGAAAATAGAAAGGGAAAATAAAAAGCATTGAGCTAAAAGTTAAGCATGTGAAAAACAAAAGAAAAAGAAAAGAAAAGCTTAATGCAAAACAAAGTTGGGAATAATTAAGAATGGTTGTGTTTAGATGATTCTCTTAACTCAAGGGTTTTGTGATCCAAAAAAACCAATTGTTATTGTTAGCCCAACCACATTATAAGCCATTGAAAAGTCCTTGTGATGATGCTTGCTTGTAAGTGTTTTTTATTATGGTTAAATGAAAGGCAAAGTTGATTAATGTGACATTGTGATAGTAGAGTGAATGAGTGAATATCTCCTATACACTTGTGTGTTTGAGTGATACACTTTATCTAGTGAGGATAGATTCCATGAATACATAAGAACATATTTGCTTAGTTGATTGATCATTCATGATAATAGCATTTGTTGGATATTATGTGATTGAGTGAACACTAAAAGCATATGCACATCTTGATTGAAGTCTTGGTGATGAGCTAAATTGAGTATTTACTTGTCTTGAAAGAAGGATTTTTAAATGTAGTGAACCATTGTATGGATTGGTGGAAGATTGAGTTACATCTTATTTGCTTGAGGACAAGCAAAGTTCTAAGTTTGGTGTCGTGATAACAGTTGAAAAACTGTTATTTTTATACTTAAAATTGACTTCAATTACAACCTTTATGACTTAGAAATTAGCTTGAACTCATGATTTTGTTGAATTATTGGAAACAACAGAGTTGGACAGCTTTTATGCTTGATTTCCTTGTTTTTGCAGGTTTTTAGATGAAATTGACGAAAGAAATGAAAAGGGATAGAGATGGAATCAGAAAAGGACACAAAAAGTACAAAAGAAGAGAAACTGCAAGTACCGCTCAGCGCAAATTACTGCTAAGCGGCACTCGCAAAGAACCGTTGGCACCGCTGAGGGGAGAAAAGTGATAACAGTTGAAAAACTATTATTTTTATGCTTAAAATTGATACTAAAAGCAACCTTTAACACTTAGAAACTAGCTTGGAATCATGCTTTTGTTTATATTTTTGGAAATAAGAGAGTTGGACAGGTTTATGCTTGATTTTAGTGTTTTATGCAGGTTTTAAGGTGAATTTGATGAAAAAAGTGAAGAAGGATAGAGATTGAATCAGAAAAGAACTCAAAAAGTGCAAAAGAAGAGAAGCCGCAAGTACCGCTCAGCGCCAGTTTACCGTTGAGCGGCACTAATGAACATCCGTTGGCTCCGCTGAGGGGTGAAAGTGCAGTTGAGGGGAAGAATTCAACACACGCACTTACCGCTGAGCGCCATTATTTTCGGCTTAGGCCCACTTTTCTGTAACTTTTATGGGCTTGGGCCTAATTTTCTGTATTTTTTAGAATAGTATATAAGCTTTAGGACGTCCTAGGGTTGGTATCTTTGGCTGGGAGGAAGCAAAAACACACTTTTCACCCCTTAGGGGTAGATTGGGAGATGGTGACGGCTCTCCTCTTCTCTTTCTAGGGTTCTATCTTTCATTCTTTCATTATTGTTCATCTAGTTTCACCATGAATATGGTGAACTAAACCTTGTATTGTTGTTGGGGAATCAATGTAGTCTTGTGAAACTCTCATATATGGAATTTGTGTTTTAACATCTTATTTTAAGATACATGCTTTCTTTCATCATTAGTTAGGGTTTTTCCTCCTTGCTTAAAGCTTGCATTGTTTAACTCATTCAATGCCATGATTATTGATTTTGTCGATATGGGAACGTACGGGGAAATCTAGATCCGGGGAATTTCTCCCAATAGCATATTGCCTAGACATAGGAATATGAGGGTTGGTTGCCGTTAAGCTTCTGCACTTCAGAATTAATTATTAGGGATGCTAGGAATTGTATGAACTCGTAATTAAGGATATGCCTTCTTGCAAGGTGATTTAGAGAGTGGCATTAACATTCATGAAAAGAATGATGAATGCCTAAAGTATATGAGAGTGGATAAGATGAAATTGATTACCCCAACAACATACTCATCCATCTAATACATTAAAGTGTTTGATTTCCTCTTTTCCATTGATCAAACTCATGCATACATGTTCAATTATTGTCTTTTGCATTTAAAACCTAAAATCAATTGTTCACAAGTCTTAAATAATCAACAAATCATATAACTAACTAGGCCGTGAGTCCTTTGGGAGAACGATACTTGGTCTTACCGAGTTTATTACTTGATACGATTCGGTCACACTTGCCGAGGGTTAAACCAGTTTTATTTTATTTTATTTTTCGGTTTTTGTAACATCCCAAAAATACAGCAATAAACTATATAATAGAATAATTACATTAAATAAAATATCAGTTTAGTCTTACACTAAGGAAAGCGTGCGGTTCTGGCCGAACGACATATACAGAAAGAGATTCAAATTTAACTATACAGCAGTACAAACTTGACAGAACGGTTTACAAAAGGAATTATCGAACGGTCATTTCTAACAAAAAGGAAGGTGATCGAACGACCACCTTACACTAACTAAACTATACTACTAACCGAACGTCCTACGGTTCGGCCTTGACTTCAACATCGACGAGGTTCTCTTCCTCCAAATTTTCTTCTTCTAGCGCATCTTCCAACAGCGCGTCCGCTTCTGCTCACATCCACACGGATGATCATTGCAACGACAAGATGGACGTACAAAACAAGACACGACAGAAATACGGGGTAAGCTTATGTAATTTAATTTCATGAATAAACATATATTTCAAACAATCCAATCACACAAGAGAATTTCAACATACGAATCATACAAAGCCTATTACTAGACTGACTGTCCGGACTGTATGAAATCTGTGTAGCTACAGGCGTTCGTGCACCCGGGTGATGTAGTAACTGGAATACTCTCATCAGCTGCCACCCGAGGTTAGTCCTATTCATCCAAAGTACCCCTAAGGACGGGACCTCCTGCCGTTCCCACACATGACCTACCCTCCTCTATGTGAAGAGGAGTACTCACGTTCATCACGAGACTCAGTACGTATAGTAAAACTGAGAAATCTCAAATTTTGGGATAGATTAAAAACAAGGGTTTGATATCGGTTGAGAAATTAACGAGCGACATCATATGTTCTAAAAACGATTAGAACGAAAGTCATTTACAACCCTGAGCCAATTAGATGAACTGACTCTTGAAAACTTCAACTGACCATCAAAAAGACCGTACCAAGAACGACAATTCCAGAATAAGACTAAGAAATAAGGAGATTTTAAGACATTCTAAATTAATACTTAGACTGATTCCCATGAAGAAACCGAACACTTGTGAGGAATTAGTTTAATCGAGTTTAGTATCAAGAAATCTAAATGCTAGTCAAAGACTAAACACTATAGCGAGCGAACCCTAGAGGGCTTTGAACGAACGCTCGTCTTGAGAAATTTAACTTAAAGGGGTAGAACGAGTGCTTGATTTAATATCAACCACTTGCTTGGGACGAACGCCTGGTATAAGACCAGATGTTAATAGGATTCGAAATACAGACACTCGTCCTCAAATAGGATTCTTCCCAAATGAAAGAATCCACTACTACCCAGGTTCACTAGAAAACCGAGCGGTCCAGGACCGTTTAGTAACGTACGTACATTTTCTTAGGGAAATCATATTCAGAACTCACTTATCTTCAACTCATTTCTTAATATAAAATTCCATAACTTTATAAATCCATATCATACCAATTTAATCATACTACATATAATCGAACATATCAACAATCATACTTCAAATCATTCATCACTCAGCAACATGCATTCAATATTAACGAACGTGCAAAAGTCATACAATTAAATTAGATAAGCTTCCCTTATCTCTAGTGTGAACGATCGTCTTAGAGGCAGAAGTATGGTTGGTCTGACTAAAATCTCTCCTACCCTTACGTTCCACAACTCTTAAACTAATTAACAGAAAAAAACCAAAAGTGGATCAGACAAGATATCAACATGCAACCGAGGCTTGGTTTGCATGTACTACTGATGGACAAATTTATGAACACCAAAATATGATGTCAAAAACTTGTTTTTCAATCGGCAAGTATGACCGAATCGTTCAAGTAATAAACTTGGTAAGACCAAGTATCGTTCTTCCCAAAGCACTCACGGCCTAGTTTAGTTATGTGATTTCTTGATTAGCTAAGACTTAAAGACGAAATATTTGGAGTTTAATATGCAAGAGACGAAAATAAACATGTATGCATGAAGTTTTGATCAATGGCAAAAATCAAAAGATAAACACTTTCAATGGAATATATGAATGAATATGTTGTTGGGGGTCAATTTCATCTTATCCACTCTCATATATTTTAGGAATTCAACATTCAAATCATCATTGTTAATGCCACTCTCTAAAGTACCTTTCTAGAAGGCTTCTCCCTAATCACGAGTTCATACAATTCCTAGCATTCCTAATGATCAGTTCATAAGTGCAGGAGCTTAACGACAACCAACAAATTATTGGGAGAAATTCCCCGGATCTAGAATTCCCCGTACGTTCCCGTATCGACAAAACCAATAATCATGCATCGAATGAGTTAAACAATGCAAGCATTAAGCAAAGAGGAAAAACCCTAACTAATGATGAAAGAAAGCATAAATCTTAGATTAAGATGCAAGCATAAATTCCATATATGAGAGCTTCAAGCGATTACATTGATTCCCCAACAAACATACAAGGTTTAGTTCACCATATTCATGGTGAACCTAGATGAATTACAATGAAAGTATGAAAGAATAAACCCAATAAAGGTGAAGAGGTAGCCTGAGCATCCAAGATCCTCCTTCAAAGGGGTGGAAGAGAAAGTGTTTGCCTCCGTTCTGCCAAAGATACAAACCCTAGGACGTCCTAAAGCTTATATACTATTCTAAAATTACAAAAAATCTAAGCCCAAGCCCATAAGTGTGCCGCTCAGCGGTAAAGTACCGCTCAGCGGTGAGTGCGCGTCTCTTTTCTTCCCCTCAGCGGCCATTTTGCCCCTCAGCGGACCTCCCGTGACCTTCTGAGTGCCGCTCAGCGGTAAAGTGCCGCTGAGCGGTGCCTTCGGCTTCTCCTTTTGCACTCTTTGATTCCTTTTCTGATTCCATCTTTCTCATTCTTCACTTCTTTCACTAAATTCACCTTAAAATCTGCACAAAAACACTGAAATCAAGCATAAACCTGTCCAGCTCTCTTATTTCTGAAAATATGGATAAAAGTATGATTTCAAGCTAGTTTCTAAGTCTAAAGGTTGCTTTTAGTCTCAATTTTAAGCATGAAAATAACAGTTTTTCAACTGTTATCACAACCCCAAACTTAGAACTTTGCTTGTCCTCAAGCAAACAAAATGTAACTCAATCTCCAACCAATTCATATGATGGTTCACTCATTCAAAAATCCTCTTTTTCAAGATAAATAACAACTTCACTCAAACTTATGACCAAGAGTTCATTCAAGATGTGCACATGCTTTAGTGTTCACAAAGTCATTTAAATTCCAACAAATGCTATTTTTCATGAATGATCAATCAATTAAGCATGGATGTTCATGTGCTTATGGAATATTTCCTCACTAGGTAAAGTGTTTCACTCAACACACAAGTGTATAAGAGGTAATCACTCATTCACTCTACTATCACAATGTCACATGAATCAACTTTGCCTTTCATTTTACCACAATCAAAAACATTCACAAGCATGCATCATCACAAGGACTTTTCAATGGCTTATAATGTGGCTGGGCTAACAAGAAAATTGGTTTTTCTGGATCACAAAATCCTTGAGTTAAGAGAATCATAACAACACAATCATCTTATTCATTCCCAACTTTCTTTTACCTTTGCATTTGCATTGAGCTTTACTTCTTTTTCTTTTCTTTTCTTTTTCTTTTACTTTGCATATTCTTACTTTTTAGCTCTTAGCTCAATGCTTTTCTTTTCATGTTTTCCCAACAACCCCAAACTTGAACATTTACCAATACCATACAAGATCTTCTACTTAACTCAAGGTAAAGATTTTCAATCAAAGGTTTTCAGTGTATGTTCAAGGCTAAGGGTTCAAAGGATAGAACACAACGTGTTCTCTTTTAGTAGGCTAACTTTATGAATTTGGCCAATAAAAAGGGTTCCAACAAATGGCCTTGATCACATGATGCAAAACAAGCAATTGATTCAATCATAGAAAACCTGGGCAAAATCATTCATGCTTTCAAAGTAATAGCATTCAATCATACCAAAAACTCTGGAGCTCAAAACCTCACATATAAGCTCATTCACATTTGACATACACATCCTGCTTAATCTCACAATCACAATCATAATATCATGCATTTGTTCACAAAGCTTGTGAATCACCTGTATAAGCATTTTAATGTGCACATCTATCTCAACATCAATCAATCAATAAGCATCATCAAGCAGTACTTATCACACAATCACAGTTAATAGCAAACCATCATAACAAACCAGGTGTTCAATAGAGTACATCAAACCTAATCTAAAAACAAAAATAAATAAGTTCAGAAAACATAAATCACAAAAGCATAATCATATGATAGCATTCATCAGTAAATGCTATCTCAGCTCCTCATCAGTCTGAGCTGTCCTCTGTATCTTCCTCTTCCTCCTCATCTTCATCATCATCAAATGCATCCTCCTCCTCAGCTTCATCTTCTTCCATATCTCTAGCTGAAGCTTCAGCTGCTCCAGCTCCTCCTCCATGTACTGGTTCTTCTGGCCAAGCTACTACATTGTGGAATTCATCCATAGTCCACCTGTGGGCTGGAGGTGTATCATACATCCCCACTATCATCTCAGCAGTGGCCACCTGCCCTCTGTGAATGGATTGCAACTGAGCACCTATAAGAGACATATACATGTCCCTCATCTGGAATGGTTCTGCTTCATGTGTATCAGCAGATGTCTGGCTCTGTGCTGGCCCTCTCTCTCTACGAGCCCGGCGTGGTGGAACTGGCTGAGCTACATCCTCACCTCCACAGTACTGTTTATAATAAGCCTCATCAATAGCTTTTCTTGGCCTCTCAAATGGTGGAACAGAAGTGTCCACCCCAGCTAGCTTGCAAAGGTGAGTGATCAAAGAAGGATGTCCTAGCGGTGCTTTGTTGTTTGAGGTGTTAGCACATACACTAATTTCATCAGCTATCACCTGCCCAATATTAACATTCAAATTTCTGATAGCACAGTAGATGAATAGTGCCCTGCTGAGAGTAATATCTGACACATGTGAACATGGCTGAATGTTGGCATGAGAAAATGCCATCCAATATTTTGCAAGAGGATTCAAATCTATCCTCCTAATGTTAACCACTGAGCCAGATCTATTCCTTTGGAAGTGTCCTCCAGGTATACACAACACTCTCTCCACATCCTCAAAATCAGCACCTTCCTCCATGCAAAGAGCAAACTGACATTGCTCACCAGCCCATACAGTATCCAGGAAGTTGTTGATAGAATCAGGATCATACTTGATAGCATGGCCTCTAACATAGCCCAAATAATTCTCAGCTGGATAATCACCAATCTTCTTTGCATTGGTGTAAAATTCCTTCACCACAGCTATGTTGGCAGGTGCAGGATAAGTGGCTAGCTTTCCCCAATCATTCCCTAACACTTGCTCTCCAAATTGAGGAGCAAAGTTAGGTATCATTCCAACCTTTCTTTCCATCAGAAGTCTCCTGTCCTGAACCACCCTAAAGTGCTTCTCATGTTTCCTAGAGAGGAACCTGCCAGAATGGGGTTGCTCTGGTTCCTTTTCCTTTCTCTTGGTTGCCATGGTTTTCAATCTTTTTCCTGATGAAGATGCCATTCCTACATTCAAAACACAAACAAAACCACAGAACATGATGTTAATCATTAGTAAAACACAGAACACAACTCCTTTCGAAGCTAAACCACCGCTGAGGGCCAGAATTTCCCCTCAGCGCCACCAGTGCCACAGTCCAACACGCAAAATTTCAGAAAAACCAAATCTGGCAGAGTGCCGCTCAGCGGCAGATTACCCCTCAGCGGTAACTCTGCAGATTTTTGAAAAAACCTATTTTAAAGCTGTCCTAACTCCACCCAAATGCAATTTTCAGTTTTCCAGTTCATGATCATGCAGTTTAATCGGTTCAAACATCAAATATATCATCAAATCATGCATAAAAATCAAAACCCCTAAATATTCATGCTTTGACAATCACATTGAAATTCAAGAACCCTAGAATGAACAAAATGCATTTAAATTACTTGGGTGGAGATGCTAGATGCAATGAGAATGCTTCCAACCTAGAATGCTCTCTTCCAACCCCAAACTTTGATGGCACACTAGTGAAAAAGTGAGTGAAAGAGATTTTTTTCTTAAGAGGTAAGAGTGAAAAGATGTGGAAAACCTAGGAGAAGATGTGTGGAAGTGTTTGTGCAGAGAAAAGCCAGAAAGTATAAGACTTTGCGCAGCTTAGGGTTTAAAAATACCCTAATGGGCTCGGGATCCGCTAAGGGGAACTAAAGCCCAATCTGCGAGAGTACCGCTCAACGGTAAAATACCGCTCAGCGGCACTTTCGTGATGTGTTCCTCTCCTTCTTTTCTTAACCTACGTGTCTTCCCTACATGCCCCTCATGGGTTCCCTGCAATTCAATGTTAAAAATGCTTATGCAAATCCTAATTAAAATAAACAAACAGAAACAATCAATCAACTGGGTTGCCTCCCAGGTAGCGCTTGTTTAACGTCACGAGCCTGACCCAAAAATCCACTAACACCCATTAGTAGGTGTTTCAACCCTAGTATCCTTCAGTAGATACTTAACCACCTAGCATCCTTCAGTAGATGCTGGATCCAACAAAATATTTACAAGATAATGACCACAAAGTAAAAATTACAAAACCAAAATCCAAATCAAAAGTTTGCAAATCACTGGGTTGCCTCCCAGCAAGCGCTCTTTTAACGTCATTAGCTTGACCCAATAAAGTTCAAGTTCCATCTTCTTTATAGTTGATGTTATCAGTCCACCAACTTCTCAACTGCTTCCTTTAGACTGTCTTGGTTCTTCTCGAATATGGAGACTCTATCTCTATCATCTCCTTCTCTTTAAAGCCCTTCACAACCCACAACTTGTTCTTGATTCTTACTGGTGTGCCAAGTTGGAGTCTTCTTTTCTTCCAGTCTCTAGGAATTTCTTCTCCTCTTCCAATCTCCTCTTCCTTGGGTACCTGAAACAACAAACAATGGTTACCTGAAACCTCAAGATCTTCATCTTTATGTCTAGTCATGGGTGCATCTCGAAATGCAGCTTTATAACTAGCCTCTTCCTCCTTTGCTTGCGTCTCATCTTTGAAGACATCCACCACCACTCTCTCCTCTTTGTCCTGAAGCACTACTATACCTTCATGTACATCTATGATGGCCCTGGCCGTTTTCATAAACGGTCTTCCAAGTATGATAGGTATTCTCTCGGTCTCCATTTTCATCACCACAAAGTCTGCCAAGAGCTGAAGTTTGCCAACACAAACTACAATGTCTTCTGCAATCCCACATGGCTCCTTTGAAGATCCATCGGCCATTACTAAATTAACCTTTACAGGTTTCATTTTAACCTCGCCAATTTGCTCCAGTAAAGAATAAGGTATCAAGTTAACACTTGAACCTAAATCAAGGAGAGCTTTCTTTACCTTTTTCTTCCCTATAGTATAAGGAATAGAAAAACTACCTGGATCTGGTGCTTTAGGTGGGAATGACTCTTTCTTAACAGTTATACACTTTTCTTCCTCAACATCTCTACGTCTCTTCTTTGTAGAGGTTCCTTCATCTGATTTTGTGTAAACTGCAATTTTCTGTAGAATTTGTTCCCAAGGTGCGTCATTATCCACCATTCTGAATAACTCTGTGAAGTCCATTTGTTTCTCTTGATTTGTTGGGAAAGGAAAAGTGTTCTTTCTTTCTACTTCTCTCCTTTCTTCTGTTTCTCCTTCTTCTAACTCAATTATCTCTTCATTAACACTCTTTACCACTTTGCACTCTTCTCTGGGGTTAACCTCAGTATTAGCCCCAAAATTTCTATTTGGCCTCTCTTCCAATTGCTTGGTAATCTGACCCATTTGAATCTCCCAATTCTTTATAGCAGCTTCAGTGCTCTTTTGAGAAGATTCTGTTTTCTGGATGAATTGCTGAAGAGTTTCTTCCAACCTTGTTTGTCTTTCATTAAGCATAGATAACTGTTGCCACAAGGTTGGTTGCTGCTGCTGCTTATTATATTGATTAGCTTGCCCAGTTTGTCCTTGGCCAATGCTCGGATGTGGTTTCCACCCTTGATTATAATTCCCTTGACGGTATGGAAATTGATTAGCCATGAAATTAACATCCTCCACGGCTTCCACTGGAAAAGCACACTGACCATTGACATGATCACCTCCACATAATTTGCACAACTGGGTTTGTACCTGTGCAGCAGATTTCAACTCTTTAGGTAATTGAGCCAAAGTTTTAGTCAGAGTCTCCAGCTGTTGAGTTAGAATTTTATTCTAAGCTAGCAAGGCATCATGTGTTTGTAATTGAAGAACTCCTTTTTGTTGCATAGGAGCTCCTCTCTCACTGTGCAGCTCATTATCACTAGTAGCCATGTTTTCTATAATTTCAGTTGCTTCCTCTGGAGTCTTCTATTTAATATTGCCTCCTGCTGAGGCGTCCAGCATCATCTTGGTTTGTGAACCAAGCCCTCCAAGGAAAGTTAAGACTACTTCTTGATCTTCAAAACCATGCGTGGGAGTTTTACGTAACAAGCTTTTATACCTGTCCCATGCATGCCCCAGTGATTCTTCCATGCCCTGCTTGAATGAGGAAATCTCTTGCTTGCCTTTGGTCACCTTAGATTGTGGGAAGTACTTGTTTAAAAATTTTGTGACCACTGCTTCCCACTCTGTGAAACTTTCTTCTGGAAAAGAATTCAACCAAAGTTTAGCATTGCCTCCCAATGAGAAAGGAAACAAGCTAAGTTTGATAGCTTCGTCTGGCACCCGATTAATCTTGACTGTGTTGCAAATCTCATTAAAGGTAGTAAGGTGCTCATATGGGCTTTCATGAGATAACCCATTAAATTGATTACTCTTCACCAGTTGAATTAGTGCTGGTTTGACCTCCATATTGGCTGCATTGACTCTAGGTCTAGCTATGCTGTTAAAGTGCTGAGGTCCAGCAATATTAGTATAATCTGCAAGAGTTCTTCTAGCATTATTGTTCTCCATACTTCCTGTGCTATGAACAGAACCTTGTGGTGATGATTGTAGGAGAGTTTCTGGAGAAGGGAAAAGTTCTCTAGACGTTCTGATTCTTCTCCTCCTTCTACTTTCGTCTAGACCTTCAAGAAGAGGTTCTGTTGTTTTCTTACTCCTAGTTCGAATTGCCTCCTGCATACACAAGAAAACAAAACCCTAGAAAATATTTGTTAGCACAAAAAGATATAGAAGATATATATTCAGAAGATAAAAGATTCAGAAGATAGAATAAAATGAGATAGAATAAAAATAAAATCTAACCTAATCTAAAAGATAAAAATAAAATAAAATCTAATCAAATAAAATAAAATAAAATCTAATCTAATCAAATAAGATAAAATAAAATAAAAACAGAAAAATAAAAACAGAAATTCAAAATTAAAGTCAAAGATAATCAATAATCACACAAATTAACCAGTTAAACCACGAGTCCCCGGCAACGGCGCGAAAAACTTGATGGACAAATTTATGAACACCAAAATATGATGTCAAAAACTTGTTTTTCAATCGGCAAGTATGACCGAATCGTTCAAGTAATAAACTTGGTAAGACCAAGTATCGTTCTTCCCAAAGCACTCACGGCCTAGTTTAGTTATGTGATTTCTTGATTAGCTAAGACTTAAAGACGAAATATTTGGAGTTTAATATGCAAGAGACGAAAATAAACATGTATGCATGAAGTTTTGATCAATGGCAAAAATCAAAAGATAAACACTTTCAATGGAATATATGAATGAATATGTTGTTGGGGGTCAATTTCATCTTATCCACTCTCATATATTTTAGGAATTCAACATTCAAATCATCATTGTTAATGCCACTCTCTAAAGTACCTTTCTAGAAGGCTTCTCCCTAATCACGAGTTCATACAATTCCTAGCATTCCTAATGATCAGTTCATAAGTGCAGGAGCTTAACGACAACCAACAAATTATTGGGAGAAATTCCCCGGATCTAGACTTCCCCGTACGTTCCCGTATCGACAAAACTAATAATCATGCATCGAATGAGTTAAACAATGCAAGCATTAAGCAAAGAGGAAAAACCCTAACTAATGATGAAAGAAAGCATAAATCTTAGATTAAGATGCAAGCATAAATTCCATATATGAGAGCTTCAAGCGATTACATTGATTCCCCAACAAACATACAAGGTTTAGTTCACCATATTCATGGTGAACCTAGATGAATTACAATGAAAGTATGAAAGAATAAACCCAATAAAGGTGAAGAGGTAGCCTGAGCATCCAAGATCCTCCTTCAAAGGGGTGGAAGAGAAAGTGTTTGCCTCCGTTCTGCCAAAGATACAAACCCTAGGACGTCCTAAAGCTTATATACTATTCTAAAATTACAAAAAATCTAAGCCCAAGCCCATAAGTGTGCCGCTCAGCGGTAAAGTACCGCTCAGCGGTGAGTGCGCGTCTCTTTTCTTCCCCTCAGCGGCCATTTTGCCCCTCAGCGGACCTCCCGTGACCTTCTGAGTGCCGCTCAGCGGTAAAGTGCCGCTGAGCGGTGCCTTCGGCTTCTCCTTTTGCACTCTTTGATTCCTTTTCTGATTCCATCTTTCTCATTCTTCACTTCTTTCACTAAATTCACCTTAAAATCTGCACAAAAATACTGAAATCAAGCATAAACCTGTCCAGCTCTCTTATTTCTGAAAATATGGATAAAAGTATGATTTCAAGCTAGTTTCTAAGTCTAAAGGTTGCTTTTAGTCTCAATTTTAAGCATGAAAATAACAGTTTTTCAACTGTTATCAACTACAGAACGAACGACTAAGGACAAAAGACTTACCAGTTTAAGAACTCGGAACTTTTCGGTTCAGAATGAAGCTTATGACGCCGGGAACGCTTCTACGGTCTCTGAATGATGATGGGAGAAGAGAAAGGGCGAGTTTTCTTAAAGAGAGGATATAGTTTCTAGTGAGAAGGAGGAGAAAATGAAAAGTTCAGAGTTTGGGAAGGAGGGTGCATGCAGAGGAGAGTGGGACGGAAGTTTCAGAAACAATCATTTTCTTCCCACGTCCAAACGAGCGTCCGCTCTTTTGCCGACACCTGCCTTCCATTATCTGATTTCAGAATTCTAATTGCTTGACACCTGGCGTCCGCGCAGAGGGGTTTTGGGTGCGTTTTAATGAGGTCTGACATTCCCTCCAACTACAAAAATTTTCGTCCTCGAAAATTTAAAACTTACCCGAAAATAGATGAGGATACAAGTCCCTCATGGCATCCTCCACTTCCCATGTAGAGTCACCCGTCTTCTCGTCCCAGACCACTTTCACCAAACGGATGGCTTTCCTCTTATAGTACTTGATGCGGCTGTCTTCAACGCGAACTGGTTGCATTTCCAGCGTGCGGTCTTGACGGAGACGAACGTCTTCTAACTCCAGTATGTGAGAAGGGTCAGCTATGTACTTTCGGAGTTGAGAAACGTGGAAGACTGGATGAAGATTGGACAGTTGAGGAGGCAAGGATAACTCGTATGCCACCGGTCCGATCTTCCTCAAAATTTGATAAGGTCCGATGAACTTGGGGGATAGCTTCTTTGGACGAACGGCTCTGCCCACTCAAGTGGTTGGATTTAGTCTAAGGAAAACATGATCTCCTGCAGCGAACTCCAAAGGTCTTCTCCTCTTATCCGCGTAAGACTTCTGCCTGCTCCGAGACGTCTTCAACCTTTCTTGGATCAACTTCACCTTCTCGGTCATCTGTTGAATGAGCTCAGGTCCAGTTAACACCTTCTCTCCTTCCTGGAACCAACACAGTGGTGTTCGGCACTTCCTCCCGTAGAGAGCTTCAAACGGAGCCATTCCGATGCTAGACTGGAAGCTATTGTTGTAGGTAAATTACACTAGCGGTAGGATCTCATCCCATATGCCCATATGATCTAGAACGCACATCCTCAGTAAGTCTTCAAGCGTCTGGATGGTCCTCTCGGATTGACCGTCCGTCTGAGGGTGATATGCTGAACTCATCTGTAGTTTGCTTCCCAATTCACTTTGCAGGGACTGCTAAAACCGAGAAGTAAACCTTGTGTCTCGGTCAGAGATGATACTGGATGACACTCCATGTAGACGAACGATCTCATTGATGTAGAGTTTAGCCAAGTTTGCCATGGACATCTTCAAATTAACGGCTAAGAAGTGAGCGCTCTTCGTCAGCCAATCCACTATTACCCAGATGGAGTTGTGATTCTTCATCGTGCGGGGTAAGTGGGTCACGAAATCCATTGAGATGCTGTCCCACTTCCATTCAGGAATCTCCAACTGCTGTAGTAGATCGCCCGGCCTCTGATGCTCCGCCTTTGCACGTTGACAGGTTAGACATGATGCCACAAAACGAGCGACATCACTCTTCATTCCTGGCCACCAGAATGATTTCCTGAGGTCCTGATACATCTTAGTCATGCCTGGATGCATGCTAAGACGGCTTTGATGTCCTTCTTCAAGGATGATCCGCTTCAGCTCGCCATCATTGGGAATGCACGTTCTATCTCTATGGCGTAAGAGACCGTCTGTTCCAGTGTTGAAACACTTGGCTTGATCTGTACCGAGTGCACCCAAAATTTTCGCCAAGTCTTCGTCCGCTGACTGCTTCTCTCTGATTCGGTCAAAAACGTTATTGGATATTCTAAGGTTACAGCATCTGATACTGTTCGATTCTAAGTCGAACTGTAACCTTAGATCTCTAAAGCTCTCAACCAAATTGAGTTCTCTTACCATCATAACCAAGACATGAACTGCTTTTCTGCTTAAGGCGTCCGCCACCATATTAGCCTTCCCCGGATGATAAAGCAGTTCAAAATCATAATCCTTCAAGAACTCCAGCCAATGCCTCTGTCTCATATTCAACTCTTTCTGATCAAAGAGGTATTTGAGACTCTTATGATCACTGAAGACTTGGAATGTAGATCCGTACAAGTAGTGCCTCCAAATCTTCAACGCGAAGACGACCGCTGCCAATTCCAAGTCCTGCGTCGGGTAGTTCTTCTCGTGAATCTTCAGCTGTCGAGAAGCGTACGCGACCGCCCTTCTTTCTTGCATAAGTACACATCCCAAACCTTGATGAGAAGCATCGCAGTATACTTCGAACGGTTTGGCCGTGTCAGGAATAACCAAGACTGGAGCGCTCGTCAACTTCCGCTTCAGTTCTTGGAAACTAGATTCACACCGATCGGTCCAAGCGAACGGGTGATCTTTTCTGGTCAACTGAGTTAGCGGCGCTACTATCTTAGAAAATCCTTCAATAAAACGCCTATAGTAGCCGTAAGCCCCACGAAACTTCTGACCTCAATGACCGAACGCGGACTCTCTCATTCCAGCACCGCTCGTACCTTGGCCGGATCCACTAAGATTCCTCCAGCAGAGACTACGTGCCCCAAGAACTGTACTTTCTTCATCCAAAATTCACACTTAGATAGCTTAGCGTACAACTCCTTTTCTCTTAATACACTAAGTACTACCCTCAAGTGTTCTTCATGTTCTTCACAGCTCTTGGAGTAGACAAGGATGTCATCAATGAAGACGACCACAAACTTGTCCAGGTATGGCCTGAAGATGCGATTCATGTAGTCCATAAAGATCGTTGGCGCATTAGTGACACCGAACGGCATCACTACGTACTCGTAGTGTCCGTAACAAGACCTGAAAGTAGTCTTCTGGATGTCCCCTTCCTTAACCCGAATTTGATGATATCCCGATCGCAAGTCAATCTTCGAGAATATGGTCGCACCATGTAGTTGGTCCAGCAGATCGTCAATCCGAGGCAGGGGATACTTGTTCTTGATGGTCAGCTTGTTTAACTATCTGTAATCGATATAGAGCCGAGAGCTGCCATCCTTCTTCTTTACCAAAAGAACAGGCGCTCCCCAAGGTGATGCGCTCGGTCTGATAAATTTCTTATCCATTAGATCTTATATTTGCTTCTTGAGTTCAGTCAACTCCGCTGGTGACATTCGATACAGTGCAGAGATGGGCCCTGCCGTCGATACTAAATCAATTGTGAATTCTACCTCTCGTGGAGGAGGTAGTCCGGGTACTTCATCTGGAAAGATGTCCGGGAATTCATCCACCACCGATCGTCCTTCACTCAGCTTACCACTGAACGATCGTTCACGACTTAAATTATCAAACTCTTCATCCGCGTGTGTCATTATCAGAAAACAGCTGGCGCCCTCCATGATGTCCTCCTTTAGTTGACCGAGCGTCACCGATAACTCTTCTTCTTCTTCATCCGGAAACACTAACCTCTTTTCACCACAGTCAATGAGAATGTGATTGGCAGCCAACCAATCCATTCCTAAGATCACTTCTAACTCCTTTAAAGGTAAACAGATGAGGTTTACCTTATATCTACACCCTTCCACCTCAATAGGACATCTAACACACATAGTAGACGTCCTAACCTCACCAGCCGCTGGGGTTGACACCACCAAGTCGAACTGCATCTCGCTCTCAGCTAACCCCAATTTCTCAACGCACGCCTTCGACACGAAGGAGTGTGTTGCCCCCGAATCATACAACACACAGCAAGACATTCCATACAACAAGCAAGTGCTAGTGATAAGGGTACCTGAGCTTGCTGCTTCCGCGCCCGTTATAGCGTAAACTCGCCCAGCCGCTTGTGCTCGACCGCCTCTCGCTTGTTGAGCTCTTCCAGCGTTCGGCGGCCTCATGACCGCTCGTCCTCCCATGTTGCACTCACTCTCCAGATGGCCATTTCTTTTACAGCGAGCGCAAAACTTTCCTCCCACCAGCTGAGGACATGACGAACGATAGTGTGGCCCTCCACACTAAAAACATGTCACAGTCCCTTGCTGTCCAGACCGTCCGACAACAATCACTACTTGAGACCCTCCAGAATTTGATGTTTGAGCTGGACGAGCGTAAGGATTTCTCCTCAAATTTACATTGCTTCTTGAAGATATTGGCCCTCTAGATGCCTGTTGCTGCTGTTTCTTCTGTTGCTCCACTTTTGCCACGTTCTTCTCCAATACCTTAGCTCTCTCAACCATGGCAGGAAATGACCTAATACATATGATGGATATTAGTAGCTTCAAATCACTCCTCAGCCCATTCTCAAACTTCCTACACTGCCATTCCTCACTGGTCGCCATAGTGTTAAATCTCACTAGGTGTTTAAACTTGTTGGTGTATTTCGACACGGACATCCCACCTTGAACCAACTGGAGAAACTCCACCTCCTTTGCAAAACGAACGCTATCTGGGAAGTATTCTTCATAGAACTTGCTTCTGAATAATTCCCATGAAATGGGACTTTGAGCGTCCACTAATATCGCCTTCATGCTCGTTCACCAATTACTGGCTTCCCCAATCACCAGATACTCAGTGAATGCCAAGCGATTGTCGTCTGGACACCTCTTGGCATTGTATATTCTTTCCATGTCCCTCAACCACTGGTCGGCCTCATCCGGTAGACACTTGCCATTGAATTTAGTAGGGTGATGTTGGAAACTCTCTAAGCTCCATTTGGTCTGATGGGTAGCGTTGGAAGTGGACGCTCCAGCTGTATTCCTCGTAGTCGCGATAATCTCCATTACCTGTCGTTGGGTCGCTTTAGAGTTGGCACGTGCGACTTTCAGACTCTGTAAAGCGGCCGCGTTCTGCTGCACCAAGGCAACATTCTGCTGCTGTAGCGCTTCCATTACTGATTCCAACAACCTGGTGTTGTCGGATGCATCACGCTCGGTGGGTTGCGGTTGAGGAGGAGGTCTTGGTGCCATTAGTTCTCTGAGAAGCAGAGAAAAAGATCGTTAGTTAAGTTCAAAGAGTTTAAAATAACTCATCAAACGAATATTAAGCACACAACAAACATAGTGTACTCATAACCTACAGTGTCCTTAAGAGAACAAAACTGCTCTGATACCACTAATGTAACATCCTAAAAATACAACAATAAACTATATAATAGAATAATTACATTAAATAAAATATCAGTTCAGTCTTATACTAAGGAAAGCGTGCGATTCTGGCCGAACGGCATATACAGAAAGAGTTTCAAATTTAACTATACAGCGGTACAAACTTGACAGAACGGTTTACAAAAGGAATTACCGAACGGTCATTTCTAACAAAAAGGAAGGTGATCGAACGACCACCTTACACTAACTAAACTATACTACTAACCGGACGTCCTACGGTTCGGCCTTGACTTCAACATCGATGAGGTTCTCTTCCTCCAAATTTTCTTCTTCCAGCGCATCTTCCAACAGTGCGTCCGCTTCTGCTCACATCCACGCGGATGATAATTGCAACGACAAGACAGACGTACAAAACAAGACACGACAGAAATACAGGGTAAGCTTATGTATGTTTATTTCATGAATAAACATATATTTCAAACAATCCAATCACACAAGAGAATTTCAACATACGAATCATACAAAGCCTATTACTAGACTGACTGTCCGGACTGTATGAATTCTGTGTAGCTACAAGCGTTCATGCACCTGGGTGATGTAGTAACTGGAATACTCTCATCAGCTGCCACCCGAGGTTAGTCCTATTCATCCAAAGTACCCCTAAGGACGGGACCTCCTGCCGTTCCCACACATGACCTACCCTCCTCTACGTGAAGACGAGTACTCACGGAACATCAGGATGAACAGCCAGCTTAACATGCCCACATTCATACATTACCAATTTAAATATTCATACATGAGTCGTTCCTCCCTGGAACGCTCGTTCATAATCCACAACATATTTATATCTCTTTTCCTACATCTTTCATTAGTAAACATCTCGTTTAACCACCTCGTGCAAAGATTCATGAAAGTTCAAAAGAACGAACGTTCAACTGGTATTAATCACGAGACTGAGTACGTATAGTAAAACTGAGAAATCTCAAATTTCGGGATAGATTAAAAACAAGGGTTTGATATTGATAATAGTTGAAAAACTGTTATTTTTATGCTTGAAATTGATACTAAAAGCAACCTTTAACCCTTAGAAACTAGCTTGAAATCATGCTTTTGTTCATATTTTCCGAAATAAGAGAGCTGGACAGGTTTATGCTTGATTTCAGTGTTTTTGTGTAGGTTTTAAGGTGAATTTGGTGAAAGAAGTGAAGAAGGAGAGAGATGGAATCAGAAAAGACATCAAAAAGTGCAAAAGGAGAAGCCGCAACTGTCGCTCAGCGGCAGTTTACCGCTGAGCGGCACTTAGGAGCTCACGGGGGATCTGCTGAGGGGAAAAATGGCCGCTGAGGGGAAGAAACCAACTCACGCACTTACCGCTGAGCGGTACTTTACCGCTGAGCGGCACACTTATGGGCTTAGGCCTAAATTTTCTGCAATTTAAGAATAGTATATAAGCTTTAGGAAGTCCTAGGGTTTGTATCTTTGGTAGAAACGAAGCAAACACTCTCTTTTCCACCCCTTTGAAGGAGGATCTTGGATGCTCAGGCTACCTCTTCAGCTTTCTAGGGTTTTATCTTTCATTCTTTCATTATTATTCATCTAGTTTCACCATGAATATGGTGAACTAAACCTTGTATTGTTTTTGGGGAATCAATGTAGTCTTGTGAAACTCTCATATATGGAATTTGTTTTTACATCTTATATTTAAGACCTATGTTTTCTTTCATCATTAGTTAGGGTTTTTCCTCTTTGCTCAATGCTTGCTTTGTTTAACTCATTCAATGCATGATTATTGATTTTGTCGATACGGGAACGTACGGGGAAATCTAGATCCGGGGAATTTCTACCAATAGTATATTGGTTGCCGTTAAGCTCCTGCACTAAAAGAACTAATTATTAGGAATGCTAGGAATCGTATGAACTCGTAATTAGGGATAGGCCTTCTTGCAAGGTAATTTAGAGAGTGGCATTAACAATGATGAAAAGAATGTTGAATTCCTAAAGTATATGAGAGTGGATAAGATGAAATTGATAACCCCAACAACATACTCATCCATATATTCCATTGAAGTGTTTGTATTTTGTTTTAGCCATTGATCAAATTCATGCATACATGTTTATTTTCTGTTTTGCATATTAAACTCCACTTATTTCGTTCTTAAGTCTTAAATAATCAACGAATCACATAACTAAACTAGGTCGTGAGTCCTTTGGGAGAACGATACTTGGTCTTACCGAGTTTATTACTTGAAACGATTCGGTCACACTTGCCGATTGTTAAACAAGTTTGTGGCGCCGTATTTCGTTGATCATAAATTTGTCATCAGATATCGAGTGAGAAATTAATGAGCGACATCATATGTTCTAAAAACGATTAGAACGAACATCATTTACAACCCTGAGCCAATTAGATGAACTGACTCTTTAGAACTTCAACTGACCATCAAAAAGATCGTACCAAGAACGACAATTCCAGAATAAGACTAAGAAATAAGGAGATTTTAAGGCATTCTAAATTAATACTTAGACTGATTCCCATGAAGAAACCGAACACTTGTGAGGAATTAGTTTAATCGAGTTTAGTATCAAGAAATCTAAATGCTAGTCAAAGACTAAACACTATAGCAAGCGAACCCTAGAGGGCTTTGAACGAACGCTCGTCTTGAGAAATTTAACTTAAAGGGGTAGAACGAGTGCTTGATATAATATCAACCACTTGCTTGGGACGAACACCTGGTATAAGACCAGATGTTACTAAAATGGAAGGGAAGAGGCTTGATAATTATACTTAGATACTACGGGGATAGTGTTTATGAATTACTACAATATAAAATTTCATATATATACATAATGATTCGGAATACAGCTATACTTGGCCGACCGCTCAAGCATAGTGATTCAAAATACAGACACTCGTCCTCAAATAGGATTCTTCCCAAATGAAAGAATCCACTACTACCCAGGTTCACTAGAAAACCGAACGGTCCAGGACCGTTTAGTAACGTACGTACATTTTCTTAGGGAAATCATATTCAGAACTCACTTATCTTCAACTCATTTCTTAATATAAAATTCCATAACTTTATAAATCCATATCATACCAATTTAATCATACTACATATAATCAAACATATCAACAATCATACTTCAAATCATTCATCACTCAGCAACATGCATTCAATATCAACGAACGTGCAAAAGTCATACAATTAAATTAGATAAGCTTCCCTTACCTCTAGTGTGAACGATCGTCCTAGAGGCAGAAGTATGGTTGGTCTGACTAAAATCTCTCCTACCCTTACGTTCCACAACTCTTAAACTAATTAACAGAAAAAAACCAAAAGTGGATCAGACAAGATATCAGCGTGCAACCGAGGCTTGGTTTGCATGTACTACAGAACGAACGACTAAGGACAAAAGACTTACCAGTTTCAGAACTCGGAACTGTTCGGTTCAAAATGAAGCTTATGACGCCGGGAACGCTTCTACGGTCTTTGAATGATGATCGGAGAAGAGAAAGGGTGAGTTTTCTTAAAGAGAGGATAGAGTTTCTAGTGAGAAGGAGGTGAAAATGAAAAGTTCAGAGTTTGGGAAGGAGGGTGCATGCAGAGGAGAGTGGGACGGAAGTTTCAGAAACAATTATTTTCTTCCCACGTCCAAACGAGCGTCCGGTCTTCTACCGACACCTGCCTTCCAGTATCTGATTTCAGAATCCTAAATGCTTGACACCTGGCGTCCGCACATAGGGGTTTTGGGTGCGTTTTAATGAGGTCTGACAGTTTTTATTTTATTTTATTTTCTTCTTTTATTTTATTTTTCTGTTTTTATTTTTCTGTTTTCTTTTTTTATCTTCTTATCTCTTATATTATTTCTTCTATATCTTTTTGTGCTAACAAATCTTTCTAGGGATTTGTTTTCTTGTGTATGCAGGAGGCAATTCGAACTAGAAGCAAGAAAACTTCGAAACCTCTTCTTGAAGGTTTAGACGAAAGTAGATGGAGGAGAAGAATCCGTACATCTAGAGAACTTTTTCCTCCTCCGGAAATCCTTTCACAACCTTCACCACAAGGTTCTTACCATAGCATTGAGGAGATGGAGAATAATAATGTCAGACGGACTCTTGTTGATTATACTAATGTGGTTGAACCTCAGCATTTCAATAGCATAGCAAGACCAAGGGTCAATGCAGCTAATATGGAGGTGAAACCAGCATTAATCCAACTAGTTAAGAGTAACCAATTCAATGGGTTGTCGCATGAAAGCCCATATGATCACCTCACAACATTTAATGAAATTTGCAATACAGTGAAGATAAATGGGGTGCCTGATGAAGCAATCAAACTTAGCCTGTTTCCATTCTCATTAGGAGGCAACGCTAAGTTTTAGTTGAACTCTTTTCCAGAAAGGAGCTTTACAGAGTGGAAAGATGTGGTGACAAAGTTCTTGAACAAATACTTCCCACAATCCAAGCTAAACAAAGGAAAGCAAAAGATCTCATCTTTCAGGCAAGGCATGAAGGAATCACTAGGTCATGCATGGGACAGGTACAAAAGCCTATTAAGAAAGACACCCACGCATGGATTTGACGAAGTAGAAGTAGTCCTAATCTTCCTTGGAGGTCTTGGTTCACAAACCAAGATGATGCTTGACGCCTCAGCTGGACGCAATATCAAATGGAAGACTCCAGAGGAAGCCACGGAAATAATTGAAAACATGGCTACTAATGATAATGAGCTGAACAGTGAAAGAGGAGCTTCTATTCAACAAAAAGGAGTTCTACAGTTGCAATCCAATGATGCCTTGCTAGCTCAGAACATGATACTAACTCAACAATTGGAGAATCTCACAATGATACTTGCACAATTGCCAAAAGAGTTAAAGACTGTTGCACAGGCTCAACCACAGATGTGTGAATTATGTGGGGGTGACCATATCAATGGTCAATGCGCCTTTCCAGTGGAAGCTTTAGAAGATGTTAACTTCATGGCCAATCAATTTCCATACTGTCAGGGGAACTTCAATCAAGGGTGGAAACCACACCCAAGTATTGGTCAAGGACAAAGTGGGCAAGCTGGACAATCAGGGCAATTTCACAAGCAACAACAACAACCAACCTTATGGCAACAAATGTCTACACTTAATGAAAGATCAATAAGGATGGAAGAAACTCTTCAGCAATTCATACAGGCAACTGAATCTACTCAAAAGAGCACTAAAGCTGCTATTAAGAACTTGGAGATTCAAATGGGTCAAATTAATAAGCTGTTGGAAGAAAGGCCTGACAAGAATTTTGGGGCTAGTACTAAGATTAACCCTAGGAAGAGTGTAAAGTGCTAGTGAGTGTAAATGTTGAAAAAGTTGAGTTGGAAAAAGAACAGAGAAAAGAGAGAGAAGAGAAAGAAGAAGTGAAAATTTGTATGAAGATTAAGAAATTGAGTAGAAAAAGAAAAGAAAAAAAGAGAGTAAGAGAAAAGAAAAAGAGGAACAAGAAAGTGAGAGAAAAGAGAAAGAGGACGAGAGGAAGAGAGATAGAATCATATGAAATACCAAAGAAGTATCATAGGAAGAGAGATAGAATCAACCAAAGAAGTATCATAGGAAGAAAAAAAAAATTTAAGTGCTTCATGGAAATCTTCAAGAAATTGGAGATTAAAGTTCCTATGATTGAGACATTGCAACAGGTTCCTGGTTTGATCAAATTTCTGAAGAAGTTCAGTAGAAAGAAGAAAAAGAAGATGGAACATGAGCTTTATTGGGTCAAGCTAGTGACGTTAAAAGAGCACTTGCTGGGAGGTAACCCAGTGATTTAAGAAGTTTTAATTTTTGGTGTGGTGATGTAATTTTGAACTTTTGGGTATTTTTGTTTTTGTTATAAGTTTGTTACAGGGTTTACATCTACTGATGGATGTTAGGCGAAAGAGTATCTACTAAAGGATACTATGTTTGTATACACCTACTGATGGGTGTTGGTAAGAAAGATTTGCATCTACTGAAGGGTGCTGGAGGATTTTGGGTCAGGCTCGTGGCATTAAACAAGCGCTACCTGGGTGGCAACCCAGTTGATTGATTTTATCTGTATTGTTTGTTTTGATTCTGCTTTAGTTGCATGTAGGGACTGAATATATGAGTGATCTGAGAATTTAATTGCAGGGAGCAAGTGAGGGGCATGAGTAGGAGGCACCTAGGTTAAGCTAGGAAGAAGAAAAGAACATCACGAAAGTGCCGCTGAGCAGCAAACTGCCGTTGAGCGGTGGTATCGCAGGTTAGGCTTAGGTTGCCCCTTAGCGGAACCCGAGCCCATTAGTGTATTTTTATACCCTAAGTCACGCCTTGGCCTCTCTTTTCAGATTCTTCTCTGCACACACACTCGTAAACACTTTTCCAAAGGTTCTCTACATTTTTCCTTTCATTCCTCTTTAGAAAATCTCCCATCCACTCACTTTCTCACTAGTTTTCCATCCAAGTTTGGGGTTGGGAGAGAGCATCATTGATGGGGTTGAGTTTTTCAAAGCACTAGAGTAGGATTTGTTTTATCATTCACTTTTGTTTTTAGAAGAGGGGTTTGATGTACTCAATTGGAAACTTTGTCTGTTATGACGGTTTGCTTATGATTGTGATTGTTTGATAAGTAATGCTTGATGATGCTTTGATATGGATTGATGTTGAGATGTGCACATTACATGCTTATACAGGTGGATCACAAGCTTTGTGAACAAATGCATGATGTTGTGATTGTGATTATGATATTAAGCAGGATGTGTATGTCAAATGTGAATGAGCTTATATGTGAGGTTTTGAGCTCCAGAGTTTTTGTGATTGAGTGTTATTACTTTGAAAGCATGAATGACTTTGCCCAGGTTTTCTATGATTGAATTACTAGCTTGTTTGCATCATATGATCAAGGCCATTTGTTGGTAACCCTTGTATTAGCCAATTTCATGAAATGAGCCACTAAAAGAGAACACTATGTGTTCTATCCTTTGAACCCCTAGCCTTGAACATTATTTGAAAACCCTTGTTGAAAAGCTTTAGCTTGAGTTAAGTAGAAAATATTTTGTGGTATTGACAAATGCAAAAGATTGTATTTATATGATTCTCTTAACTCAAGGGTTTTGTGATCTAGAAAAACCAATTTTCTTGTTAGCCCAGCCACATTATAAGCCATTGAAAAGTCCTTGTGATGATGCATGCTTGTGAATGAATTTGATTATGGTTAAATGAAAGGCAAAATCAATTCTTGTGACATTGTGATAGGATAGTGACTGAGGGATTAGCTCTTATACACTTGTGTGTTTGAGTGAAACACTTTATCTAGTAAGGAAAAATTCCATGAGCACATGAACATCCATGCTTAGTGATTGATCATTCATGAAAAGTAGCATTTGTTGGTTATTAGGTGATTGTGTGAACACTAAAGCATGTGCATGTCTTGATTGAATTCTTTGTCATGAGCTTAATTGAGTATTTACTTATCTTGAAAAGAAGATTTTTGAATGGAGTAAACCATTGTATTGATTTGTAGAAGATTGAGTTACATCTTGTTTGGGGTTGTGATAACAATTGAAAAACTGTTATTTTTATGCTTAAAATTGATACTAACAACAACCTTTAACACTTAGAAACTAGCTTGGAATCATGCTTTTGTTTATATTTTTGGAAATAAGAGAGTTGGACAAGTTTATGCTTGATTTTAGTGTTTTATGCAGGTTTTAAGGTGAATTTGATGAAAGAAGTGAAGAAGGATAGAGATGGAATCAGAAAAGAACTCAAAAAGTGCAAAAGAAGAGAAGCCACAAGTACCGCTCAGCGTCAGTTTACTGCTGAGCGGCACTAATGAATACCCGTTGGCTCCACTAAGGGGTGAAAGTGCAGCTGAGGGGAAGAATTCAACACACACACTTACCGCTGAGCGGTAGTTTACCGCTGAGCGGTAGTTTACCGCTGAGCGCCATTATTTTGGGCTTAGGCCCACTTTTCTGTAACTTTTATGGACTTGGGCCTAATTTTCTGTATTTTTTAGAATAGTATATAAGCTTTAGGACGTCCTAGGGTTGGTATCTTTGGCTGGGAGGAAGCAAAAACACACTTTTCACCCCTTGGGGGTAGATTGGGAGATTGTGACGGCTCTCCTCTTCTCTTTCTAGGGTTCTATCTTTCATTCTTTCATTATTGTTCATCTAGTTTCACCATGAATATGGTGAACTAAACCTTGTATTGTTGTTGGGGAATCAATGTAGTCTTGTGAAACTCTAATATATGGAATTTGTGTTTTAACATCTTATTTTAAGATACATGCTTTCTTTCATCATTAGTTAGGTTTTTTCCTCCTTGCTTAAAGCTTGCATTGTTTAGCTCATTCAATGCCATGATTATTGATTTTGTCGATATGGGAACGTACGGGGAAATCTAGATCCGGGGAATTTCTCCCAATAGCATATTGCCTAGACATAGGAATATGAGGGTTGGTTGCCGTTAAGCTTCTGCACTTCAGAATTAATTATTAGGGATGCTAGGAATTGTATGAACTCGTAATTAAGGATAGGCCTTCTTGCAAGGTGATTTAGAGAGTGGCATTAACATTGATGAAAAGAATGATGAATGCCTAAAGTATATGAGAGTGGATAAGATGAAATTGATTACCCCAACAACATACTCATCCATCTAATACATTAAAGTGTTTGATTTCCTCTTTTCCTTTGATCAAATTCATGCATACATATTTAATTATTGTCTTTTGCATTTAAAACCTAAAATAAATTGTTCACAAGTCTTAAATAATCAACAAATCATATAACTAACTAGGCCGTGAGTCCTTTGGGAGAACGATACTTGGTCTTATCGAGTTTATTACTTGATACGATTCGGTCACACTTGTCGAGGGTTAAACAAGTTTTTGGCGCCATTTTTCGGTGTTCATAAATTTGTCATCAAAAAGCCGGTGAGGGGAAGAAGTGGTCACGCGTTACTACCGCTGAGCGGCACTTTTCTGGGCTTGGGCCTACTTTTCTGTAATTTTTAAAATATTATATAAGCTTTAGGACGTTCTAGGGTTTGTATCTTTGGCTGGAACGAAGCAGAAACACACGTTTCACCCCTTGGGGGTAGAATTGGAGATGGTGACGGCTCTCCTCTTCTCTTTCTCGGGTTTTTCTATCTCTTCCATTCTTTCATTCCATTGTTCATCTAGTTCTTCCATGACGATGGAGAACTAAACTTATTTTGTTGTTGGGGAATCAATGTAAATCCTTAGAAACTCTCTTGTATGAAATTTGTTCTTCAAGATCATTTTTATGATACATGCTTTCTTTCATTAATAGTTAGGGTTTTTCCTCTTTGCTCAAATCATGCATTGTTTAACTCATTCGATGTCATGATTATTGGTTTTGTCGATATGGACACATACGGGGAAATCTAGATCTGGGGAATCTCTCCCAACAGTATATTACAAACCTAGACATAGGAGTAGGATGGTTGGTTGCCTTTTAGCTTCTGTGCTTTAGAATTAATTATTAGGGATGCTAGGAATTGTATGAACTCATAATTAAGGATAGGCTTTCTTCATTGAGACATCGGGTTTAAGGTAATTTAGAAAGTGGCATTAATATTAATGAAAAGAATGATGAATTCCTAAATACAAGAGAGTGGATAGGATGAAATTGATAAACCCCAACAACATATTCATTAATATAATTCAAATCACATGTTTTGTTTCTTCTTGCCCATTGATCATCACATGCATACATATTTACTTTTCAGTCTTTTGCATTTGAAACTTACAACAATTTGTTCATAGGTCTTAATTAATCAACAAAATAACACAACTGTGTAGGCCGTGAGTCCTTTGGGAGAATGATACTTGGTCTTACCAGGTTTATTACTTGATACGATTTGGTTACACTTGCCGAGGGTTAACAAGTTTTTGACTCCGTTGTCGGGGATCGAAGATTTGTTCATCAATATGCCATTCTTGTCTTAGCTTTATCTGATTGTACTCTATGGTTGATTTTAATGAAATAAGAAGTTATTAAAATCGATTATGCTATGTCTGTATGCGAATGAACTGTTGATTATTGTTACGTTCATACATTTGCATTCTTATATTATACTTGTGTTAATTCCTGTATCATATTGATTCTAAAATACTTGATCTAGAAAGATCTTGAAAGGTTTTGCAGGAACATTGCTTACTGGATGGATAAAACTAGCAAATCAATTCACGGGGAAGTAATGAAATTGATTATGACTGAGGGCAAATCAACTGTATATCAACAGGGGTTAAAGATTCCAATATTTGAATATCTGATATCTTTAACTATTGATATATGTGCTATTAACTATTTTCTTTCAATATATATCTTTGTTATAGTTGACTTGAGATGATTAAGAGATTATATTGCTTTTAATGAATGATATTGTATCATTGTTGCATTGATGTTTTTGTACTGTTTCTGATCTGATACAATTTTGACATATGTTGATATATGCTCTGATATGTACTGTGAATATTGTATTGTGCATCTGTGTTTTGAGATTAAAACATGCATAATGACAGGGGGAACATTGCATATACTTTGAGATATTTCACATGCCTACATTTAAGGGGGAGAGTATATATTATATTATGTGAATATCTTTAATAGGGGGACCATCATTATTTGTTTTTTGATGATTATCTGATGCATCTCTATATGCTTGGGTTTTTCCTCTATACTCTATGCATGCTTTGTTTAACTCATTCAATTGCATGATTATTGATTTTGTCACTATGGACACATATGAGAAAATCTAGAACTGGGGAAATTCTCCCGGAAGCAATATTACCTAAACATAGGAATAGGAGGATTGGTTGCCTTTAAGCTTCTGTGCGAATGTAATGCATGATTAATTGCTACGGAGACAAGACATTGTGAACTAGTAATTAGGATTAGGCTTTCTTCACTGAGACATCGAGTTTAAGGTAAATTAGAAAGTGACATTAACATTAATGAAGAAATATGAATTCATAAATACGTGATAGTGGATAGGATAAGTCGGAAACCCCAACAACATAATCATTTCATATTTTACATCAATCACTTTTGCATCTTTCAATCCAATTGATCAACACTTGCATTCATGTTTACTTTTCCGTAATATAAACACAACAATTTCGTTTACAAGTCTTATTTAATCAAGAAATCACATAACTGTTTAGGCCTTGAGTCTCTTGGGAAACGATACTTGGTCTTACCATTTATTATTACTTGATACGATTCGGTACACTTGCCGAAGTATTAACAACTGCATTAATTGAGAATTCAATTAATTGCTTTGACTGCTACTAACTGCTATAACATAATTGTTATATTCAACTACATTAGTAGCTTAGTCAATTAAAATGCGTCACAGATGTGTTATATTATAAATTGACGCGAATTTGATTTTTGTAAGAACTTTTGTGAATCTAACAGTTTGTGTGATATTTTTCAGTAAGTGCTATCTTGCAGAAAGGGAAAAAGAGCTCCAAGAATCAAGAAGTGACCGTGGTGATCATCTCCTTGTGATTTCTTGAAGAGCAAGTTTGTTGTGTATTGAAAGGGCTGATCAATTCTGCACACTTGGGTGTAACTGTGAGATTAGAGTCTACAATCTTGTGAAGATTGGATTAAGGTTCCCTGTTGTGACTACAGGAAGAAGAACGTTCGGCATTCTTGACTTTGAGATGTGTCTCAAAGGGTTTAGATAAAAGGAAAGGGGATTCTTGTTGCTGGTCTAGTTATTGTACTGCCTATATTTTATTAGAGGGTTTGATGGAAACCCATTTAGGGCATTCCATTCAAAGGAGTATCAACTTAAGCTAAGGCTAAGAAAGGGAAGTGAAGAAGGATTGTTAAAGACTCTTTCTTAATTTTCTTTCTCTAAGTCTTAGTAGAATTCTCTTTAATATGTTTATATGTGCTTTATAGGATTAATAAAAAGCAGCTGCCAATATAAAGACTTGGGGGAAAAGCTTGCTGCCCAAGCTATCAAACAAAGGTGTTTTACATGTGTACTGCTGGCCAAAACCACCAAAATAGAATTTGGCGCTTTCCATTTTCAAACTTGCTGCCCAAGAATTCACATGAGTTGTGTGAGTTGCTGCCCAAACCAAAATTGGCGCCATTCATTTCAGTTTAATTGTCATTTCATTTTAAATTTCATTTCAGATCTGAGGCTCTTATTTCCCTATAAATAAGAGACCTCTTTCACCATGTAAAGACACTTTTGCGCTTAGTAAATTGCTGCTGAAATTAACTTCTAGCCCTATTGCTCTTGAGTCATTTATTCTCTCTACTTTCTCTTCCCTTTCCTCTAGCTTCCTTCCATTGTAGGAAGGCCTTTTGAGCTGTGAGGTTCCCACACATACTTATTCCACTCAAACACATCAACCATCAATCATTCTCACTCAATTTCCGCTGCATCCACACTGCTGATTTCAATCCGCTGCACCAATACTGTTCTCAGTTTTTGAAGCTTTGTCTGCAAGGCCCAGGTCATTCTAAGTATGGCTAAGCTTCCATCAAGTGGTATCTAGAGCCTTGGTTGTCCACGCAAACCAGAGCTAAGTTCCTCTTCCATTTTCTGCTTCCAATGGTGATCTAATTTCTGTTTCAGTTTTCCAAATCAGTGTGTTCTGTTTTGTTTCCAGAGGTGTTGTTTTTCATTTCTGTTTTGTTGTGTATTACTTTTCCAGTAGTTTAATTTGAGTTTCCTTTGTGTGTTGATGTTCTCCTTTCATTTTAATCGGTGAAACTTCATTGTTTGAGTCAATTCTAGCCTTATAATTCAAAATTTAGTGCTGTTATAGTCTTGTGCAATTGTTGCAGTATATTTTTTTCTGTTTTGTTTAGTTTCCTGATTCTGCTGGAGTATTTTGTGTTAATTGATTTGCAAGTGCTAAACAAGCTGTATATATATCAAATAAGGCAATGAGGACTTGATCTAGCCTGGGTTATACAAGCTGAAGCATTAAAAGTGCAAATCAGATTTGAATTTGGTGTGAATTCTGTTGCAGAAATTAAATCTGGTGCAACACGTGTAAAACTGTTTCAGTAGTTTTTCTTTGATTCTAGAGCTTGGTACAACATTGTATAATGTTGTTGAATGTGTCTTAAGGTATAGCAAACCAGAATAAGCACTAAAATGCCGTATGCATAGTGTGGTTGCTCAAAATCCTTAACCATTCATCATTTCAGCTTGAAATTCTAGCTCTTCACCGTGCTAATCTATTTGAATTGGTCTAATCTGAATTTGGTCATGCTAAGCACATTAAATCTAGCTTAGATCTGTGTTTATACACTTCTTAGAGTCATTGCATTTGCTGTCCAGTCTTTGATTCCATGAAAAGCTAAATTTGGTTGGTTCATTGATGGTTTTGCTACATAATTGAGCCATAGCATGCGTGAAATTCAGAATCTGCTGTTTCTGTGTGTTTGGACAGTTTGAACAAGTCTAAATGGATGATTAAAAGTTACTAATACTGTTCATTTGGTCAAAATTGAAGTTATATGCAGATTGGATACTTAAACCATCAATTTTGAGTTAAAATTGGAAGTGGACCAGTGAATTTGAGTAGTAAGCATTAATTCAGCTGTTTAAGAGTTTAAACATGTTTAATATCATGAATAAAAGTTGTTTGAACATTCATCCAAGCTGCTGAAACACTGCTACTCATTTTGGGTTCCAAAACCACCATTTTAGTTCATATTTTTTTTGTGTGCAGATTTTGATTTTTTTCCAGCAACTGTTTTGGTAATTCTGGTTTAAATTACATTGGTGGATTGTGAAAAAGCTGGTTCAATGTTTAAAAATGAAAATACATGATCAAAAGAAGAAGAATCAAGTGTTAAAAAGTTGTTAGAACCAACCAATCCAGATTACAAGTCTTGAAAACCAAAGTTGAAACTCAGTGAGGCATTTTATCAAACACTTTTGAAAATTATCAAACAGTTTGTATTGGAAGAATTTATGAACTGTGCTTGTGTTTTTCTTGCTTTCTTCATCCATTATAGTGCCTTTGATAAGTTCCTTTTGTGTACCTTTCATTGGTGTGTTGTTCCAAATTGTTGTGTCTATTTTGTTTGGCATCCTAAGTTTCAAAACAGCAGCATAGTTTGGTGCAAACAGCAGCATAGTTTGGTGCAGATTTTTAAACTGATTGGTGTGATTTTGCTGAGTTTTGGAGTGTATGTGCAAGCTGTTTGGGGCATCCAGCACCAGAATCCTTCTCCTACTTTGGTAGCCTCCTAGGAAGTGGTTTGAGCATTGAAAGTGGAGCAAGAAGGAAGACTCAACAGTAGCTAAACATCACTGTCCATCAAGCTGTAAATTCTGTTACAGCAGCAACTTGCATCTCCAATTCAATTAGCTTAATGCAGCAGCAAGAAGACAAAGTTTTCATTAAATTCTTGGCCTCATTTCAAGTCTATATCACGGAATTTGCTGTTTGAAAAGTGAGCTAAACAACAGAATCAATACTCTGCACTAGCCAATACTGTTCTAGAAGATTGAATCCTCTGTGAACAAGGATTGAAGGGCTAAAGCACCAAGAGAGATACAGAAAAAAATTCAAAATCAGTGAATACATGGAGCAGTAGAGTAGTTTAACTTGATCCTATTTGAGTTTTGAACTTGTAATCTGTTTTCATTTGTTTTCTTGTAAAAGGCCATTAAGACCAAGTGTGTTTAGAAGAGTCCTTGGTGCTCTCTCTAATCTTGGCAATTTTCTTTGCTTGCTTTGATAGTAGACAGTGAGTGTGTCTTGTTAGCCAAAGCTACAAGCCTCACCTAGGATTTCTTTTGTTTAATTTTCATGCTCTAAGATTTTGTTCCATTAGAAGTATAGGTGTTTTATCTTTCATTTAGATTGTTTGAGTCCATTTTTAAATTCAATAGTGAACCTTACTTTGAAAATGGTCAAGTAAGTAACCTTAGACATTCTGGCTAGGTAAGACTTGGTATTTAAGCGGCCTTTGGCTCACCTCTCTTACCTGGGAATTGTCTCAAGGTAAAATCTTAAACCTTTTCAAACTAAGAATCCACTTTTGAAATTAAAAAGATGTATGAGGAAATCATGATCACCAAGAGAGGAATAGAAATGAGTGAGCTTAGGAACTTGTTTGCCCAATACATGAAAAATCAAAATGAGTGTGAACAAAAAGAAAGAAGGAAGGATGAAAGGTACAGTCAAGCTAGGAAAGATATTCCATTTTTTGGTAAAGACATTAGTGCTTTAACATATTTAGCTTGGGAAAGAAAAATTGATAAAATACATCTTTTTCTTGCTAGAGATAGTGAATCCTTTGCTCTTAACATATATCTTTCTAGATTAGAAGAACATGCAAGTGAGTGGTGGAATCATAGGCAATATAGTGTCAAGAAAGGTAGAAAATCCTCCATTCATGATTGGTATGAGCTAAGAGCTTGCATGAGAAGAAACTTTGTTCCTTCTTCAGCCAAGAGAGACCTATAATTAATGGGACACCTCATTCAAGAGGGAAAAACATTTATGAAAGGTCTAGATGGTTTCTCTATAAGGGAAATTGAATTTAAAGAAAAACTTGAGAAACTCTTGGATAAGAGAAGAAAGAGAGAAACTAGAAGGAGAGAAGAGGAATTGAGAGAAAAGAGAAAGAGAGAAGAAGAGAAGAGAGCAGAAGATGATAGAAGAGAAAAAGAAAAGAGAGAAAAGGAGCATTTGCTACTGATGGCAAATTCTACTCCTACAATTCAAAGTGAACCAAAAAGGGAAGGTTTCCAATCCTTTAATTCTTCTTCAATTATCTTTAAGTCTTTGCATGATAACTTCTCTTTTAAACCAATTGCCACACCAATTATCATTATACTACCCTCTTCAAACTATGGCAATTTAAATCTTGAGTTATTGTTACCCTTAGGGATACAAGAAACTCAAGATAAAAGAAAAGTGACTTGTGAATTAGGACTTTCAGATTTCTTTAAAACTATAAAACAAAGTCTTTATTGTAAAGTTACTTCCATAAAAATATTCTTTCTTGGATTGATACTAATTAGAGATATATTTGATGCTTATTGTAGATATATTTTTGATCCAGGAGGATAGTAACAAACCAAAGTTGTGCTTCTTTATATCTTTCCGATTTGAGGACAAATCGTTTTTCAAGAGGGAGGATATGATGGAAACCCATTTAGGGCATTCCATTCAAAGGAGTATCAACTTAAGCTAAGGCTAAGAAAGGGAAGTGAAGAAGGATTGTTAAAGACTCTTTCTTAATTTTCTTTCTCTAAGTCTTAGTAGAATTCTCTTTAATATGTTTATATGTGCTTTGTAGGATTAATAAAAAGTAGCTGCCAATATAAAGACTTGGGGGAAAAGCTTGCTGCCCAAGCTATCAAACAAAGGTGTTTTACATGTGTACTGCTGGCCAAAACCACCAAAATAGAATTTGGCGCTTTCCATTTTCAAACTTGCTGCCCAAGAATTCACATGAGCTGTGTGAGCTGCTGCCCAAACCAAAATTGGCGCCATTCATTTCAGTTTAATTGTCATTTCATTTTGAATTTCATTTCAGATCTGAGGCTCTTATTTCCTTATAAATAAGAGACCTCTTTCACCATGTAAAGACACTTTTGAGCTTAGTAAATTGCTGCTGAAATTAACTTCCAGCCCTATTGCTCTTGAGTCATTTATTCTCTCTACTTTCTCTTCCCTTTCCTCTAGCTTCCTTCCATTGTAGGAAGGCCTTCTGAGCTGTGAGGTTCCCACACATACTCATTCCACTCAAACACACCAACCATCAATCATTCTAACTCAATTTCCGCTGCATCCACACTACTGATTTCAATCCGCTGCACCAATACTGTTCTCGGTTTTTGAAGCTTTGTCTGCAAGGCCCGGGTCATTCTTAGCATGGCTAAGCTTCCATCAGGGTTAGAGAGGTCGGAAAACCTTGTTGTAAAAATCTTGATCATTATAGTGCATTTGCTTCCCGTGGTTGGAAGGACATTGGATGTAGGCAGGTTGGCCGAACCAGTATAAAAAGTAGTGTTTGAATTTTCTGATCTCTACTATTTTACTTTTAATCGACTTTACTCTGTACTTATTCGATTAAGTTTTCGCTGCATTAGAAAGTCTTTTACCTTGCGTTTGAAGAAACCTTTAAAGGCATCACCGTTTGAGAAAAATATTTTAAAAGACTTTGTTTTTAAGTTTCACCAATTCACCCCCCTCTTGGTGTGAGAAATTGAGCCATTCTATTTTAACATAAGTTGTTCCTCACATCTTCTATCTCACATTCACTCACTCACGAAGCAGCATTCACATCTTCTTTTTCTCTCTCGCACATTAGAGAGCATTTCTCATTTTGTGCATCGTCTTCCTCGAGATTTCAGTTCCTCGAGAGAGGTATTTTTTATGTTATTGCTGCTTTAATGTTATGGTTAATTATTTATATTTTTTCATGAGGAAATTTGTTTATTGCATCTGCTGTGTAGATGTTATTTTTTTTCCTTTTAATTTGAAAATTGTGGCTAATGAAAATTCTTTAACATTTAGTGATTGGATTCTTCTTTCTAATATCCTATGCGTATTACTTGCCTTGTGTGTTGATAATAGTTGAAAAACTGTTATTTTCATGCTTAAAATTGATACTAAAAGCAACCTTTAACACTTAGAAACTAACTTGAAATCATGGTTTTGGTCATATTTTTAGAAATAAGAGAGCTGGATAGGTTTATGCTTGATTTCAGTGTTTTATGCAGGTTTTAAGGTGAATTTGGTGAAAGAAGTAAAGAAGGATAGAGATGGAATCAGAAAAGACATCAAAAAGTGCAAAAGGAGAAGCCCCAACTACCGCTGAGCAGCACTAAGGAACCCACGTTGGCTCCGTTGAGGGGTGAAAAGGCCGCTGAGGGGAGGAAAACAACTCACGCACTTATTGTTGAGCGGTAGTTTACCGCTGAGCGACACTATTTTGGGCTTGGGCCTAATTTTCTATTATTTTACGAATAGTATATAAGCTTTAGGTGTTCCTAGGGTTTGTATCTTTGGCTGGGATGAAGTAGAAACACACTTTTCACCCCTTGGGGGTAGATTGGGAGATGGTGACGGCTCTCATCTTCTCTTTCTAGGGTTTTATCTTTCATTCTTTCATTATAGTTCATCTAGATTCACCATGAATATGGTGAACTAAACCTTGTATTGTTTTGGGGAATCAATGTAGTCTTGTGAAACTCTCATATATGGAATTTGTGTTTTAACATCTTATTTTAAGATACATGCTTTCTTTAATCTTTAGTTAGGGTTTTTCCTCTTTGCTTAAAGCTTGCTTTGTTTAACTCATTCATTGCTATGATTATTGATTTTTTCGATATGGGAACGTACGGGGAAATCTAGATCCGAGGAATTTCTCCCAATAGCATATTGGTTGCCGTTAAGCTTCTGCGCTTCAGAATTAATTATTAGGAATGCTAGGAATTGTATGAACTCGTAATTAAGGATAGGCCTTCTTGCAAGGTGATTTAGAGAGTGACATTAACATTGATGAGAAGAATGATGAATTCCTAAAAGTATATGAGAGTGGATAAGATGAAATTGATAACCCCAACAACATACTCATCCATCTAATTCATTAAAGTGTTTGTATTCCTCTTTTCCATTGATCAAATTCATGCATACATGTTTAATTACTGTCTTTTGCATTAAAAACCTAAAATCAATTGTTTACAAATCTTAAATAATCAACAAATCATATAGCTAACTAGGCCGTGAGTCCTTTGGGAAAACGATACTTGGTCTTACCTAGTTTTATTACTTGATACGATTCGGTCACACTTGCCGAGGGTTAAACAAGTTTGTGGCGCCGTTTTTCGGTGTTCATAAATTTGTCATCAAGTTTTTGGCACCGCTGCCGGGGACTCGTGGTTTAACTAGTTTATTTGTGTGATTATTGATTATCTTTGACTTGTTTTTGAATTTTAAATTTAAATTTCGAATTTTTTTTTCTGTTTTTTTTTTCTGTTATTATTTTATTTTATTTTATTTTATTTTATTTTTTCAGTTATTATTTTATTTTATTTTATTTTATTTTCTGTTTTTTCTGTTTTTATTTTATTTTATTTTCTGTTTTTATTTTTCTGTTTTTATTTTATCTTCTTATCTCTTATATTATTTCTTCTATATCTTTTTGTGCTAACAAATCTTTCTAGGGATTTGCTTTCTTGTGTATGTAGGAGGCAATTCGAACTACAAGCAAGAAAACCTCGAAACCTCTTCTTGAAGGTTTAGACGATAGTAGACGGAGGAGAAGAATCCATACATCTAGAGAACTTTTTCCTCGTCCGGAAATCCTTTTATAACCTTCACCACAAGGTTCTTACCATAACATTGAGGAGATGGAGAATAATAATGTTAGACGGACTCTTGCAGATTACACCAATGTGGTTGGCCCTCAACATTTTAACAGCATAGCAAGACCGAGGGTCAATGCAGCCAACATGGAGGTGAAACCGGCGTTGATCTAGCTGGTTAAGAGTAATCAATTTAATGGGTTGTCTCATGAAAGCCCATATGAGCATCTCACAACCTTTAGTGAAATTTGAATACAGTGAAGATAAATGGGGTGCCTAACGAAGCAATCAAACTTATCCTGTTTCCATTCTCATTAGGAGGCAACACTAAGCTTTGGTTGAACTCTTTTCCAGAAGGAAGCTTTATAGAGTGGGAAGCTGTGGTGACAAAGTTCTTGAACAAATACTTCCCATAATCCAAGGTAAACAAAGGAAAGCAAGAGATCTCATCTTTCAGGCAAGGCATGGAGGAATCACTAGGTCATGCATGGGACAGGTACAAAAGCCTATTAAGAAAGACTCCCACGCATGGATTTGACGAAGTAGAAGTAGTCCTAATCTTCCTTGGAGGTCTTGGTTCACAAACCAAGTTGATGCTAGACGCCTCAGCTGGAGGCAATATCAAATGGAAGACTCCAGAGGAAGCCACAAAAATAATTGAAAACATGGCTACTAGTGATAATGAGATGAATAGTGAAAGAGGAGCTCCTATTCAACAAAAAGGAGTTCTATAGTTGCAATCCAATGATGCCTTGTTAGCTCAGAACAAGATAATAACTCAACAATTGGAGAATCTCACAAAGATACTTGCACAACTACCAAAAGAGTTAAAGACTATTGCACAGGTTCAACCACCGATGTGTGAACTATGTGGTTGTGACCATATCAATGGTCAATGCGCCTTTCCAGTGGAAGCTTTAGAGGATGTTAACTTCATGGCCAATCAATTTCCATACTATCAGGGAAACTTCAATCAAGGGTGGAAACCACACCCAAGTATTGGTCAAGGACAAAGTGGGCAAGCTGGACAATCAGGGCAATTTAACAAGCAACAACAACAACCAACCTTATGGCAACAAATGTCTACACTTAATGAAAGATCAATAAGGATGGAAGAAACTCTTCAGCAATTCATACAGGCAACTGAATCCACTCAAAAGAGAACTGAAGCTGCTATTACGAACTTGGAGATTCAAATGGGTCGAATTAATAAGCTGTTGGAAGAAAGGCCTGACAGGAATTTTGGGGCTAATACTGAGGTTAACCCCAGGGAAGTGTGTAAAGTGCTAGTGAGTGTAATTGTTGAAAAAGTTGAGATGAAAAAAAAAAGAGAAAAGAGAGAGAAGAGAAAGAAGAAGAGAAAATTTGTGTGAAGAAAAAGAAAGTGAGAGAAAAGAAAAAGAGGACGAGAAAAAAAAAGAAAGAATCATATGAAAAACCTCTTCCTCATCCAAAGAAGTATCATAGGAAGAAGGAATTTGAGCGCTTTATGGAAATCTTCAAGAAATTGGAGATTAAAGTTCCTATGATTGAGACATTGCAACAGGTTCCTGGTTTGATCAAATTTCTGAAGAAGTTCAGTAGAAAGAAGAAAAAGAAGATGGAACATGAGCTTTATTGGGTCAAGCTAGTGACGTTAAAAGAGCGCTTGCTGGGAGGCAACCCAGTGATTTAAGAACTTTTAATTTTTGGTTTGGTGATATAATTTTGAACTTTTGGGTATTTTTGTTTTTGTTATAAGTTTGTTACAGGGTTTACATCTACTGATGGATGTTAGGCGAAAGAGTATCTACTGAAGGATACTATGTTTATATACACCTACTGATGGGTGTTGGTAAGAAAGATTTGCATCTACTGAAGGGTGCTGGAAAATTTTGGGTCAGGCTTGTGACGTTAAACAAGCGCTACCTGGGAGGCAACCCAGTTGATTGTTGATATTTTTGTTTATTTTATTGTAGTTGCATAATAGGGTTTTGCATGAGTAATTTGAAAATGTTATTGCAGGGAGTAAGTGAGAGGCATGGTTAGGAGGCACTTAGGTTAAGCTAGGGAGAAGAAGAACACTTCCCGAAAGTGTCGCTGAGCGGCAAACTACCGCTGAGCGGTAGTGTCGTAGACTGGGCTTAGGCTTCCCCTTAGCGGAACCTAAGCCCATTAGGGTATTTTTATACCCTAAGATGCGCCTTAGCTTCTCTTTTCAGAATCCTCTCTGCACACACACTCCTACATACTTTTTCAAAGGGTTCTCTACTATTTTTCCTTCATCCCTCTTGAGAAAATCTCCCTTTCACTCACTTTCTCACTAGTTTCAAATCTAAGTTTGGGGTTGAAAGAGAGCATCATAGGTTGAAAGCATTCTCAGTTCATCTAGCATCTCCACCCAAGTAAGTCAAGCATTTTTCATTCTAGGGTTCTTGAGTTTGAATTTGATTGTTAAAGCATGAAACTTTAGGGGTTTTGATTTCTATGCATGATTTCATGATTTAATTGATGTTTGAACCGATTGAACTGAATGATTTTGATCTGGAAAACTGAAAATTGCATGTGGGTGGAGTTAGGACAGGTTAAAAACAAATTTTTCAAAAATCTGCAGAGTCACCGCTCAGGGGTAAATTGCTGCTGAGCGGCACTCTGACAGACTTGTGGTTTTTGCTGAGTTGCATTCTGGATAGCTGCACTGGTGGCGCTGAGGGGTGATTTTGACCCTCAGCGGTGGTTTAGCTTCGAAATAAGGTGTTGTCTGTGTTTTACTAATGATTAACAACATGTTTGTGGTTCTGTATCTGTTTGATGTAGGAATGACATCCTCTTCAGGCAAAAGAATGAAGACCATGGCATCCAAAAGAAAAGAAAAGGAACCAGAACAACCCGATTCTAGTAGGTTCCTATCTCGAAAACATGAGAAGCAGTTTAAGGTGGTTCAAGATAGGAGACTACTTATGGAGAGAAAGGTTGGAATGATACCTAACTTTGCTCCTCAATTTGGAGAGCAATTGTTAGGGAATGATTGGGGGAAGCTAGCCACATACCCTACACCTGCCAATATAGCTATGGTGAAAGAATTCAACACTAACGCAAGAAAGATTTGTGATTATCCAGCTAAGAATTACCTAGGCTATGTCAGAGGCCATGCTATTAGGTATGATCCTGATTCCATCAACAACTTCTTGGATACTGTGTGGGCTGGTGAGCAGTGCCAGTTTGCTCTCTGTATGGAAGAAGGCGCTGATTTTGATGATGTGAAGAGAGTTTTATGTGTACCTGGAGGACATTTTCAGAGGAATAGAACTGACTCTGTGGTGAACATTACGAGAACTGACTTGACTCCTCTTGCAAAGTATTCGATGGCATTTTCTCATGCCAACATTCAGCCATGTTCTCATGTGTCAAAAATCACTCTTAGCAGGGCACTCCTCCTCTACTGTGCAATCAGGAACTTGAATGTCAATATTGGACAAGTAATAGCTGATGAGCTAAGGGTGTGTGCTAACACAGCAAACAGCAAAGCACCCTTAGGACATCCTTCCTTAATCACACACCTCTGGAAGATAGCTGGGGTGGATACTTCTGCTCCACCATTTGAAAGGCCAAGGAAAGCAATTGACGAGGCCTATTATAGACAATACTGTGGAGGTGAGGAAGCAGCTCAGCCAGTTCCACCACGCCGTACTCGTAGAGAAAGAGGGCAAGCACAAAGTCAGGCATCTGCTGAGACACATGAAGTAGAACCTTTTCAAATGAGGGACATGTACATGTCTCTTATAGGTGCACAATTACAGTCTATCCACAGAGGGCAGGTGGCTACTACAGAGATGATTGTTGGAATGTATGATACACCTCCAGCACACAGGTGGACTATGGAGGAGTTTCATAATGTGGTAGCTTGGCCAGAAGAGCAGGTACAAGGAGGAAGAACTGAAGCAGCTGAAGCTTCAGCTATGGAGATGGATGAAGAAGATGTTGATGATGATGAGGATGACGCATTTGAGGATGCTGAAGATGAGGGAGAAGAGGAGGATACAGATGATAGCTCAGATTGATGAGGAGCTGAGATAGCATTTACTGATGAATGCTATCATAACTACAGCAGGACTTATGCTTTTGTTTGGTTTTGTGTTCTGAACTTATTTACTCTTGTTTTAGAATAGGGTTTGATGTACTCAATTGGAAACTTTATCTGTTATGATGGTTTGCTTATGATTGTGATTGTTTGATAAGTAATGCTTGATGATGCTTTGATATGGATTGATGTTGAGATGTACACATTACATGCTTATACAGGTGGTTCACAAGCTTTGTGAACAAATGCAAGTTATTGTGATTGTGATTGTGATATTAAGTAGGATGTGTATGTTAAATGTGAATGAGCTTATATGTGAGGTTTTGAGCTCTAGAGTTTTTGTGATTGAGTGCTATTACTTTGAAAGCATGAATGACCTTGCCCAAGTTTTCTATGGTTGAATTACTTGCTTGTTTGCATCATATGATCAAGGCCGTTTGTTGGTAGCCCTTATATTAGCCAAGTTGCATGAAATAAGCCACAAAAGAGAACACTATGTGTTCTATCATTTGAACCCTTAGCCTTGAACATAAATTTAAAACCCTTGTTGAAAGCTTTACCTTGAGTTAAGTAGAAAATATTTTGTGGTATTGACAAATGTTCAAGTTTGGGGTTGTTGGAAAATAGAAAGGGAATTTGAAAGCATTGAGCTAAGGGATAAGAAGTAAGTATGTGAAAAACAAAAGAAAAAGAGAAAGAAAAGAAAAGAAAAAGCAAAGCTCAATGCAAAGGAAAGTTGGGAAAAGTAAGAATGATTGTGTCTATATGATTCTCTTAACTCAAGGGTTTCGTGATCTAGAAAAACCAATTTTTTGTTGTTAGCCCAGCCACATTATAAGCCATTGAAAAAGTCCTTGTGATGATGCATGCTTGTGAATTTATTTGATTGTGGTTAAATGAAAGGCAAAGTCAATTCATGTGACATTGTGATAGTAGAGTGAATGAGTGATTACCTCTTATACACTTGTGTTTGAGTGAAACACTTTACCTAGTGAGGAAAGATTCCATGAGCATATGAACATCTTTACTTAGTTGATTGATCATTCATGAAAAATAGCATTTGTTGGATATTAAGTGCTTTTGTGAACACCCAAAGCATGTGCATGTCTTGATTGAAATCTTTGTCATGAGTTTAATTGAAGTTTTTACTTATCTTGAAAAGAGGATTTTTTTGAATGGGTGACCATTGTACAGATTGGTAGAAGATTGAGTTACATTTTGTTTGCTTGAGGACAAGCAAAGTTCTAAGTTTGGGGTTGTGATAACAGTTGAAAAACTGTTATTTTCATGCTTAAAATTGATACTAAAAGAAACCTTTAACACTTAGAAACTAGCTTGAAATCATGCTTTTGGTCATATTTTTAGAAATAAGAGCCGGACAGGTTTATGCTTGATTTCAGTGTTTTATGCAGATTTTAAGGTGAATTTGGTGAAAGAAGTGAAGAAGGATAGAGCTGGAATCAGAAAAGACATCAAAAAGTGCAAAAGGAGAAGTCGCAACAACCGCTGAGCAGCAGTTTACCGCTGAGCGGCACTAAGGAACCCATGTTGGCTCCGCTGAGGGGTGAAAAGGCCGCTGAGGGGAGGAAAACAACTCACGCACTTACCGCTGAGCGGCACTATTTTGGGCTTTGGCCTAATTTTCTGTAATTTTACGAATAGTATATAAGCTTTAGGTGTTCCTAAGGTTTGTATCTTTGGCTGGGAGGAAGTAGAAACACACTTTTCACCCCTTGGGGGTAGATTGGGAGATGGTGACGACTCTCCTCTTCTCTTTCTAGGGTTTTATCTTTCATTCTTTCATTATTGTTCATCTAGATTCACCATGAATATGGTGAACTAAACCTTGTATTGTTGTTGGGGAATCAATGTAGTCTTGTGAAACTCTCATATATGGAATTTGTGTTTTAACATCTTATTTTAAGATACATGCTTTCTTTAATCTTTAGTTAGGGTTTTTCCTCTTTGCTTAAGGCTTTCTTTGTTTAACTCATTCATTGCTATGATTATTGATTTTATCGATATGGGAACGTACGGGGAAATCTAGATCCGAGGAATTTCTTCCAATAGCATATTGGTTGCCGTTAAGCTTCTGCGCTTCAGAATTAATTATTAGGAATGCTAGAAATTGTATGAACTTGTACTTAAGGATAGGCCTTCTTGCAAGGTGATTTAGAGAGTGGAATTAACATTGATGAGAAGAATGATGAATTCCTAAAAGTATATGAGAGTGGATAAGATGAAATTGATAACCCCAACAACATACTCATCCATCTAATTCATTAAAGTGTTTGTATTCCTCTTTGCCATTGATCAAATTCATGCATACATGTTTAATTATTGTCTTTTGCATTAAAAACCTAAAATCAATTGTTTACAAGTCTTAAATAATCAATAAATCATATAGTTAACTAGGTCGTGAGTCCTTTGGGAAATCGATACTTGGTCTTACCTAGTTTTATTACTTGATACGATTCGGTCACACTTGTCGAGGGTTAAACAAGTTTGTGGCGCCGTTTTTCGGTGTTCATAAATTTGTCATCATGTGTGTACTACTATTATGTTATAAGTTTACTTGTATTAATTAATCTTAAAACAGAGGCTGCCAGATTTTGTACCGAACTCTCTTGTTCCTTGAAAGGAAACCTACACTAGTAAAAAAAGGAGCTTTAAACTCACACATTACGCTTCGGTTTCAACCAAACCGAAGCGTATCAAAATGCGGTGACAATATTGTAAATCTGAACACACTATATGCCTCGGTTTACAACCAACCAGAGCCTAAAACACATACTGCCTCGGTTCCTAGAGCTAACCGAAGCATATAAGTTTTCAAAATTACCAAACTCTGACCTTCAAGTTGACAACCTTTTTGGAGACAGAGGTACTACTTCGGTTATTCCTCAAAACTGAAGCATATAGCCACTGCACCTTTTTCCCCCGTGCCTAACTAAAGAACGATACTGCCTCGGTTTGGCAATCACCCGAGGTAGTAGAGCCTGCTCCCTTTGAACATTCTGAACAACACTCTGAATATATGAACATTCTGAATAGAACGAAACTGCCTCGGTTGCTTGAAACCGAGGCCATAGAGTAGTTTCCGCTTCTGGTGGGTGGCTAACCGAAGCATATAGCCCAATTTAATTTGAAAAATACATTTACTGAAATGTTTATGCTTTGGTCTTTGGAATAGCCGAGGTAATAGCCTGTTTATGATTCGGTTATTTTGGTTAACCGAGGTAATATATGGATTTAAGAGTCCAGAATAACAAGTGTTATACGCGAGATGTCTTCTTCTTCTTCTGTGCCATTGCCCTTCCTCCACCACTAACCACTTCCCTCACCGCCCCTCCCTCTCCACTTCGTCGTTGCGCCTCCATCTACGTTGTCGGCTCGCTTCCATTTCTTCTCCTTCTCCGTCGTCGTGCGTCAACCTTGCGCGACTCTACCTCCTTCTCTCGCGCCTCAACCTTCCTCGCCGCCTTGCGCATCTCTCTCACTGGCGACAACATCTTCTTCCCTGGTCGCGCCTCCATTGCTCTTTGCGGCGAAGCTTTTGTTCATCCATTGCTCTTAGGCGGAGCATCCTCTCATGCGCGTTGGTGCCTCCATTCTAGTCATCGTTGCTGCTGCTCCGCCACCCTGCACCGCTAGACTTCAATGCTTTCTCCACGGCGTTGATCCCTTCACTTTGTTCTTCGTGGTAAGTTTTTTTAAAACTGCTCCCTTTGAAGAAATAAAATTTAAAATGACAACTTTCAAATTTATCATGGTGGGGATGAAACTAATTTCCTCTTTGTCTATGCAACAAGTTTGTTGTTCAAATGTTGGTTCAATTGTCTATATGCGATTTTAGTAGCATAAGTTTGATTCGGTTCTCTCCTATGTGAAAAAGTAATTCTAGATTAAGCTTAATTATTTGTAATTAATTTCTTCACCTTTTGATTTTGCTTGGTTTCAGTGTGAATAAAGGTTTGGCTTGAGAAGCAGAAAATAGAAAAGAAAAGAAAGATATTATGTGAAGCACTGGTAGAGTGAAAATGAGATATACTGAAACTTTCTATTAAAATGATATTGTTCTAAGGTTTAATTTTATTTTTGGTGTCCATTTATTTTATAGAAAAAGAAGAAAAAATAAATTATTTCAAAAATAACTTTAAGTGAGTAATGAGGGAATTATTGATTTCTGAAGAAATTAGTCAACCAAATGCTAATATTGTTACAAATAAATTACTAATGCATGAAATTAAAGTTTGAAGAGGAGTTGCTTGGAGCCATTATGTGCACAATGAATGATGATCAAGATTGTAGAAAGAAATTTAGAGTTGTGAATAAATTTGACTACTTTAAAGAAGTCAAACTCAAATATAAGAATTTATAATAATTCAGTCACACTTTTTTACCAATCAAACTAGGACATTTTCTTCTTGTACCTCCATATAAATAAAGTTTTCATTATCTTTTTTGAATTATATAGTATGAGTTTAAATTTTTGAGTTCTACAATTTTGAAGTCAATTTTAAAATGGGATTTTTTATATATATAGAAGTGTAGAAAGAAACTGTCTCTTTAATTGAAATCAAAAATAAAACCCATGTGGGTGGCAGTTGGACATTGTATTAAATATGCCATATTCTTTTGAGCCCTCCTTCTTGTGCACACTTATTTTGTGGAGAGTCTTCAAATGTGTGCTTTGTTTTTGTGTAGATATTATATTTTTGTGGTGAGATATTATACGCGGACATTTGGTGAGATATTATTCTCAATAGTTGACCGACTTTCACGCTCCCAGGTTCATATTCTTAAAATTTTCCTTTTAATATGAACATGTAATTATTTGTTTGGTTCAATATATTGTATACTTGAATATATTGTATGTTGCATATGTAATTATTTGTTTGCTTGAATATATATTTTTGTTGTGCATTAGCCTTAGTTTCCCGTTTGAGACTCAATACAAAAATTATTGACTATCTCCCGTTTTTTTGAACAAACGTACTTTTTACAAATGAATAGAAAGGAGATGGTAATAATAATTTACAAGTATTGAATCTTGAATTTTCCAGTTGGACAGTTTCAGAAGAGTAATAACTTTTTCATAGTTTATTATAACATATCAATTTTAATATACATGTCTTAAATTTCATGAAATCTTGCAGTTGTGTTTTGTATTGATCTTCGGGTGCATATTTGATTGTGATTTATAATCACTTTCATTTCGTGTAACCTGAAGACCAATGCGAAATGCTGGCAAAATTTCGTGAAATTTAAGATATGTTGTTTAAAATTGATATGTTTAATAAACTAAAAAAAATATATCTTCTTGAATGGGATAGGGTCACACCTTGAATACAAACACGATCAAAGTGATCATTGAATATTATTGAAATTGTGTAAACAATTTCAATAAACATGCGTACGGATCGAGGGTGGATTAATTTACCACGCATCAACACTGAGTACGAGAGAGGGGTAGAAGAATTTATAGAGTTTGTGCAACGTAATGCGAGTACAAGTGGTGATGATGAAGTCAGGTTCAGATGTCCCTGTGTGAACTGTTTGAATGGGAGGAAGTTGAACGCAACTAATATTAGGGAACATCTTATCTATGATGGTTTCATACGAAGTTATACAACATGGATATGGCACGGCAAATTAACAGACTTTCCAACTATCTCTCCAACTGAAAATGTATATGATTCCACCATGGATATGGCAGATCGACCAGAAGAAGAAAACTTAGAGGACATGATCCGCGATGTTGGCGCAGAAGCTTTTGCCCAAGCACATGTGTATGAAACGATGTCCACGGATGCAGAGACTCCTATGTATGTCGATTCAACTAAGTTCACACGGTTGTCAGTGGTGTTAAGGCTCATGAATTTAAAGGCGAGCAATGGATGGACTGATAAGAGTTTTACAGAATTGTTGTCGTTGTTGAATGAAAAGCTGCCAGATGGAAATACGTTACCCACTCGTAATTATGATGCAAAAAAAATTCTTTGTCCGATGGGTATGGAGTATAAAAGGATACATGCATGTCAGAATGATTGCATATTATATAGGAATGAGAATGAATTTTTGATAAAGTGTCCAAAATGTGGGTTATCACGATACAAGGCAAAAAACAACGGTGACGATAGTGGTCACATAGAAAAGAATGGTTCTGCTTTGAAAGTAGTTTTGTACCTTCCACTCGTGGCCAGACTTAAGCGTTTGTTCGCGAATCCTAAAGACGCTAAAAACCTAAGATGGCATGCAGATGAGAGAACAACTGATGGGCTGCTTCGTCATCCAACTGATTCAAAGCAAGGGAAAAATATTGATCAAGAATTCCCCCAATTTGGTGAAGAATGTAGAAATCTTAGGTTTGGCTTAGCTACTGATGGAATGAACCCATTTGGTAATTTAAGTACCAATCACAGTTGTTGGCCCGTTATACTGATAATTTACAACTTATCTCCTGGATTGTACATGAAAAGAAAGTACATGATGTTGTCAATGTTGATATTTGGTCCAAAGCAGCCTGGAAATGACATAAATGTTTATCTCAGGCCACTAGTTGAAGACTTGAAGTTGTTGTGGGTTGATGGGGTTGAAATATTTGATGCCTTTGCTTCAGAAACTTTCATGATGCATGCCATGTTATTTTGCACCATTAATGACTTTCCAGCTTATGGTAATTTGTCGGGGTACAATGTGAAAGGTCATAAAGCATGTCCTATATGTGAAGAAAACACTGCAGCTCAACAATTAAAACACGGAAGGAAGATAGTGTATATGCTTCATCAGCAATTTTTACAATATAATCATCCATATCGAAGGTTAAAGAAAGCATTCAATGGAGAACAAGAGAAAGACAATGCACCCATTCCACTTACTGGACTTGAAGTTGTTGAAAAAGTTAATGGAGTACATCATGTATTTGGGAAAACATCCAAGAAGTCTTTTGTAACGACCCCTTGGAAGAAGAAATCAACATTGTTTGATCTTCCATATTGGTCAAAGTTAGATGTTAGACATTGCATAGATGTGATGTATGTAGAGAAGAATGTTTGTGATAGCTTGATTGGTACCCTACTAAACATCCAGGGAAAAACAAAAGATGAAGTGAATGCACATTTGGATTTGGTTGACATGAAGATCCGAGAAGAGTTGGCACCAAGAGAGATTGGTAAACGTACTTATTTGCCCCCTGCATGTTACACAATGTCCAGACAAGAGAAGATAAGTTTTTGTCTTTGCTTAAAGAGTATCAAGGTACCACAAGAATACTCTTCAAATATCAACAGCTTAGTGTCAATGCAAGACTTAAAGCTTGTTGGACTCAAGTCTCACGATTACCACGTCTTAATGCAACAATTGTTACTGGTGGCAATTCGTGGAATTTTTCCCAAAAAAGTTAGGCAGACCATAACTCGATTGTGCTCATTTTTCTCGTCAATTTGTAGTAAAGTCATCGATCCTACAAAGTTAGATGAACTTCAAAGCGAAATTATCATCATCTTGTGTCAGCTAGAAATGTTTTACCCTCCATCCTTTTTTGACATCATGGTGCATTTACTTGTTCATTTGGTCAGAGAAATAAAGTTGTGTGGACTAGTATACTTAAGATGGATGTACCCTATTGAGCGTTATATGAAGATTTTGAAAGGGTACGTCAAAAATCAATATCGTCCAGAAGGTTCAATGATTGAAAGATATATTGTTGAAGAAAGTATTGAGTTTTGCTCTGATTATATGACTAAAACAAATCTGATAGGAGTCCCTTGGACATCATGGTTGAATAGATATTCTACAAGTAAAAGAATCTGAGGTGTGAATGTGGTGACGAAAAGTCGTGAAGAATTGATGCAAGCACATCTGTACATATTAAACAACACAGATGAAGTGATCCCATTTTTGGAAGCACACAAAGCCGTTGTAAAGAACAAGTATCCAAGACAATCAGAGAAATGGCAGTTGATGGAGCATAACAAAACATTCTTGTCTTGGTTCAAATCTAAAGTTTTGAAAGAATCATGATCCTTTGAGACTTTGTTGTGGCTAGCAAATGGTTTGAAGTTTGATGTTGTATGTTGTACAGGCTATGAAATTAATAATTGCACATTCTATACAAAGACTTTGGATGATAAAAGCACAGTACAAAATAGTGGTGTCAGTCTAGAAGCTGAGTCGCTACAATTTTCCACATCCAAAGATCAAAATCCTGTAATTGGATCCATGAGATATTATGGTAGAATTGAAGAGATATGGGAGGTTGACTACACTAAGTTTTTCGTTGCACTCTTCAAATGTAAGTGGGTCGACAATAAGAGTGGTGTCAAAATAGATGAATCTGGTATGACACTTGTTGATTTTTGAAAGATTGGTTATGGAGGCGAACCGTTTATCATGGCATATCAAGCAAGTCAGGTTTTTTATGTCAAAGATTCTGCGTCTGATCATTGGTATGTTGGTCTTCAAGGAAAAAGACAAATTGAAGATAAAGAAGAGAATCTAAGTAATCTTCATATTGCTGACAACCATCCATTTAAAACGACAATAAATTTGGATGACGACCCTCTAATTGATGATATACAAGCAATTCGGAGAGGTCACAATGAGGGAAAATACATATGACCAATTCATATGATTATGTATGAATTTGATTGCTGACAACCATCCATTTAAAACGACAATAAATTTGGATGACGACCCTCTAATTGATGATATACAAGCAATTCGGGAAGATCACAATGAGGGAAAATACATATGACCAATTCATATGATTATGTATGAATTTCATGTTTGTGTAAATATTTATGGATTTTGTTAAATAATATATGTTATTTTATAAGTGTTTTATTAATCTTTCATCTTATTTATTGTGACAGATATATGGCTGAGTCACCTCATTCGTCAGGGGATGAAGTCCCCACCACTTCTAGACGGACGAGAGGAGCGACGAGGTTACGACAACTTATACTTAGAAGAAATGCAGGTGAGAGGACACCTGTCATTATTGACGTGGTCACTGGAGTTGCATCTGACCCAAATGCAAATGTATTTAGGTCTTACCTTGGAGTACTAGCACGTGATCGTATTTTTGTACTTACTCAATCCTTTGACCATGTATCTGAGGCTGATCGGAATCTCATTTGGCAAGATCTTTTGGTAAGTTAAACATTATTGCTCCAAATTCTAGATTCATTATATTGATAAATTTGTATTGATATAAGGTTATTACTTTCTTTGTTGTAGATGACATTTGATATGCCAAATGTAGAGAGCTTAAGGAATAGGTGTTTATCTGCAATTGTAGAAAGATTTCAAGGGTTTAAGACAAAATTGACTTACATATATATATATATATATATATATATTTGGACTAAAAAGTAATGAAATTCCATGTTACAAATATTCAACAATTGACGAAGAAACATGGCGTCAGTTTGTAGAGCTTCGTTCATCCGAGACGTGGCAGGTAAGTGTAGGTAAAATCATTCAATTCATCATTTATAATTCTTTTATATGACAATTGTTTCATTTTGTCACAGGAAAAAAGGTCAAAAGCACAAAGAATAAGTGCTCAAAATAAAAATCCTCACCTATTGTCTCGTGGTGGATATAGGAAGCTCGAGGAAAAAATAATGAAGCAGAAGTCAGATAGTAGACTTCCACTTTCTGAAGGTGGTGACCCTCCTCCTCCTCCTTCACCACCATCTAGGCACGTGAAGTGGAAGTTAGCCCGTATAAGACCATCGGGCTCCTACACTTCCGACTCTGCCAGAGAGATATCTGAAAGAATTGTAAGATGTCATTTCTCATATTTTTACAACATTTTTGTTATATATATTACATAGATCTTTCAAATGATTTTTAAGTTTTGTTATGTGACAGGACTCCTTGGTTGAACAGAGCTCCCAAGGTCAATTTACACAAGAAGGTCGTCAGGATATTCTTGCAACAGCTATTAGACGACCTGAGCACCTAGGACGGGTGCGTGGTGCTGGGACTGGCATAGGCATACGACGGTTCTTTGGGTCTTCCTTGCGTCCATATTCATACGAAAAGATGAAGGAGGACATAAGAAAAGAGATGACGCAGGAGATCACCAAGAAGGTTCAGGCAGAGTTGTACGATGAAGTTGCTGAAATGGTTGCGCGCCAGTTCCAGTAGCGTTATGAGGATTATGGCAATCGTCCTCCGCCATCTCCTGTAGCGGAACATGTTGTGCCCCCTATAGGTAAACTTAATGATTTTTGTGTATTAATTTACTTTTTGTATAATCTAACATTTAATTTGACAAGTAGAAGCAGTAAAGGAAGTTGCTCAGCTGCCGGTGCCCCAGGGGATGACATGGATGACACTCGTCCATGTCAGTTATATATTCTCTTTGATACTGGGACCATGCTTGTGGCTCTTGGTACATTTTATGAGACAGCCACTGTAGTGCATGGTGTACAGCTTGCAGAAGATGAGGTTAAGGTCATGGTGGATGAAGTTGTTATACCAAATGTCGTTCTTCCTATGCCTACAGATGAGTTCTTCACTATGGAAGAGGCATTTAAGTCCTTTGTCGCCTGGCCTAGACATTTGGTTGGTGATGTATCTGATCCCCCGGTAAACACTCGTACTATATACTTCTCAATTTTAATATTTACTTTTAATTGACGTTATAACATAACCATTTTTTCATGTAACAGCATATAGGTCAAGAGGGAAGTCCTATACCGAAGAAGACTCATTTATCTGAGGACGACCCTCTTGGTGCGTTAGACGAGCTTGCTAAAATCATTTCAGATGCGCCGATGAATGTACATTGGGATTCTACTACATTTGGAGGAGAAGCTCAGATCCCATTGTACTTGCATCATCAAGATGTTAGGGAGCTTGCGTCGGGGAGAGAAGAAATTAATATTACACTCATTTAGCGGTGGATGATGTAAGTTTATGAGAAATTTTTTATATAATTATTTTTTATCAAGTTACGTATATCAGATTATTTCTTCATTTTAGGTATATGTTTGATGTTAGTAACAAGAAGTGGTTCAACGATGTATATGAGTTCATTGACCCCTCTATGACTCATGAAAGAAATAAATTTGATGATATCCAAACATACATCACAACCTGCTTTGGAATGAGGAAGGAGATATATTTTCTTCCTTATATACTTGGATAAGTGAAGTTTGTTAACTTTAATGTTTCATTTATTAATTTTGGTATATGACAATTAAGTTATTACCAATTTTAGGTGTCATTGGCAGCTACTTGTGATCTCCATACTGGAGAACACTGTTGTCTGGTTTTGTTCATTGCACAAGTCTCCTACCAGCCCTCTTAGACATGTAGTAGATTGGTAAGAACCTCAATGTTTCAACTTTCTTTGTTATATAAATGTATGCTAAAGCAATTTTTTTTAATAGTTCCCTTGCAACACATATGATGTTATCTGGGAGATCTACATCTACAGCTAAAAAGCTTGCATGGGTTGCCCTTAAGGTTTGTATTTTAGTCCATACTTTGTTACATTTGGTTCCATTCAAATGATGTTACTTAACATTTTATAATTATGATGATATATTGTAGTGTAATAGACAAACAAGGTCATATGAATGTGGTTACTACGTCATGTTTTGGATGATGACCATTATTCGTGCACATTACACTAGTGGATGACAAACGATAATATTTAGGTTTGAATTTTATTTTCTCTATAGTTTAGATTTCATATACACTAATTGAAATCATTGTGTTTGATGCAGAGATTCAATAGGACTGCTCCAATTCCAGAGAAGTCGCTTCAACTCGTGAGGAAAACACTTGCTAAATATGTAATTCAATTATATAATAGTATGTAGTAGATATTAGGATATAGTAAGTTCTAAGTTCATGTTTCTAAGTTGTTTTATGCTTTTCTACATTATTATTAGTTTAACTTTGTACATTGCATTGATTTATGCTTCAAACTTGATTTATGATTACATTGGATTGATTTATGCTTCTAAGAAGTTGATTTATGATTCCAGTGAATGTATTTATGTCTTAATATAATTTTCATTCAAAATATACGTTTCTGGATTATTCTGGACTGTTCTGTCTGTAAATATGTATGCAGGTCTATTTCTGTAGTTGGGAATGTAACAGAAACAGACCTCATTTTAAAAAAAAACAGCGTATATGCCTCGGTTGAGGTCAAAACCGAGGTAGAAATGCCCTATATGGCCTCGGTTATGGTCACACCCGAGGTAAAAAGGCTGGCGGATGGAAAAAAAAAACTGGACTCTACTACCTTAGTTAAGGTCAGAACCGAAGCAGTAGAGGGGGGACCTACGACCTCGGTTCAGGAGCAACCGAGGCATAAAGTCCTAGAAAAAAAAAATAAAAAAAATCAAAACATCTACTGCTTCGGTTAAGGGTGAACCGAGGTAGTATCCTACCCTTTTATCCCTCGGTTCCCACCCGAGACAAAAAGTCTGGATATGCCTCAGTTCGGAAACCGCTGCCTATGGACAAAAATAACCGATGTCGTTTCCCCTGTCTGCACTAGTGCTACATTGTTCCCTATGCCTCTGGATAAGTTTTTACGTATGATCTTTGGTTTTCTTAAATATCTTGTCTCTTCTCTCCACACATCCTCTTTTTCTTCTCTGATATTGGAAGGCTGAAAAATTCCTTAATCTCCAACTTTGTTTTATCCACCAAAGAAGAGCTCACGCCATGGTTGGTTTATAATCTAAAAACATATCAAAATTCAAATCTAGCCCATTAATTGATTGAGATTATTCATGCATTTCAAATAAATTGAAGAATAAAAAGAGAATATTCAACTAACCTGGAAGAATCCCCATTCTTTGCAAGCAAGGTGAAGCCTAATCAATTCCGAACTTCCAGATTCTTGAGAAACCAATTTCGGCATGTCAATGACTGGCATCTGAAGGGTGGCATCAGATTCGTGAGAGATGAGCAACGTTTGTTGTTGATGTTGAGGCTGAAAGTATCTTTGTGGAACATTAGATACACTCTCTTTAGAGAACTCTTGAACTGATGGTACCAAGAGTGAAGTTCTTGATTCCTTGAACAACTTTTCCATACACTTTGCCACAAACAAACAACACACTTCCACTCTCTACTTCAACTATAAGCCATGCCTTTTATATTGTCACTGCTTGAGATTTAGATCTATTCATGGCATTTCCAAATTAATTCAACCTTTACAAATAGAAAATTTTCAGGGCGGCTGAATTCTGCTGTAATTTGATACCAATGGTACAAATGCTTACAGAAAATTTAAGGTGATAGATGACTCTCACATCAACTTTTCCTTATTTATAAATATCAGTACTATAACATTAAATATCAAGTCTAGTACTTGTTCTAAATATGTAGAAAATGTAGAAAATTACCAACCCGTAAATTCTTTGATAAAATGATTTTTAAAAATAATTATTTCAAAATTTATTTCAATGATAATATATGATTAGTTGATAATATAAATTAAAAAAAGACATATTGGTGGATTTGAGAAATTAATACTTTATACATTTTCAGTTTCCTTGTGATAATAAAAGATAAAATAAATCATTTATACTTCTGTTAACAGTCTTACATTTTAATAATATTATTTATTATAAATTTGTCGAAATTTTATAGTAATTATCTCAAAAATAATATTATAGTACATTATTAAAGTTACGTAGCACATAAAATTAAAATTTAAAAAGTATAGTATTATTGATTTTGCATAAGTTGTTATTCTCTAATTCAATATCACATTATTGTGTACGATATTTATTGAATTTTGTGAAAGGTTTATCATATAGAAGTATTTTTTTTCTTTTTATTTGATGGTACTAAAACTATCCTAATAATACTAAATGCATAATAAACCTCTTTCGTGCTTGAGCTGTAAAATGATAATAATCAACTTAATTATTCGTATGGTTATTCTTTTTCTTAATTTAGTTTCTTAAAATAAAAAGAAAAAAGTTACTAAATATATTGTAAAGAAATCAATATCATAAGAAACATAAATTTACTTAATTCAATGTTTATCATTGTCTGATATAATTTTTTATTACTTGTATTATTTCTATGTTGTTAGGTATCTACAATTTTGCAGGCTTGTGAAGAAGGGTGATACTATATTTTTATTGGTCAATACTTGTTTACTAATATAGTAAGTTTTTTAATAATTTATTTGTTGTGTACACATAACTGATTTTACTAAGTTTTTTAGGACTCTTTTCAATGTACATTTAACTTTATACAGTGGTTGAAACATACTCAAGGTTGTAGGAAACACATATCGTCTCTAAAAAGAAGTTATAGTTCATTGAACCAATTGTAAGTAGTTAATCTTTCAAACTATAAACAAAATTATAAATTTTATGATACTTTATAAATTTAACTTGTAGTGCTCACGTCGACTAGGAAGCTTTGAGTAAAAAAATGGAGGGCATTACCGACGGCCCGAGTCTATCGAAAACAACAAAAAAGCCGTCGGTAATGACTATTATCGACGGATTAGCGACGACCAGTTTTTCGTTGGTAAATCGTTTGTCGCTAACCATTGTCGATGTTCTTTGTCCTTCAGTAATTACCGAAGGACAGAGACAAACTAAGAAAATCGTCTAGGTAAATCAAAACACACACCCCTAAAACATTATATTTTTTAAAAGACAAGCAAAAATATATCAGAGAACAAAAATGCATGAATTTAAACACTTCTCTAGAAAATAAAAATTAAAGAATGAGATTCAGGGCCAAAATAGAAGTACAAATAACTAAGGTCTAAAACAAAGGGTGCCTTATGCGGCAGCAGTCTCAAAACTAAACGTCTACATAAAAATGTAAGAAGAAAATGCCATACAGTTCTTCAGGTCCTAGAGAAAAAGAAGGGGAGAAATGAAGAAAACTGAACAAAAAAAAGAAAACATAAAATTAGACATGGCTTTGGCTTTGCTTCCTTAATCAAGTCAACTGCACTACACTAATGCTAGCTAACTAGTTGCCTCAGGCAACTACTTGGATTGGTTCATTTGATCTAAAGCCATGACCCCTTCCACGATATCCACCCCTGCCGCAGCCACGACCTACAACAAAATTTAATTACAATTGTTAAATAAAATTAAATGCAACTTATTAGTTAACTTAATATCAGTCACAATAAAAAAAATTATTGCCACATAGAGCATCTCAATAAGCTTAAAAATTAAAATGTACTGGGTGGAAAATATCAAAAAGTTGAATTGGACAAGCTGATAGAATATTTCCCCTTCCCAATCAGCTCTACAAAGCCCAAATCAAAACATAACATATCTCCTAATCTTGAAGAACCAGAAGAATCAAGTTCAATGACTTCCAAAATATCAAGTAAAACTGTAAAAGCCAATAGCCTAATATTGTCAGACAGCCCACACATCCATCAACACTTACACAACCAATTCAAACACTTCCAGAATATGAACAACAAAATTTTACTTCCAAAACCTGTAGGTCAAACATTTAGTACACATCCCAAAACTGTATTCAATTTCATACAACGTATAGTCAATTTCTAAGAAGAAAGAACAATGGAAAAAGAAAAAAATATGGCAATGATAACTACTACTCATTAGCTAAGATCTCAGACAACCAAATATATATTGGTTTAATGCATGATAACATTGTTTGTGTTTAATCCTTTTCAACACCAATAGAGACCCAAAATGAGATGTAAAACAGACCTCTTCATTTTATCTCAAGATCCTTTTTCACTTGCATCAAAAGCATAGATTGTGTACATCGTTTTCACTTTCACAAGAGCTATTGTCGGCCCATCCTAGCCACTGTAACAATCTCCAATTTTGATTCTTGATGAAAGGTGACCGAAATTGATCCATGGCCATTTTTTCAACATCCACTAAGTCCCCTCCTACCCAGCCAACCCAGCTTGTGCTAAAATCTTTTCAGCACCAAGAGTGATCTGAACCCAGTCTTCCAAGGTTTCACAGCTGCATCAAACAAGCCCTATCTGATATCAAGATCATCCACCTGCACAAAACAAACAGAATAAAGCATCAAGGCTCCATAGCGAACCCAAAATCCATCAAATTCAGTGTATTCAACCCAAGAACACATCCTCAATTTCCAAATCCTTTTTCATCCTACCATCGGAATCGAAGATCAACAACAATTGCACCTTTCATCGACCTCCATCCGGTGAACCCTTCGTCATCACTATCAAGCTTCAGACGTTACAGATGCATCTCGGATCACCATCGTGCCTCCCAGAATCTCCCTCGCCACCATCGCTCTAGAGCCGCCATCTTCCCCGTGCCACCAACTTCGCAAGGGGAGTTTGATGGTGGCAAAGAATACCAAAAGTCATTTTATTTCGCAGTATAGACGTCCGGGCCCTTATGTCGGACGTTTGATGTCTCTACAAACGTTCGGGCCCCTATGGCGGACGCCTAATGACCTGACAGGTAGGTGAAAAGTTCCCTAATCCATTGCTTTAGACATCTGGGCCCTTATATCGGACGTTTGATATCCCTATAGACGTCTGTGCCACTATATCGGACATATATAGCCTCTGCCAAATTTAATTTTTCAAATACACATAGACGTTCGGGCCCCATATGTCGGACGTCTGATGTCTCTATAGACATCCGATGGGGGAGGGCTGATGGACAAATTTATGATCACCAAAATATGATGTCACAAACTTGTTTTACAATCGGCAAGTATGACCGAATCGTTCAAGTAATAAACTTGGTAAGACCAAGTATCGTTCTCCCAAAGGACTCACGGCCTAGTTTAGTTATGTGATTCGTTGATTAGCTAAGACTTAAGAACGAAATAATTGGATTTTAATATGCAAAACGGAAAATAAACATGTATGCATGAATGTGATCAATGACTAAAGCAAAATAGAAACACTTTCAATGGAATATATGGATGAGTATGTTGTTGGGGGTCAATTTCATCCTATCCACTCATATATTTTAGGAATTCAACATTCAAGTCATCATTGTTAATGCCACTCTCTAAATTACCTTGTCAAGAAGGCCTATCCCCAATTACGAGTTCATACAATTCCTAGCATTCCTAATAATTAGTTCTTTTAGCACAGGAGCTTAACGACAACCAATATACTATTGGGAGTAATTCCCCGGATCTAGACTTCCCCGTACGTTCCCGTATCGACAAAATCAATAATCATGCATTGAATGAGTTAAACAAAGCAAGCCTTGAGCAAAGAGGAAAAACCCTAACTAATGATGAAAGAAAGCATAAGTCTTAGATTAAGATGCAAGCACAAATTCCATATATGAGAGCTTCAAAAGATTACATTGATTCCCCAACAAACATACAAGGTTTAGTTCACCATATTCATGGTGAACCTAGATGAACAATAATGAAAGAATGAAAGATAAAACCCTAAAAAGGTGAAGAGGTAGCCTGAGCATCCAAGATCCTCCTTCAAAGGGGTGGAAGAGAGAGTGTTTGCTTCGTCCCAGCCAAAGATACAAACCCTAGGAAACCCTAAAGCTTATATAATATTCGTAAATTACAGAAAATTAGGCCCAAGCCCAAAAATAGTGCCGCTCAGCGGTAAAGTACCGCTCAGCGGTGAGTGCGTGAGCTCAGTTCTTCCCCTCAGCGGCCATTTTTCCCCTCAGCGGACCTCCCGTGAGCTTCTGAGTGCCGCTCAACGGTAAACTGCCGTTGAGCGGTAGTTGCGGCTTCTCCATTTGCACTTTTTGATGTCTTTTCTGATTCCATCTCTCTCCTTCTTGACTTCTTTCACCAAATTCACCTTAAAACCTGCACAAAAACACTGAAATCAAGCATAAACCTGTCCAGCTCTCTTATTTCTAAAAATATGAATAAAAGCATGATTTCAAGCTAGTTTCTAAGTATAAAGGTTGCTTTTAGTATCAATTTTAAGCATGAAATAACAGTTTTTCAACTGTTATCAAGGGCTCCGACGTCTAATGATGTTTATTACACATTGCGTGAACTCGGGGCAGTTAAGCACACTATTCATCATCTTCCTCCTAGCGTTTTCTCTCGCGGCTTTCCATTTTTTGGTAAGTTTTTTCTCTTTTGGACCATTTAAACTTACTTTTACTCCGATTAAATTAGTCTTTGATGGATTATCTTCCATTTCAACCGATTAAAATGATTTTTCGCTGTGTTTTGGTACAGTTTTGGTCGTTTCCTTGGGCGTCGATTTCTTGCGTTTTGGGCATCGTTTTTTTGCATTTTCCACTCCTCCAATTCCTCCACTACGTTTGTAATCGGTTAAGAAGGTAAGAATTCTTGTTTAAAAGTTTTTGTCTATGCATGTTATTGGCTTTTCGGTATGCATGTTTTTGGCATTTGAATATGCATGTTATTAACTTTCGAATATGCATGTTATTAACTATCGAATTTGCATGTTGTTGGCTTTTGGATTTGCATGTTGTTGGCTTTTGGATATATACTTGTTATTGACTTTTGTGTATGCATGTTATTGGTTTTTGCGTATGCATGTTATTGGCTTTTGAATATACATGTGATAAAGTTTTGTTGTGTTGTTATGATTGGTATGTTAGATTATTAGTATCTAATTAAGTGAAACTTAGTTCCTGTTTGAAATTTAACACAAACGATTAATCTTTAAATCGTTTGTGTTAAATTTTGAATTGTCCGATTGGAGAGTTTGGGAAAATTATTTTTCATAGTTTCCTATAACATGTACGTTGGAGTTTATGGATAAGATTGATAAAATTTTGGTTCAGTATTTGTATTATTCTCCGGATGCATATTTGATTGTGGTCATCCTTGACTACTCTCATTTCGTGTATATTGGAGACCAATGCGAAATGTTGCTGAAATCTTATCAAATTTTAAGATGTAGACTTCTTTGCATGTGTCTTAGCAAATTATGAAAAAAAAAATTGAATGGGTAGGGCCTAACCTTGTGAGAGTTAAAAAATTGAAACTGATGAAGTATATTATGAACATAGTATGGATCAAAGTTGGATGAATGAACGTCGCATCAATGAAGAATATGAGAAGGGTGTTTCATAGTTCTTGCAATATGTTGAACAAAATGCTATGTCTGTGAACGAGACATATTTTTGTCCTTGTGTTCGTTGTCTTAATCAAACACTCCAAGACTTAGACAATATGCGTGACCATCTATTCATGTTCGGCATAGTGAGAACTTATACCGTTTGGACTTGGCATGGAGAAGTATTGGACCAGCCTATCACGTCACGAGGAATAGATTATGTGGAAGAATGGATGAGTGATCATTTAGAGGACATGATACGTGATGTTGGTGAAGATAATTTTGGAAGAGCTAATTTGTATGATTCTCTTAAACATGATTCAGAGCAACCGTTGTTTCCAGGATGCCCCAACTTTACACGTTTGTGTGCAACTTTGAAGTTGTTTAGTGTAAAAGCAAGGAATGGATGGACTGATAAAAGTTTCATAGAGTTGTTGGAGTTGTTGAAGGAGATGCTTCTAGAAAATTTTATGTCCAATGGGACTTGAATATCAAAAGATACACGCTTGTTCTAATGATTGTGTTTTGTACATAAAGGAGTTTTCTTCGCTAAAGTATTGTCCAACGTGTGGTTTATCCCGTTTTAAAAAGAAAAATGACAAAAACACTAGTGATGGAGGTAATGATGGTGCACCTGCTAAGGTGATGTGGTATTTGCCTATAATACCTACGTTCAAATGTATGTTCTCTGTTAAAGAAGATGCAAAGAACCTTAAATGGCACGTTGTCGGAAGAACGTGCGATAATCTTCTTCGACACCCAGCTGATTCACCACAATGGAAGAAGATCGATGAAACATTTCCAGAATTTGGTTCAGATCCAAGAAACTTAAGACTTGCACTTGCAACGATGGTATGAATCCTTATGGGAACTTAAGTAGCAAACACAATTCATGGCCAATTATGTTGTTGATATACAATCTTTCTCCATTGTTATTCATGAAGAGAAAATATGTGATGTTGTCCATGATGATATCAGGTCCTGGACAACCTGGAAATGACATTGATATTTAATTGAAACCTTTAATTGATGATTTGAAAATGTTGTGGGAAGAAGGGGTCGAAGTGTTCGATTATGATGTTGAAGAATCTTTTCGTTTGTGTGCAATGTTGTTTTGCACTATAAATGATTTCCCAACATATGGAAACTTAAGCGGTTATAGTGTAAAAGGTCATTTTGCATTTCCCATTTTTGAAGAAAACACTAGTTACCTTCAATTGAAGCATGGTCAAAAGACAGTATATACAAGACATCGAAAATTCCTTCCTCGTAACCACCCTTACCGTAGATTAAAAAAAGCATTTAATGGAATGTTGAGGATGAGGTTGTATGCAGACCCCACAATGGTGAAGAAGTGTACAACGAAGTCAAAAACATTGACACTGTCTTCAAAAAACATCATAAAAGTACCTTTATGAAAAACATTTGGAAAAAACGATCAATATTTTTCAATCTTCCGTACTAGTGTAAACTTGTTGTTAGACATTGTATAGATGTCATTGATAACAGTTGAAAAACTGTTATTTTCATGCTTAAAATTGATACTAAAAGCAACCTTTAACACTTAGAAACTAGCTTGGAATCATGCTTTTGTTCATATTTTATGAAATAAGAGAGCTGGACAGGTTTATGCTTGATTTCAGTGTTTTATGCAGGTTTTAGGGTGAATTTGGTGAAAAAAGTGAAGAAGGATAGAGATGGAATCAGAAAAGAACTCAAAAAGTGCAAAAGGAGAAGCCGCAAGTACCGCTCAGCGGCAGTTTACCGTTGAGCGGCACTCAGGAACACCCGTTGGCTCCGCTGAGGGGAAAATTGACTCGGCACTGGTATCGCTGAGCGGCAGTTTACCGCTGAGAGGTGGTCTTTTGGGCTTAGGCCCATTTTTTTGTAATATTACGAATAGTATATAAGCTTTAGGTTTTTGATGGACAAATTTATGAGCACCAAAATATGATGTCACAAACTTGTTTTTCAATCGGCAAGTATGACCGAATCGTTCAAGTAATAAACTTGGTAAGACCAAGTATCGTTCTTCCCAAAGGACTCACGGCCTAGTTTAGTTATGTGATTTCTTGATTAGCTAAGACTTAAAGACGAAATATTTGGAGTTTAATATGCAAGAGACGAAAATAAACATGTATGCATGAAGTTTTGATCAATGGCAAAAATCAAAAGATAAACACTTTCAATGGAATATATGAATGAATATGTTGTTGGGGGTCAATTTCATCTTATCCACTCTCATATATTTTAGGAATTCAACATTCAAATCATCATTGTTAATGCCACTCTCTAAAGTACCTTTCTAGAAGGCTTCTCCCTAATCACGAGTTCATACAATTCCTAGGATTCCTAATGATCAGTTCATAAGTGCAGGAGCTTAACGACAACCAACAAATTATTGGGAGAAATTCCCCGGATCTAGACTTCCCCGTACGTTCCCGTATCGACAAAACCAATAATCATGCATCGAATGAGTTAAACAATGCAAGAATTAAGCAAAGAGGAAAAACCCTAACTAATGATGAAAGAAAGCATAAATCTTAGATTAAGATGCAAGCATAAATTCCATATATGAGAGCTTCAAGAGATTACATTGATTCCCCAACAAACATACAAGGTTTAGTTCACCATATTCATGGTGAACCTAGATGAATTACAATGAAAGTATGAAAGAATAAACCCAATAAAGGTGAAGAGGTAGCCTGAGCATCCAAGATCCTCCTTCAAAGGGGTGGAAGAGAAAGTGTTTGCCTCCGTTCTGCCAAAGATACCTAACCCTAGGAAACCCTAAAGCTTAAATACCATTCGTAAATTACTAAATATTAGGTCCAAGCCCATTAAAGTGCCGCTCAGCGGTAAACTACCGCTCAGCGGTGAGTGCGCCAGCTCGATTCTTCCCCTCAACGGCCATTTTACCCCTCAACGGTCCTCCCGTGAGCTTCTGAGTGCCGCTCAGCGGTAAACTGCCGCTGAGCGGCAGTTGCGGCTTCCCTTTTTGCACTCTTTGATTCCTTTTCTGATTCCCTATCTCTCATTCTTCACTTCTTTCACTAAATTCACCTTAAAATCTGCACAAAAACACTGAAATCAAGCATAAACCTGTCCAGCTCTCTTATTTCTGAAAATATGGATGAAAGTATGATTTCAAGCTAGTTTCTAAGTCTAAAGGTTGCTTTTAGTATCAATTTTAAGCATGAAAATAACAGTTTTTCAACTTTTATCACAACCCCAAAATTAGAACTTTGCTTGTCCTCAAGCAAACAAAATGTAACTCAATCTCCAACCAATTCATATGATGGTTCACTCATTCAAAAATCCTCTTTTTCAAGATAAATAACAACTTCACTCAAACTTATGACCAAGAGTTCATTCAAGATGTGCACATGCTTTAGTGTTCACAAAGTCATTTAAATTCCAACAAATGCTATTTTTCATGAATGATCAATCAATTAAGCATGGATGTTCATGTGCTTATGGAATATTTCCTCACTAGGTAAAGTGTTTCACTCAACACACAAGTGTATAAGAGGTAAAGTGTTTCACTCCTTCACTCTACTATCACAATGTCACATGAATCAACTTTGCCTTTCATTTTACCACAATCAAAAACATTCACCAGCATGCATCATCTCAAGGACTTTTCAATGGCTTATAATGTGGCTGGGCTAACAAGAAAATTGGTTTTTCTGGATCACAAAATCCTTGAGTTAAGAGAATCATAACAACACAATCATCTTATTCATACCCAACTTTCTTTTACCTTTGCATTTGCATTGAGCTTTACTTCTTTTTCTTTTCTCTTTGCATATTCTTACTTTTTAGCTCTTAGCTCAATGCTTTTCTTTTCATGTTTTCCCAACAACCCCAAACTTGAACATTTAACAATGCCATACAAGATCTTCTACTTAACTCAAGGTAAAGATTTTCAATCAAAGGTTTTCAGTGTATGTTCAAGGCTAAAGGTTCAAAGGATAGAACACAACGTGTTCTCTTTTAGTAGGCTAACTTTATGAATTTGGCCAATAAAAAGGGTTCCAACAAATGGCCTTGATCACATGATGCAAAACAAGCAATTGATTCAATCATAGAAAACCTGGGCAAAATCATTCATGCTTTCAAAGTAATAGCATTCAATCATACCAAAAACTCTGGAGCTCAAAACCTCACATATAAGCTCATTCACATTTGACATACACATCCTGCTTAATCTCACAATCACAATCATAATATCATGCATTTGTTCACAAAGCTTGTGAATCACCTGTATAAGCATTTTAATGTGCACATCTATCTCAACATCAATCAATCAATAAGCATCATCAAGCAGTACTTATCACACAATCACAGTTAATAGCAAACCATCATAACAAACCAGGTTTTCAATATCTAAAAACAAAAACAAATAAGTTCAGAAAACTTAAACCACAAAAGCATAATCATATGATAGCATTCATCAGTAAATGCTATCTCAGCTCCTCATCAGTCTGAGCTGTCCTCTGTATCTTCCTCTTCCTCCTCATCTTCATCATCATCAAATGCATCTTCCTTCTCAGCTTCATCGTCTTCCATATCTCTAGCTGAAGCTTCAGCTGCTCCAGCTCCTCCTCCATGTACTGGTTCTTCTGGCCAAGCTACTACATTGTGGAATTCATCCATAGTCCACCTGTGGGCTGGAGGTGTATCATACATCCCCACTATCATCTCAGCAGTGGCCACCTGCCCTCTGTGAATGGACTGCAACTGAGCACCTATAAGAGACATATACATGTCCCTCATCTGGAATGGTTCTGCTTCATGTGTATCAGCAGATGTCTGGCTCTGTACTGGCCCTCTCTCTCTACGCCCCCGGCGTGGTGGAACTGGCTGAGCTACATCCTCACCTCCACAGTACTGTCTATAATAAGCCTCATCAATAGCTTTTCTTGGCCTCTCAAATGGTGGAACAGAAGTGTCCACCCCAGCTAGCTTGCAAAGGTGAGTGATCAAAGAAGGATGTCCTAGTGGTGCTTTGTTGTTTGAGGTGTTAGCACATACACTAATTTCATCAGTTATCACCTGCCCAATATTAACATTCAAATTTCTGATAGCACAGTAGATGAATAGTGCCCTGCTGAGAGTAATATCTGACACATGTGAACATGGCTGAATGTTGGCATGAGAAAATGCCATCCAATATTTTGCAAGAGGATTCAAATCTATCCTCCTAATGTTAACCACTGAGCCAGATCTAGTCCTTTGGAAGTGTCCTCCAGGTATACACAACACTCTCTCCACATCCTCAAAATCAGCACCTTCCTCCATGCAAAGAGCAAACTGACATTGCTCACCAGCCCATACAGTATCCAGGAAGTTGTTGATAGAATCAGGATCATACCTGATAGCATGGCCTCTGACATAGCCCAAATAATTCTCAGCTGGATAATCACCAATCTTCTTTGGATTGGTGTAAAATTCCTTCACCACAGCTATGTTGGCAGGTGCAGGATAAGTGGCTAGCTTTCCCCAATCATTCCCTAACACTTGCTCTCCAAATTGAGGAGCAAAGTTAGGTATCATTCCAACCTTTCTTTCCATCAGAAGTCTCCTGTCCTGAACCACCCTAAAGTGCTTCTCATGTTTCCTAGAGAGGAACCTGCCAGAATGGGGTTGCTCTGGTTCCTTTTCCTTTCTCTTGGTTGCCATGGTTTTCAATCTTTTTCCTGATGAAGATGCCATTCCTACATTCAAAACACAAACAAAACCACAGAACATGATGTTAATCATTAGTAAAACACAGAACACAACTCCTTTCGAAGCTAAACCACCGCTGAGGGCCAGAATTTCCCCTCAGCGCCACCAGTGCCACATTCCAACACGCAAAATTTCAGAAAAACCAAATCTGGCAGAGTGCCGCTCAGCGGCAGATTACCCCTCAGCGGTAACTCTGCAGATTTTTGAAAAAACCTATTTTAAAGTTGTCCTAACTCCACCCAAATGCAATTTTCAGTTTTCCAGTTCATGATCATGCAGTTTAATCGGTTCAAACATCAAATATATCATCAAATCATGCATAAAAATCAAAACCCCTAAATATTCATGCTTTGACAATCACATTGAAATTCAAGAACCCTAGAATGAACAAAATGCATTTTACTTACTTGGGTGGAGATGCTAGATGCAATGAGAATGCTTCCAACCTAGAATGCTCTCTTCCAACCCCAAACTTTGATGGCACACTAGTGAAAAAGTGAGTGGAAGAGATTTTTTTCTTAAGAGGTAAGAGTGAAAAGATGTGGAAAACCTAGGAGAAGATGTGTGGAAGTGTTTGTGCAGAGAAAAGCCAGAAAGTATAAGACTTTGCGCAGCTTAGGGTTTAAAAATACCCTAATGGGCTCGGGTCCCGCTAAGGGGAACTAAAGCCCAATCTGCGAGAGTACCGCTCAGCGGCACTTTCGTGATGTGTTCCTCTCCTTCTTTTCTTAACCTACGTGTCTTCCCTACATGCCCCTCATGGGTTCCCTGCAATTCAATGTTAAAAATGCTTATGCAAATCCTAACTAAAATAAACAAACAGAAACAATCAATCAACTGGGTTGCCTCCCAGGTAGCGCTTGTTTAACGTCACGAGCCTGACCCAAAATCCACCAACACCCATCAGTAGGTGTTACAATACTTACCAACACCCATCAGTAGGTGCAAAATTTTCTCACCAACACCCATCAGTAGGTGTTACACACTTAGCATCCTTCAGTAGATGCTATATCCAACTAGCATCCTTCAGTAGATGCTATGTCCAACAAAATATTTACAAAATAATGTCCACAAATTAAAAGGTACAAAAACAAATTAAAATCAAAAGTTTTTAAATCACTGGGTTGCCTCCCAGCAAGCGCTCTTTTAACGTCATTAGCTTGACCCAGTAAAGCTCAAGTTCCTTCTTCTTTTTCTTCTTCCTACTGAACTTCTAGCACTTAAATTTCTTTTCCTTCCTATGATTCTTCTTTAGATGAGGATGTGATTTTTCATATGATTTCTTCTTCTTTCCTCTCATCTTCTTTTTCTTCCTTTTTCTCTCCCTAAATTTTCTCTTTTTCCTTTCTTTCATTTTTTTCTTCCCTTTTCTTTTTCTTTTCAACTTCTTTATTTTCACACAAATCTTCTTTCTCTCTTCTCTCTCAACCACTTCTTTCTCTTTTTCTTCATCTTTATTTTTCTCACTCAACTCTTCTTTCTCTTTTCTCTCTATCTTTTCCTCATCTCCCTCTATTTTTTCTCATCAAGCATCTTGTCACTTTTAGTGACGTTGGTTTGCCCTTCCTCCTTAAAGTTAACTTCAGTATTAACCTCATCATTCAATCTCTGACTAATGTAACGAAGGTGCATCTCCATCCTTTTACATGATTCTTCAATGCTTTTCTGAGTAGAGTCGGAATTTTTCAAAAATCGTTGAAGGGTGTCATCCAAACTTTCTGATAGAGAGGGTTTTCGCTGCCATTGTTGTGGTGGCGGCCTATCAAATTCTTCGGCAGCTTGAGTGTTTTTGTGATGACAATCAGGTATCTGTATGTACTGTTGAACTGCCTCCTCCAACGTTCTCCTTTTTCCCGATAGAGAGGGTTTTTGCTGCCATTGTTGTGGTGATCGATTCTTAAATTGTTTGACAGCTTGCCAAAATTGACCATTATCCATGCCTGAGTGAGATCCCACCAGTGGTTGAAATTACCTTAGTAGAATTGAGTGCCTATTAAATTCTTGTTCGAAGTGCATCCTGCAAACATTAGGCACAAAACTCTAGAAAATATTTGTTAGTACAAAAAGATAGAGAAGATAGATAAAAACAAATCAAAGGATATAATTGAAAAGATAAGAAGATAGGAAATAAAAACAAAAAAAAATAAAATAAAATAAAATAAAAACAGAAAATAAAATAAAATAAAATAAAATATGATAAAATAATAACCAAAAAATAAAATAAAATAAAAACTGAAAAATATAAACAGAAAAAAAATAAAAAAATTCGAAATTTAAATTAAAAATTCAAAAACAAGTCAAAGATAATCAATAATCACACAAATTAACCAGTTAAACCACGAGTCCCCGGCAACGGCACCAAAAACTTGATGGACAAATTTATGAGCACCAAAATATGATGTCACAAACTTGTTTTTCAATCGGCAAGTATGACCGAATCGTTCAAGTAATAAACTTGGTAAGACCAAGTATCGTTCTTCCCAAAGGACTCACGGCCTAGTTTAGTTATGTGATTTCTTGATTAGCTAAGACTTAAAGACGAAATATTTGGAGTTTAATATGCAAGAGACGAAAATAAACATGTATGCATGAAGTTTTGATCAATGGCAAAAATCAAAAGATAAACACTTTCAATGGAATATATGAATGAATATGTTGTTGGGGGTCAATTTCATCTTATCCACTCTCATATATTTTAGGAATTCAACATTCAAATCATCATTGTTAATGCCACTCTCTAAAGTACATTTCTAGAAGGCTTCTCCCTAATCACGAGTTCATACAATTCCTAGCATTCCTAATGATCAGTTCATAAGTGCAGGAGCTTAACGACAACCAACAAATTATTGGGAGAAATTCCCCGGATCTAGACTTCCCCGTACGTTCCCGTATCGACAAAACCAATAATCATGCATCGAATGAGTTAAACAATGCAAGCATTAAGCAAAGAGGAAAAACCCTAACTAATGATGAAAGAAAGCATAAATCTTAGATTAAGATGCAAGCATAAATTCTATATATGAGAGCTTCAAGAGATTACATTGATTCCCCAACAAACATACAAGGTTTAGTTCACCATATTCATGGTGAACCTAGATGAATTACAATGAAAGTATGAAAGAATAAACCCAATAAAGGTGAAGAGGTAGCCTGAGCATCCAAGATCCTCCTTCAAAGGGGTGGAAGAGAAAGTGTTTGCCTTCGTTCTGCCAAAGATACCTAACCCTAGGAAACCCTAAAGCTTAAATACCATTCGTAAATTACAAAATATTAGGTCCAAGCCCATTAAAGTGCCGCTCAGCGGTAAACTACCGCTCAGCGGTGAGTGCGCCAGCTCGGTTCTTCCCCTCAGCGGCCATTTTACCCCTCAGCGGTCCTCCCGTGAGCTTCTGAGTGCCGCTCAGCGGTAAACTACCACTGAGCGGCAGTTGCGGCTTCCCTTTTTGCACTCTTTGATTCCTTTTCTGATTCCCTCTCTCTCATTTTTCACTTCTTTCACTAAATTCACCTTAAAATCTGCACAAAAACACTGAAATCAAGCATAAACCTGTCCAGCTCTCTTATTTCTGAAAATATGGATGAAAGTATGATTTCAAGCTAGTTTCTAAGTCTAAAGGTTGCTTTTAGTATCAATTTTAAGCATGAAAATAACAGTTTTTCAACTGTTATCAGTTTTCCTAGGGTTTGTATCTTTGGCTACGAGGAAGCAGAAACACACTTTTCACCCCTTGGAGGTAGATTGGGAGATGGTGACGGCTCTCCTCTTCTCTTTCTAGGGTTCTATCTTTCATTCTTTCATTATTGTTCATCTAGTTTCACCATGAATATGGTGAACTAAACCTTGTATTGTTGTTGGGGAATCAATGTAGTCTTGTGAAACTCTCATATATGGAATTTGTGTTTTAACATCTTATTTTAAGATACATGCTTTCTTTCATCATTAGTTAAGGTTTTTCCTCCTTGTTTAAAGCGTGCATTGTTTAACTCATTCAATGCCATGATTATTGATTTTGTCGATATGGGAACGTACGGGGAAATCTAGATCTGGGCAATTTCTCCCAATAGCATATTGCCTGGACATAGGAATATGAGGGTTGGTTGCCGTTAAGCTTCTGCACTTCAGAATTAATTATTAGGGATGCTAGGAATTGTATGAACTCGTAATTAAGGATATGCCTTCTTGCAAGGTGATTTAGAGAGTGGCATTAACATTGATGAAAAGAATGATGAATTCCTAAAGTATATGAGAGTGGATAAGATGAAATTGATTACCCTAACAACATACTCATCCATCTAATTCATTAAAGTGTTTGATTTCCTCTTTTCCATTGATCAAATTCATGCATACATGTTTAATTATTGTCTTTTGCATTCAAAACCTACAATCAATCGTTCACAAGTCTTAAATAATCAACAAATCATATAACTAACTAGGCCGTGATTCCTTTGGGAGAACGATACTTGGTCTTACTGAGTTTATTACTTGATACGATTCGGTCACACTTGCCGAGGGTTAAACAAGTTTTTGGCGTCATTTTTCGGTGTTCATAAATTTGTCATCATGTTTTTGGCGCCATTGCCGGGGACTTGTGGTTTAACTAGTTTATTTGTGTGATTATTGATTATCTTTGACTTGTTTTTGAATTTTGAATTTAAATTTCGAATTTTTGTTTTCTGTTTTTATTTTTCTGTTTTTAATTTTCGGTTATTATTTTATTTTATTTTTCTATTTTTATTTTATTTTTTTCGGTTTTTATTTTATTTTATTTTATTTTCTGTTTTTATTTTATTTTATTTTATTTTCTGTTTTTTTTTCTTATTTTATTTTGTTTTCTGTTTTTATTTTTCTGTTTTTATTTTTCTGTTTTCTGTTTTTATCTTCTTATCTCTTATATTATTTCTTCTATATCTTTTTGTGCTAACAAATTTTTCTAGGGATTTGTTTTCCTGTGTATGCAAAAGGCAATTCGAACTAGAGGCAAGAAAACTTCGGAACCGCTTCTTGAAGGTTTAGACGAAAGTAGACGGAGGAGAAGAATCCGTACATCTAGAGAAAATTTTCCTCCTCCGGACATCATTTTACAACCTTCACCACAAGGTTCTTACCATAGCACTAAGGAGATGGAGAATAATAATGTCAGACGGACTCTTGTTGATTATACTAATGTGGTTGGACCTTAGCATTTCAATAGCATAGCAAGACCGAGGGTCAATGCAGCTAATATGGAGGTGAAACCAGCATTAATCCACCAAGTTGATTTGACGAAGTAGAAGTAGTCCAAATCTTCCTTGGAGGTCTTGGTTCACACACCAAGTTGATGCTAAACGCCTCAGCTGGAGGCAATCTCAAATGGAAGACTCTAGAGGAAGCCACGAAAATAATTGAAAACATGGCTACTAATGATAATGAGCTGAACAATGAAAGAGGAGCTCCTATTCAACAAAAAGGAGTTCTACAGTTGCAATCCAATGATGCCTTGTTAGCTCAAAACAAGATAATAACTCAACAATTGAAGAATCTCACAAAGATACTTGCACAACTACCAAAAGAGTTAAAGACTGTTGCACAGGTTCAACCACCGATGTGTGAACTATGTGGTTGTGACCATATCAATGGTCAATGCGCCTTTCCAGTGGAAGCTTTAGAGGATGTTAACTTCATGGCCATTCAATTTCCATACTGTCAGGGGATCTTCAATCAGGGGTGGAAACCACACCCAAGTATTGGTCAAGGACAAAGTGGGCACGCTCGACAATCAGGGCAATTTAACAAGCAACAACAACAACCAACCTTATGACAAGAAATGTCTACACTTAATGAAAGATCAATAAGGATGGAAGAAACTCTGCAGCAATTCATACAGGCAACTGAATCCACTCAAAAGAGCATTGAAGCTGCTATTACGAACTTGGTGATTCAAATGGGTCAAATTACTAAGCTGTTGGAAGAAAGGCCTGACAACAATTTTGGGGCTAATACTGAGATTAACCCCAGGGAAGAGTGTAAAGTGCTAGTGAGTGTAAATGTTGAAAAAGTTGAGTTGGAAAAAGAAGAGAGAAAAGAGAGAGAAGAGAAAGAAGAAGAAAAAATTTGTGTGAAGATTGAGAAAGTGAGTAGAAAAAGAAAAGAAAAAAAGAGAGTAAGAGAAAAGAAAAAGAGGAACAAGAAAGTGAGAGAAAAGAGAAAGAGGACGAAAGGAAGAGAGAGAGAATCATAAGAAAAACCCTTTCGTCATCCAAAGAAGTATCATAGGAAGGAAAAAAAATTTAAGTGTTTCATGGAAATCTTCAAGAAATTGGAGATTAAAGTTCCTATGATTAAGACATTGCAACAGGTTCCTGGTTTTATCAAATTCCTGAACAAGTTCAATAGAAAGAAGAAAAAGAAGATGGAACATGAGCTTTATATGGTCAAGCTAGTGACGTTAAAAGAGCGTTTGCTGGGAGGCAACCCAGTGATTTAAGAACTTTTAATTTTTGGTTTGGTGATGTAATTTTGAACTTTTGGGTATTTTTGTTTTTGTTATAAGTTTGTTACAGGGTTTACATCTACTGATGGATGTTAGGCGGAAGAGTATCTACTGAAGGATACTATGTTTGTATACACCTACTAATGGGTGTTGGTAAGAAAGATTTGCATCTACTGAAGGGTGCTGGAGGATTTTGGGTGAGGCTCGTGACGTTAAACAAGCGTTACCTGGGAGGCAACCCAGTTGATTGATTTTATCTGTATTGTTTGTTTTGATTCTACTTTAGTTGCATGATAGGGATTGAATATTTGAGTAATCTGAGACCTTAATTGTAGGGAGCAAGTGAGGGGTATGAGTAGAAGGCACCTAGGTCAAGCTAGGAAGAAGAAAAGCACATCAAGAAAGTGCCGTTGAGCGACAAACTGTCACTGAGTGGTGGTATCGCAGGTTGGGCTTAGGATTGCCCCTTAGCGGAACCCGAGCCCATTAGGGTAGTTTTATACTCTAAGTCACGCTTTGGCCTCTATTTTCAAATTCTTCTCTGCACACACACTTCTAAACACTTTTCCAAAGGTTCTCTACATTTTTCCCTTCATTCTTCTTTAAGAAAATCTCCCTTCCACTCACTTTCTCACTAGTTTTTCATTTAAGTTTGGTGTTGGGAGAGAGCATCATTGTTGGGGCTGAGTTTTTCAAAACACTAGAGCAAGATTTGTTTTATCATTCACTTTTGTTTTTAGAATAGGGTTTGATGTACTCAATTGGAAACTTTGTCTGTTATGATGGTTTGCTTATGATTGGTGTTTGATAAGTAATGCTTGATGATGCTTTGATATTGATTGATGTTGAGATGTGCACATTATATGCTTATACAGGTGATTCACAAGCTTTGTGCACAAATGCATGATGTTGTGATTGTGATTATGATGCTAAGCAGGATGTGTACAAGTGGAATGTGAATGAGCTTATATGTGAGATTTTGAGCTCCATAATTTTTGTGATTGAATGTTATTACTTTGAAAGCATGAATGATTTTGCCCAGGTTTTCTATGATTGAATCAATTGCTTGTTTGCATCATATGATCAAGGCCATTTGTTGGTAACCCTTTTGTTAGCCAAATGCATGAATTTAGCCCACTAAAAGAGAGCACTATGTGTTCTATCCTTTGAACCCTTAGCCTTGAACATAAATTTAAAACCCTTGTCGAAAACCTTTACCTTGAGTTAAGTAGAAAATATTTTGTGGTATTGACAAATGTTCAAGTTTAGGGTTGTTGGAAAATAGAAAGGGAAATTGAAAGCATTGAGCTAAGAGCTAAGAATTAAGTATGTGAAAAGAGAAAGAAAAAAAAAGAGAAAGAAAAGAAAAGAAAAACCAAAGCTCAATGCAAAGGAAAGTTGGGAATAAGTAAGAATGATTGTGTTCATATGATTCTCTTAACTCAAGGGTTTTGTGATCTAGAAAAACCAATTTTCTTGTTAGCCCAGCCACATTATAATCCATTGAAAAGTCCTTGTGATGATGCATGCTTGTGAATGTATTTGATTATGGTTAAATGAAAGGCAAAGTAAATTCTACTGACATTGTGATAGTAGAGTGAATGACTGATTACCTCTTATACACTTGTGTGTTTGAGTGAAACACTTTACTTAGTGAGGAAATATTCAATGAGCACATGAACATACATGCTTAGTTGATTGATCATTCATGAAAAATAGCATTTGTTGGATATTAAGTGACTTTGTGAACACTAAAGCATGTGTATGTCTTGATTGAAGTCTTTCTCATGAGCTTAATTGACGTTTTTACTTATCTTGAAAAGAGGATTTTTGAATGGAGTAAACCATTGTATTGATAGGTAGAAGATTGAGTTACATCTTGTGTGCTTGAGGACAAGCAAAGTTCAAAGTTTGGGGTTGTGATAACAGTTGAAAAACTGTTATTTTCATGCTTAAAATTGATACTAAAAGCAACCTTTAACACTTAGAAACTAGCTTGGAATCATGCTTTTGTTCATATTTTTGGAAATAAGAGAGCTGGACAGGTTTATGCTTGATTTCAGTGTTTTATGCAGGTTTTTAAGGTGAATTTGGTGAAAGAAGTGAAGAAGGATAGAGATGGAATTAGAAAAGAACTCAAAAAGTGCAAAACGAGAAGCCGTAAGTACCGCTCAACAGTAGTTTACGGCTAAGCGGCACTCAGGAACACCCGTTGGCTCCGCTAAGGGGTGAAAATGCAGCTGAGGGGAAAATTGACTTGGCGCTGGTATCGCTGAGCGGTGGTCTTTTGGGCTTAGGCCCACTTTACTGTAATATTACGAATAGTATATAAGCTTTGGGTTTTCCTAGGGTTTGTATCTTTGGCTGGAGACGAAGCAAACACACACATTTCCACCCCTTGGAGGAAGATCTTGGATGCTTAGGCTACCTTCTCATCTTTCTAGGGTTCTATCTTTCATTCTTTCATTACTGTTCATCTAGTTTCACCATGAATATGGTGAACTAAACCTTGTATTGTTGTTGGAGAATCAATGTAGTCTTGTGAAACTCTCATATCTGGAATTTGTGTTTTAACATCTTATTTTAAGATACATGCTCTCTTTCATCATTAGTTAGGGTTTTTCCTCCTTGCTTACATCTTGCATTGTTTAACTCATTCAATGCCATTATTATTGATTTTGTCGATATGGGAACGTACGGGGAAATCTAGATCCGAGGAATTTCTCCCAATAGCATATTGCCTCGACATAGGAATATGAGGGTTGGTTGCCGTTAAGCTTCTACACTTCAGAATTAATTATTAGCGATGCTAGGAATTGTATGAACTCGTAATTAAGGATAGGCCTTCTTGCGAGGTGATTTAGAGTGTGGCAATAACATTGATGAAAAGAATGATGAATTCCTAAAGTATATGAGAGTGGATAAGATGAAATTGATTACCCCAACAACATACTCATCCATCTAATTCATTAAAGTGTTTGATTTCCTCTTTTCCATTGATCAAATTCATGCATACATGTTTAATTATTGTCTTTTGCATTCAAAACCTACAATCAATCGTTCACAAGTCTTAAATAATCAACAAATCATATAACTAACTAGGTCGTGAGTCCTTTGGGAGAACGATACTTGGTCTTACCGAGTTTATTACTTGATATGATTCGGTCACACTTGCTGAGGGTTAAACAAGTTTGTGGCGCCCTTTTTCGGTGTTCATAAATTTGTCATCAAGTTTTTGGCGCCGTTGCCGGGGTGATAACAGTGGAAAAACTGTTATTTTCATGCTTAAATTTGATAATAAAAGCAATCTTTAACACTTAGAAACTAGCTTGAAATCATGCTTTTGGTTATATTTTCAGAAATAAGAGAGCTGGACAGGTTTATGCTTGATTACAGTGTTTTATGCAGGTTTTAAGGTCAATTTGGTGAAAGAAGTGAAGAAGGATAGGAATGGAATCATAAAAGACAATAAAAAGTGCAAAAGGAGAAGCTGCAACCACCGCTGAGCGGCAGTTTACCGCTGAGCGGCACTCAGAAACCTACGTTGGCTCCACTGAGGGGTGCAAAGGCCGCTAAGGGGAGGAAACCAACTCACGCACTTACCGCTGAGCAACACTATTTTGGGCTTGGGCCTAATTTTCTGTAATTTTACGAATAGTATATAAGCTTTAGGTGTTCCTAGGGTTTGTATCTTTGGCTGGGACGAAGCAAACACTCTCTTTTCCACCCCTTTGAAGGAAGATCTTGGATGCTCAGGCTCCCTTTTCACCTTTCTAGGGTTTTATCTTTCATTCTTTTATTATTATTCATCTAGATTCACCATGAATATGGTGAACTAAACCTTGTATTGTTGTTGGGGAATCAATGTAGTCCATTGAAACTCTCATATATGAATTTGTGTTTTAACATCTTATTTTAAGATACATGCTTTCTTTCATCATTAGTTAGGGTTTTTCCTCTTTGCTTAATGCTTGCTTTGTTTAACTCATTCATTGCTATGATCATTGATTTTTTCGATATGGGAACGTACGGGGAAGTCTAGATCCGGGGAATTTCTCCCAATAGCATATTGGTTGCCTTTAAGCTCCTGCACTTCACAACTAATTACTAGGAATGCTAGGAATTGTATGAACTCGTAATTAAGGATAGGCCTTCTCGACAAGGTGATTTAGAGAGTGGCATTAACATTGATGAAAAGATTGATGATATCCTAAAGTATATGAGAGTGGATATGATGAAATTGATAACCCCAACAACATACTCATTCATATAATTCATTCCGTGTTTGTTTCACTCTTTTTGCCATTGATCAAATTCATGCATACATATTTAATTTCTGTCTTTTGTATTTAAAACCTACAATCAATCGTTCACAAGTCTTAAATAATCAACAAATCCGATAACTAACTAGGCCGTGAGTCCTTTGGGAAAACGATACTTGGTCTTACCTAGTTTTATTACTTGATACGATTCGGTCACACTTGCCGATTGTTAAACAAGTTTGTGGCACCGTTTTCGGTGTTCATAAATTTGTCATCAAGTTTTTGGCGCCGTTGCCGGGGACTCGTGGTTTAACCAGTTCATTTGTTTGATTATTGATTATCTTTGATTTGTTTTCTGTTTTTATTTTATTTTATTTTATTTTTCTATTTTTATTTCCTATCTTCTTATCTTTTCAATTATATCCTTTGATTTGTTTTTATCTATCTTCTCTATCTTTTTGTGCTAACAAATGTTTTCTAGAGTTTTGTGCCTAATGTTTGCAGGATGCAATTCGGACAAGAATCTAACTATATGGGCACTTAAATTCTACTAAGGTAATTTTAACCACTGGTGGGAACCTCACTCAAGCATGGACTTTTGGCAAGCTTGTAAACAACTTAAGAATCAATCATCACAACAATGGCAGCATCGACCCTCTCTATCAGGAAGAAGGATAACGTTGGAGGAGGCAGTTCAACACTACATACAGGTACCTAATTGTTATCACAAAAGCACTCAAGCTGTCGAAGAGTTTGATAGGCCATCACCACAACAATGGCTACCACCACAACAATGGCCATCACCACAACAATGGCAGCAACAACCCTTTCTATCAGGAAGTTTGGATAGGTTGGATGACACCCTTCAACGATTTTTGAAAAATTTTGACGCTACTCAGAAAAGCATTGAAGAATCATGTAAAAGGATGGAGATGCAACTTCGTTACATTAGTCAGAGATTGAATGATGAGGTTAATACTGAAGTTAACCCTAAGGAGGAAGGGCAAACCATTGTCACTGAAAGTGACAAGATTCTTGATGAGAAAGAATTAGAGGGAGATGAGGAAAAGATAGAGAGAAAAGAGAAAGAAGAGTTGAGTGAGAAAAATAAAGATGAAGAAAAAGAGAAAGAAGTGGTTGAGAGAGAAGAGAAAAAGAAAATTTGTGTGAAAATAAAGAAGTTCAAAAGAAAAAGAAAAGGGAAGAAAAAAATAAGAGAAAAGAAAAAGAGAAAATTTAGGGAGAGAAAAAGGAAGAAAAAGAAGATGAGAGGAAAGAAGAAGAAATCATATGAAAAATCTCATCCTCATCTAAAGAAAAATCATAGGAAGGAAAAGAAATTTAGGTGCTTTATGGAAATCTTCAAGAAATTGGAGATTAAAGTTCCTCTAATTGAGACACCGCAACAGGTTCCTAGTTTTATCAAATTTCTGAAGAAGTTCAGTAGAAAGAAGAAAAAGAAGAAAGAACATGATATTGGGTCAAGCTAGTGACGTTAAAAGAGCGCTTGCTGGGAGGCAACCCAGTGATTTGAGAACTTTCAATTTTTGTTTTGATGATGTAATTTTGAACTTTTGGGTATTTTTGTTTTTGTATAAGTTTGTTACAGGGTTTACATCTACTGATGGATGTTAGGCGGAACAGTATCTACTGAAGGATACTATGGTTGTATATACCTACTGATGGGTGTTGGATGATTTTGGGTCAGGCTCGTGACATTAAACAAGCGCTACTTGGGAGGCAACCCAGTCGATTGCTTTTATCTGTATTGTTTGTTTTGATTCTGCTTTAGTTGCATAATAGGGTTGTGCATGAGTGATCTGAGAATTTTATTGCAGGGAGCCAGTGAGGGGTATGTTTAGGAAGCATCTAGGTCAAGCCAGGAAGAAGAAGATCACTTCCCGAAAGTGCCGCTGAGCGGTAGTGTCGCAGACTGGGCTTAGGTTGCCCCTTAGCGGAACCCGAGCCCATTAGGGTATTTTTATACCCTAAGCTGCGCCTTGGCCTCTCTTTTAATACTTTTCTCTGCACACACACTCCTACATACTCTTTCAAAGAATCTCTCCAATTTTTCCCTCATCCCTCTTGAGAAAATCTCTCTATCCCTCTTGAGAAAATCTCTCTTTCACTCACTTTCTCACTAGTTCCATCTAAGTTTGGGGTTAGAAGAGAGCATCATAGCTTGAAAGCATTCTCCATTCATTTAGCATCTCCACTCAAGTAAGTCAAGCATTTTTCATTCTAGGGTTCTTGAGTTTGAATTAGATTGTTAAAGCATGAATTTTTAGGGGTTTGATCTTTATGCATGATTTGATGATTTAATTGATGTTTGAACCGATTAAACTGAATGATTGTGATCTAGAAAACTGAAAAGTGCATGTGGGTGGAGTTAGGATAAGCCAAAAGGAGTTTTTCAAAATTCTGCAGATTTACCGCTGAGCGGTAACCTGCCGCTGAGCGGAACTCTGACAGACTTGCGGTTTTTGCTGAGTTGCGTTCTGGATAGCTGCACTGGTGGCGCTGAGGGGTGATTTTGACCCTCAGCGGTGGTTTAGCTTCAAAATAATGGTGTTGGATGTGTTTTACTAATGATTAACAACATGTTTGTGGTTTTGTATCTGTGTTTGATGTAGGAATGGCATCCTCTTCAGGCAAAAGAATGAAGACCATGGCATCCAAAAGAAAAGAAAAGGAACCAGAACAACCCCATTCTAGTAGGTTCCTATTTCGCAAACAGGAAAAGCACTTCAAGGTGGTCCAAGATAGGAGACTACTTATGGAGAGAAAGGTTGGAATGATACCTAACTTTTCTCCTCAATTTGGAGAGCAATTGTTGGGGAATGATTGGGGGAAGCTAGCCACATACCCTACACCTGCCAATATAGCTGTGGTGAAAGAATTCTACACTAACGCAAGAAAGATTGGTGATTATCCAGCTGAGAATTACCTAGGCTATGTCAGAGGCCATGCTATTAGGTATGATCCTGATTCCATCAACAACTTCTTGGATACTGTGTGGGCTGGTGAGCAGTGCCAGTTTGCGCTCTGTATGGAAGAAGGCGTTGATTTTGATGACGTGGAGAGAGTTTTATGTGTACCTGGAGGACATTTTCAGAGGAATAGAACTGGCTCTGTGGTTAACATTAGGACAACTGACTTGACTCCTCTTGCAAAGTATTGGATGACATTTTCTCATGCCAATATTCAGCCATGTTCTCATGTGTCAGACATCACTCTTAGCAGGGCACTCCTATTTTACTGTGCAATCAGGAACATGAATGTTAATATTGGACAGGTAATAGCTGATGAGATAAGGATGTGCGCCAACACAACAAACAACAAAGCACCCTTAGGACATCTTTCTTTGATTACACACCTCTACAAGATAGCTGGAGTGGATACTTCTGCTCCACCATTTGAACGGACAAGGAAAGCAATTGATGAGGCCTATTACAGACAATACTGTGGAGGTGAGGAGGCAGCTCAACTAGTTCCATCACGCCGAACTCGTAGAGAAAGAGGGCAAGCACAGAGTCAGGCATCTGCTAAGACACATGAAGCAGAACCCTTCCAGATGAGGGACATGTACATGTCTCTTATAGGTGCACAGTTACAGTCTATCCACAGAGGGCAGGTGGCCACTGCTGAGATGATTGTTGGAATGTATGATACACCCCCAGCACATAGGTGGACTATGGAGGAGTTTCATAATGTGGTAGCCTGGCCAGAAGAGTAGGTACAAGGAAACAGAGCTGAAGCAGCTGAAGCAGCTGAAGCTTCAGCTATGGAGATGGAAGAAGATGATGCTGAGGATGATGAGGATGATGCATTTGAGGATGCTGAAGATGAGGAAGAAGAGGAGGATACAGATGACAACTCAGATTGATGAGGAGCTGAGATAGCATTTACTGATGAATGCTATCATAACTAAAGCAGGACTTATGCTTTTGTTTGGTTTTCTGAACTTATTTATTTATTTTTGTTTAGGGTTTGATGTACTCAATTGGAAACTTTGTCTGTTATGATGGTTTGCTTATGATTGTGATTGTTTGATAAGTAATGCTTGAATGATGCTTTGATATAGATTGATTTTGAGATGTGCATATTACTTGCTTATACAGGTGGTTCACAAGCTTTGTGAACGAATGCAAGTTATTATGATTGTGATTGTGATATTAAGTAGGATGTGTATGTCAACTGTGAATGAGCTTTTATGTGAGGTTTTGAGCTCCAGAGTTATTACTTTGAAGTTATTACTTTGGAAGCATGAATAACTTTGCCCAGGTTTTCTATGATTGGATTACTTGCTTTGTTGCATTATATGATCAAGGCCGTTTGTTGGAAACCCTTATATTAGCCAAATTGCATGAAATAAGCCACAAAAGAGAACACTATGTTCTATCATTTGAACACTTAGCCTTGAACATAAATTTAAAACCCTTGTTGAAAGCTTTACCTTGAGTTAAGTAGAAAATATTTTGTGGTATTGACAAATGTTCAAGTTTGGGGTTGTTGGACAATAAAAAGGGAATATGAAAAGCATTGAGGTAAGAGCTAAGAATTAAGTATGTGAAAAGCAAAAGAGAAAGAAAAGAAAAGAAAAAGCAAAGCTCAATGCAAAGGAAAGTTGGGAAAAGTCAGAATGATTGTGTTTATATGATTCTCAACTCTAGGGTTTTGTGATCTAGAAAAACCAATTTTCTTGTTAGCCCAGCCACATTATAAGCCATTGAAAGTTCTTGTGATGATGCATGCTTGTGAATTTATTTGATTGTGGTTAAATGAAAGGCAAAGTCAATTCATGTGACACTGTGATAGTAGAGTAAATGAGTGATTACCTCTTATACACTTAAGTTTGAGAAAAACACTTTACCTAGTGAGGAAATATTCCATGAGAACATGAACATCCATGCTTAGTTGATTGATCATTCATGAAAAATAGCATTTATTGGATATTAAGTGATTTAGTGAACACCCAAAGCATGTGCACATCTTGATCGAAATCTTTGTCATGAGTTTAATTGAAGTTTTTACTTATCTTGAAAAGAGGATTTTTGAATGGAGTAAATCATTGTGTAGATTAGTAGAAGATTGAGTTACATTTTGTTTGCTTGAGGACAAGCAAAGTTCTAAGTTTGGGGTTGTGATAACAGTTGAAAAACTGTTATTTTCATGCTTAAATTTGATACTAAAAGCAACCTTGAACACTTAGAAACTAGCTTGAAATCATGTTTTTGGTTATATTTTTAGAAATAAGAGAGCTGGACAGGTTTATGCTTGATTTTAGTGTTTTATGCAGGTTTTAAGGTGAATTTGGTGAAAGAAGTTAAGAAGGATAGGAATGGAATCAGAAAAGACATTAAAAAGTGCAAAAGGAGAAGCCGCAACCACCGCTCAGCGGTAGTTTACCGCTGAGCGGCACTTAGAAACCCACGTTGGCTCCGCTGAGGGGTGCAAAGGCCGCTGAGGGGAGGAAACCAACTCATGCACTTACCGCTGAGCGGTAGTTTACCGTTGAGTGGCACTATTTTGGGCTTGGGCCTAATTTTTTGTATTATTACGAACAGTATATAAGCTTTAGGTGATCCTAGGGTTTGTATCTTTGGCTGGGACGAAGCAAACACTCTCTTTTCCACCCCTTTGAAGGAAGATCTTGGATGCTCAGGCTCCCTTTTCACCGTTCTAGGGTTTTATCTTTCATTCTTTCATTATTGTTCATCTAGTTTCACCATGAATATGGTGAACTAAACCTTGTATTGTTGTTGGGGAATCAATGTAGTCTTGTGAAACTCTCATATATGGAATTAATGTTTTAACATCTTATTTTAAGATACATGCTTTCTTTTATCATTAGTTAGGGTTTTTCCTCTTTGCGTAATGCTTGCTTTGTTTAACTCATTCATTGCTATGATCATTGATTTTGTCGATATGGGAACGTACGGGGAAGTCTAGATCCGGGGAATTTCTCCCAATAGCATATTGGTTGCCTTTAAGCTCCTACACTTCAGAACTAATTACTAGGAATGCTAGGAATTGTATGAACTCGTAATTAAGGATAGGCCTTCTCGACAAGGTGATTTAGAGAGTGGCATTAACATTGATGAAAAGATTGATGAATTCCTAAAGTATATGAGAGTGGATAAGATGAAATTGATAACCCCAACAACATACTCATTCATATAATTCATTCCGTGTTTGTTTCACTCTTTTTGCCCTTGATCAAATTCATGCATACATATTTAATTTTTGTCTTTTGCATTTAAAACCTACAATCAATCGTTCACAAGTCTTAAATAATCAACAAATCAGATAACTAACTAGGCCGTGAGTCCTTTGGGAAAACGATACTTGGTCTTACCTAGTTTTATTACTTGATACGATTCGGTCACACTTGCCGATTGCTAAACAAGTTTGTGGCACCGTTTTCGGTGTCCATAAATTTGTCATCACGGGGACTCATGGTTTAACTAGTTTATTTGTGTGATTATTGATTATGTTTGACTTGTTTTTGAATTTTGAATGTTAAATTTCGAATTTTTGTTTTCTATTTTTATTTTCTGTTTATATTTTTCAGTTATTATTTTATTTTATTTTATTTTTGTTTTGATTTTTTCGGTTATTATTTTATTTTATTTTATTTTCTGTTTTTCTTTTTTGTTTTTATTTTATGTTTTCTGTTTTTATTTTTTTGTTTTCTTTTTTTATCTTCTTATCTCTTATATTATTTCTTCTATATCTTTTTGTGCTAACAAATTTTTCTTGAGATTTTTTTTCTTGTGTATGAAGGAGGCAATTCGAACTAGAAGCAAGAAAACTTCGGAACCTCTTCTTGAAGGTTTAGATGAAAGTAGACGGAGGAGAAGAATCCGTACATCTAGAGAACTTTTTCCTCCTCCGGACATCCTTTTACAACCTTCACCATAAGGTTCTTACCATAGCATTGAGGAGATGGAGAATAATAATGTCAGATGAACTCTTGCTGATCTAATGTGGTTGGACCTCAACATTTCAATAGCATAGCAAGACCAAGGGTTAATGCACCTAATATGGAGGTGAAACCAGCATTAATCCAACTAGTTAAGAGTAACCAATTCAATGGGTTGTCGCATGAAAGCCCATATGAGCACCTCACAACATTTAATGAAATTTGCAATACAGTGAAGATAAATTGGGTGCCTGACGAAGCAATCAAACTTAGCCTGTTTCCATTCTCATTAGGAGGCAACGCTATGTTTTGGTTGAACTCTTTTCCAAAAGGGAGCTTTACAGAGTGGGAAGATGTGGTGACAAATTTCTTGAACAAATACTTCCCACAATCCAAGGTAAACAAAGGAAAGCAAGAGATCTCATCTTTCAGGCAAGGCATGGAGGAATCACTAGGTCATGCATGGGACATGTACAAAAGCCTATTAAGAAAGATTCCCACACATGGATTTGACGAAGTATAAGTAGTCCTAATCTTCCTTGGAGGTCTTGGTTCATAAACCAAGATGATGCTTGACGCCTCAGCTGGAGGCAATATCAAATGGAAGACTCCAAAGGAAGCCACGAAAATAATTGAAAACATGGCTACTAATGATAATGAGCTGAACAGTGAAAGAGGAGCTTCTATTCAACAAAAAGGAGTTCTACAGTTGCAATCCAATGATTCCTTGCTAGCTTAGAACAAGATACTAACTCAACAATTGGAGAATCTCACAAAGATACTTGAACAACTGCCAAAAGAGTTAAAGACTGTTGCACAGGTTCAACCACAAATAAGTGAATTATGTGGTGGTGACCATATCAATGGTCAATGCGCCTTTCCAGTGGAAGCTTTAGATGATGTTAACTTCATTGCCAATCAATTTCCATACCGTTAGGGGAACTTCAATCAAGGGTGCAAACCACACCCAAGTATTGGTCAAGGACATAGTGGGCAAGCTGGACAAACTGGGCAATTTAACAAGCAACAACAACAACCAACTTTATGGCAACAGATTTCTATACTTAATGAAAGATCAATAAGGATGGAAGAAACTCTTTAGCAATTTATACAGAAAACTGAATCTTCTCAAAAGAGCACTGATGTTGCTATTAAGAACTTGGAGATTCAAATGGGTCAGATTACCAAGTAGTTGGAAGAAAGGCCTGGCAAAAATTTTGGGGCTAATACTGAGGTTAATCCCAGGGAAGAATGTAAAGTGTTGCAGAGTACAAATGATGAAACAGTTGAGTTAGACAGAGAGAAAGAAAAAGGAGAGGAAGAAAAAGAAGAGAGAGAAAAGAGAGAAAAAGAAAAAGAAGAGAGAAAAGAGAAAGGAGAGAGAAAAGAGATAAAGAGTAAAGATATTTTTCCTTTTCCAATAAATCAAGAGGAACAATTTGATTTTACAGAATTATTCAAGATGGTGGACAATGATGCACCTTGGAAGGCGATATTACAGCATATTGCAGTTTATACTAAACTTGAGGAAGAAGTCTCTACAAAGAAAAGACGTAGAGATGATGATACAAAGAGGTATAAAGCTGTTAAAAAGGAGCCATTCCCTCCAAAAGCAAAAGATCCAGGAGGTTTTTCCATTCCATGCACAATAGGGAAGAAAAGGATAAAAAAAGCTTTACTTGATTTAGGATCAAGTGTTAACTTGATACCTTATTCTTTACTTGAGCAGATTGGTGATGTTGATGTGAAACCCCCAAGGTTAACTTAGTAATGGCAGATGGATCCTCGAAGAAACCCTATGGAATAGTAGAGGATATTATAGTTTGTGTAGGCAAACTACAGTTCTTGGCAGACTTTATGGTGATGGAGATGGAGACTGAAAAGATACCCATTATTCTCAGAAGACCGTTTATGAAAACAGCCAAAGCCATCATTGATGTGAATGAAGGTATAGTGGTTCTCCAAGACCGAGAAGAAAGAGTTGTTGTAGATGTCTTCAATGAAGAGAGGCAGATGTAGGAGGAAGAAGCTAGTCATAAAGCTGCATTTCAAGATGTACTCATGACTAGCCCTGAAGATGAAAAGCCCAAGGTTAAAGGTAAACATTGTTTGTTGTTTCAGGTACAAGAAGAAGAAAAGATTGGAAGAGAGAAAAAAGTCCATAATGACTGGATGAAAGAACGACTCCAACTTGGTAAACCTGTGAGATTAAAAAACAAGTTGTGGGTTGTGAAAGGCTACAAAGAGAATGAGATGATAGAGATAGAGTCTCCACATTCTAGAAGAGTCAAAAAAGTGTACCGGAAGCAGTTGAGGAGTTTGTGTGATATGAACATCAACCATGAAGAAGGAACTTGAACTTTATTGGGTCAAGCTAATCACGTTAAAAGAGCGCTTGCTGGAAGGCATTCCAGTGATTTGAGGACAATTGTTCTTTTGATTTTATTTTGGTTTTGTAATTTTTAATCAGTTGGACATTATTTCTGTAAAATTTTTGGGTATAGCATCTACTGAAGGATGCTAGGTGGTTAAGTATCTACTGAAAGATATTAGGTTTGTACACCTACTGATGGGTGTTGGTGGATTTTGGGTCAGGCTCGTGACGTTAAACAAGCGCTACCTGGGAGGCAACCCAGTTGATTGATTATATTTTTGTTTGTTGCATAATAGGGTTGTGCATGAGTGATCTGAGAATTTTATTGCAGGGAGCCAGTGAGGGGTATGTTTAGGATGCATTTAGGTTAAGCTAAGGAGAAGGAGAGCACTTCCCAAAAGTGCCGCTGAGCGGTAGTGTCGCAGACTAGGCTTAGGTTGCCCCTTAGCGGAACCCGAGCCCATTAGGGTATTTTTATACCCTAAGCTGCGCCTTGGTTTCTCTTTTCAGATTCTTCTCTGCACACACACTCCTACATACTTTTGAAAGGTTCTCTACAACTTTTTCCTTCATCCCTCTTGAGAAAATCTCCCTTCCACTCACTTTCTCACTAGTTTTCCATCTAAGTTTGGGGTTGGAAGAGAGGATCATTATTCTTCATAGCTTGAAAGCGCTCTCCATTCATCTAGCATCTCCACCCAAGTAAGTCAAGCATTTTTCGTTCTAGGGTTCTTGAGCATGAATTTGATTATTGAAACATGAATTTTTAGGGGTTTTTGATTCCTATGCATGATTTGATGAATTAATTGATGTTTGAACCGATTGAACTGTTTGATTTTAAGCTGGAAACATGAAAATTGTATTTGGGTGGAGTTAGGATAAGCCAAAAGAAGTTTTTAAAAATTCTGCAGATTTACCGCTCAGGGGGGTAAATTGCCGCTAGGCGGCACTCTGACAGACTTGTGATTTTTGCTGCATTGTGTAATGGATTCATGCACTGGTGGCGCTGAGGGGTGATTTTGACCCTCAGCGGTGGTTTAGCTTCGAAATAAGGTGTTTACTAATGATTAACAATAGGTTTTGTGGTTTTGTAATATGTGTTTGATGTAGCAATGGCATCCTCTTCAGGCAAAAGAATGAAGACTATGGCTTCCAAAAGAAAAGAAAAGGAACCAGAACAACCCCATTCTAGTAGGTTCCTATCTCGCAAACATGAGAAGCACTTTAAGGTGGTCCAAGATAGGAGACTCCTTATGGAAAGGAAGGTTGGAATGATACCTAACTTTGCTCCTCAATTTGGAGAGAAATTGTTGGGAAATGATTGGGGGAAGCTAGCCACATACCCTACACCTGTCAATATAGCTGTGGTGAAAGAATTCTACACCAATGCAAGGAAAATTGGTGATTATCCAATTGAGAATTACCTAGGCTATGTCAGAGGCCATGCTATTAGGTATGATCCTGATTCCATCAACAACTACTTGGATACTGTTTGGGCTGGTGAGCAGTGTCAGTTTGCTCTATGTATGGAAGAAGGCACTGATTTTGATGATGTGGAGAGAGTTTTATGTGTACCTGGAGGACATTTTCAGAGGAATAGAACTGGCTCTGTGGTAAACATTAGGAGGACTGATTTGACTCCTCTTGTAAAGTATTGGATGGCATTTTCTCATGCCAACATTCAACCATGTTCTCATGTGTCAGACATCACTCTTAGCAGGGCACTCCTCGTTTACTGTGTAATCAAGAACTTGAATGTCAATATTGGACAGGTAATAGCTGATGAGATAAGGGTGTGTGCCAACATAACAAACAGCAAAGCACCTTTAGGACATTCTTCTTTGATTACACACCTCTGCAAGATAGCTGGGGTAGATACTTCTGCTCCATCATTGTAAAGGCCAAGGAAAGCAATTGATGAGGCATATTACAGACAATATTGTGGAGGTGAGGAGGCAGCTTAGCCACTTCCACCACGCCGTACTCGCAGAGAAAGAGGGCAAGCATAGAGTCAGGCATTTGCTGAGACACATGAAGCAGAACCTTTCCAGATGAGGAACATCTACATGTCTCTTATAGGTGCACAGTTACAATCTATCCACAGAGGGCAGGTGGTCACTACTGAGATCATTGTTGGAATGTATGATACAAGGAGGCAAGTACAAGGAGGCAGAGCTGAAGTAGCTGAAGATTCAGCTATGGAGATGGATGAAGATGATGTTGATGATGATGAGGATGATGCATTTCAGGATGCTGAAGATGAGGAAGAAGAGGAGGATACAGAGGACAGCTTAGATTGATGAGGAGCTGAGATAGCATTTACTGATGAATGCTATCATAACTAAAGCAGGACTTATGCTTTTGTTTTATGTTTTGAACTTATTTACTTATGTTTTTAGAATAGGGTTTGATGTACACAATTGGAAACTTTGTCTATTATGATGGTTTGCTTATGATTGTGATTGTTTGATAAGTAATGCTTGATGATGCTTTGATATGGATTGATGTTGAGATGTGCACTGCACATTACATGCTTATACAGGTGGTTCACAAGCTTTGTGAACAAATGCATGATGTTGTGATTGTGATTGTGATATTAAGCAGGATGTGTATGTCAAATGTGAATGAGCTTATATGTGAGGTGTTGAGCTCCAGAGTTTTTGTGATTGAGTGTTATTACTTTGAAAGCATGGATGACTTTGTCCAGGTTTTCTATGATTGAATTACTAGTTTGTTTGCATCATATGATCAACGCCATTTGTTGGTAACCCTTATATTAGCCAATTTCATGAAATGAGCCACTAAAAGGGAACACTATGTGTTCTATCCTTTGAACCTCTAGCCTTGAACATGATTTGAAAACCCTTGTTGAAAAGCTTTACCTTGAGTTAGGTAGAAAATATTTTGTGGTATTGACAAATGTTCAAGTTTGGGGTTGTTGGAAAATAGAAAGGGAAATTGAAAGCATTGAGTTAAGAGCTAAGAATTAAGTATGTGAAAAGAGAAAGAAAAAAGAGAAAGAAAAGAAAAGAAAAAGCAAAGCTCAATGTAAAGGAAAGTTGGGAATAAGTAAGAATGATTGTGTTCATATGATTCTCTTAACTCAAGGGTTTTGTGATCTAGTAAAACCAATTTTCTTGTTAGCCCAGCCACATTATAAGCCATTGAAAAGTCCTTGTGATGATGCATGCTTGTGAATGTATTTGATTATGGTTAAATGAAAGGCAAAGTAAACTCTTGTGACATTGTGATAGTAGAGTGAATGAGTGATTACCTCTTATACACTTGTGTGTTTGAGTGAAACACTTTACTTAGTGAGGAAATATTCCATGAGCACATAAACATCCATGCTTAGTTGATTGATCATTCATGAAAAATAACATTTGTTGGATATTAAGTGACTTTGCGAACACTAAAGCATATGTATGTCTTGATTGAAGTCTTTGTCATGAGCTTAATTGACGTTTTTACTTATCTTGAAAAGAGGATTTTTGAATGGAGTAAACCATTGTATTGATTGGTAGAAGATTGAGTTACATGTTGTTTGCTTGAGGACAAGCAAAGTTCTAAGTTTCGGGTTGTGATAACAGTTGAAAAACTGTTATTTTCATGCTTAAAATTGATACTAAAAGCAACCTTTAACACTTAGAAACTAGCTTGGAATCATGTTTTTGTTCATATTTTTGGAAATAAGAGAGCTGGACATGTTTATGCTTGATTTCAGTGTTTTATGCAGGTTTTAAGGTGAATTTGGTGAAAGAAGTGAAGAAGGATAGAGATGGAATCAGAAAAGAACTCAAAAAGCGAAAAAGGAGAAGCCGCAAGTACCACTTAGCGGTAGTTTACCGCTAAGCAGCACTCAGGAACACTCGTTGGCTCCGCTGAGGGGTGAAAATGCAGCTGAGGGGAAAATTGACTTGGCACTGGTACCGCTGAGCGGCAGTTTACGGCTGAGCGGTGGTCTTTTGGGCTTAGGCCCACTTTTCTATAATATTACGAATAGTATATAAGCTTTAGGTTTTCCTAGGGTTTGTATCTTTTGCTGGAGACGAAGCAAACACACACCATTCCACCCCTTAGAGGAAGATCTTGGATGCTTAGGCTACCTTCTCATCTTTCTAGGGTTCTATCTTTCATTCTTTCATTATTGTTCATCTGGTTTCACCATGAATATGGTGAACTAAACCTTGTATTGTTGTTGGGGAATCAATGTAGTCTTGTGAAACTCTCATATATGGAATTTGTGTTTTAACATCTTATTTTAAGATACATGCTTTCTTTCATCATTAGTTAGGGTTTTTCCTCCTTGATTATGTATGCCATGATTGTTGATTTTGTCGATATGGGAACGTACGGGGAAATCTAGATCCGGGGAATTTCTCCCAATAGCATATTGCCTAGACATAGGAATATGAGGGTTGGTTTCCGTTAAGCTTCTATACTTCATAATTAATTATTAGGGATGCTAGGAATTGTATGAACTCGTAATTAAGGATAGGACTTCTTGCAAGGTGATTTATAGAGTGGCATTAACATTGGTGGAAAGAATGATGAATTCCTAAAGTATATGAGAGTGGATAAGATGAAATTGATTACCCCAACAACATACTCATCCATCTAATTCATTAAAGTGTTTGATTTCCTCTTTTCCATTGATCAAATTCATGCATACATGTTTAATTATTGTCTTTTGCATTCAAAACCTACAATCAATCGTTCACAAGTCTTAAATAATCAACAAATCATATAACTAACTAGGTCGTGAGTCCTTTGGGAGAACGATACTTGGTCTTACCGAGTTTATTACTTGATACGATTCGGTCACACTTGCCGAGGGTTAAACAAGTTTGTGGCGCCGTTTTTCGGTGTTCATAAATTTGTCATTATGGACCGGTTTTCGTAAGGTGGATGTACCCTATTGAAGATACATGAAGATCTTAAAGGGATATGTCAAGAATCAGTATCGACCAGAAGCTTCAATCATAGAGCGATACGTTGTAGAAGAAGCAATTGAGTTTTTTTCAAGTTATATGCCAAGTTGTGAACCAGTGGGTCTTCCTAAGAGCAGACATGCAGAAAAATGTGAAGGTAAGGGAGTTCGAGGCGTGAGAATTGAGTGTGTTAGTAGAAACGAAGTTGATCAAGCTCATTTGTAGATCTTAAACAACACTCTTGATGTGAATCCTTACATTTCTGAACACGTTAATGAAATAAAGGCAGCATACCCAAGAATGAGTGAAGAATGGCATCTTAATTAACATGTCAAAACCTTCTTACAATGGTTTGAGAAAAAGATTTATGCGACTCCAGATGTTTCTGAAAGTCTATTGAGGCTATCTCGCGGGCCGAACACAGATGTCATTACATATGGTGGGTACTATATAAACAATATTTCTTTTCAGACAAAGGTAGAAGATGAAAAAAGTAGAGTTCAAAATAGTGGAGTTACACTACAAGCTCAGGTTGTGCACTTTTCTAGTTCTAAAGAAAAAAATCCAATCACAGCATCCATCAGTTATTTTGGAATAATACAAGAAATATGGGAAGTTGATTATGTCAGTTTTAGAGTCCTGTTACCAATGAGGAGCATTGGTATCTTGAAGCTACTGTGAAATTTTGATGATGATAAAAGCTGAAGAACTGAAGACTCTAAATGCATCTTTTGTTAAACGCATTTTGTAGAAACAAATGAATAGGTGATGGACAAATTTATGATCACCAAAATATGATGTCACAAACTTGTTTTACAATCGGCAAGTATGACCGAATCGTTTCAAGTAATAAACTCGGTAAGACCAAGTATCGTTCTCCCAAAGGACTCACGGCCTAGTTTAGTTATGTGATTCGTTGATTAGCTAAGACTTAAGAACAAAATAATTGGATTTTACTATGAAAGAGACGAAAATAAACATGTATGCATGAAGTTTTGATCAATGGCAAAAATCAAAAGATAAACACTTTCAATGGAATATATGAATGAATATGTTGTTGGAGGTCAATTTCATCTTATCCACTCTCATATATTTTAGGAATTCAACATTCAAATCATCATTGTTAATGCCACTCTCTAAAGTACCTTTCTAGAAGGCTTCTCCCTAATCACGAGTTCATACAATTCCTAGCATTCCTAATGATCAGTTCATAAGTGCAGGAGCTTAACGACAACCAACAAATTATTGGGAGAAATTCCCCGGATCTAGACTTCCCTGTACGTTTCCGTATCGACAAAACCAATAATCATGCATCGAATGAGTTAAACAATGCAAGCATTAAGCAAAGAGGAAAAAACCTAACTAATGATGAAAGAAAGCATAAATCTTAGATTAAGATGCCAGCATAAATTCCATATATGAGAGCTTCAAGAGATTACATTGATTCCCCAACAAACATACAAGGTTTAGTTCACCATATTCATGGTGAACCTAGATGAATTACAATGAAAGTATGAAAGAATAAACCCAATAAAGGTGAAGAGGTAGCCTGAGCATCCAAGATCCTCCTTCAAAGGGGTGGAAGAGAAAATGTTTGCCTCTGTTCTGCCAAAGATACTAACCCTAGGAAACCCTAAGGCTTATATATCATTCGTAAATTACAAAATTTTAGGTCCAAGCCCATTAAAGTGCCGCTCAATGGTAAACTACCGCTCAGCGGTAAGTGCGTCAGCTCGGTTCTTCCCCTCAGCGGCCATTTTGCCCCTCAGCGGTCCTCCCGTGAACTTCTGAGTGCCGCTCAATATATGGGTATTTTGAGTATTTTGAGTGCAAACACAAGCCTAAACACTCAAGAGAGCTTTGGTGAGTGAATATAGATTTTAACTTCAGAGGTCTCTTTCATACTTGATTTCTTGGTAAATTCAAAAGATTAACTTATGTGTTTAAAATAGAGTTTTCCCATTTGCATGATTCATGACAACTTGATTTAGAAAGTTGATTAGTCTCCAGTGAAGTTCTTTCCTTTGGTTTAATATTGATATAAATATTGATCCGGAATAAAGTTTATAAATTACTAAGTTTTGCCTAGGAATACAAAAGGATAAGTGTAGGGGTGTGATGAGTGCATATTTATGCCTTCATTTAGCCTTTAATATTGCATTCTTAATTTTTTTTTTACTTTAATAGAATATTTTATTTAGGACTTGTTATAATTAAGTTTATTTAGCATGAGATACAAAAACATGTTAAAAATAGCATTTTAGTTGCATAAATGTTGTTTGGATATTTTGATGTGTGTTAGTGCAGTTGCAGATAAGTTGATATCTTAAATATAAATCCAAGAATAGAAAATATTCAAGATCATAACAAGTCAATCAAATCATAGCATGAAAAAGTGAAGAAATTTGGCTAAGCCAAGAAGAGGGAACATGCAACAAAAATTGGATCTTACAGTTTTCTCGATTTTTTCTACTAAAAGAGCTTTGAAAATTGATAAATGTTTATGATTAAAGATAATTTTGGGAAAATATATCTTAAGATATTTTATTTGATATTGTTAAATAATTACCTTATTTAACTATATCAATCAAAAGATAATATTTACCAAATCTTTTTTAATCTAGCAAATATCTTCTAAAATATTTTTAGATCTCCACAATAATCAAATATATATTGAAGATATTGAATTATTTAGAATATAATTTTAGGAGATTACATTATCATTAAGAAGATTACAACAACAAAAAAGCTTGAAACAAAACCCAATCCAATTCCTATATAAAGAGACTTACGGAAAGACATTAGAGGAGCTTGGGAATCCTTTGGGGGTTCAAATTTTGCCCTCTCTCTTTTATCTCATGTTCCCCACCCTCTCTTCTTCTCTTTTCATGTTATTTCTACATTCCATGGAGTGCTAACTCTCTAGGGTTGATTCTACTGTAATTTCTTAATTGGATTCTGAGGTTATTAAATGAATAAATTTGTTTGCTCTTTTTTATTCTTGTTGTGATTAATTTTTATCTATGTCCTTTGCTTCTTAATCAAGTAAAAGTAATGATTTTTACATTATAGCAAGTAAGCATGGTGTTAAATCTACATAACATATCAATCATGTAGTCCAAAGGTTTTTAATTTTAATTGAGAATTTACTTTAATTAAAGTTAGAAACTTTCATGTGATTAAATGAGTTTTCTCCAATAATTGATAATGTACTTTGGTTAATAGTGAGAACGTCAACAAATTAATTAAGAATTTACATTGATTAATTTGAAAATCTAAGACAATAATTAATTGAACAATAATCTTTAGATAACGAATGATGAATCCTATTTTGAAAAAGTAGTGAAATCAACCTATTTTCTTTATCATTATTTTTATCTTTTAAAATCTCTTTATAATTTTTTTTTTATCTTTTGTTACATTGTTCTTTAATATCTTCTTTATCTTTATCTTCTTTATTATTTTACTAACCCTTTTGTATAATTTTTATAAGAACTAATTTGTTAAGAATCACTTTTGTGTTCGTTGGGAGACGACTCAGGGTTGAATTTATCTTTTTTATTTTGTTGGCTACTATCTTAGCAATACGAAAGTTGTTATAGTTTAGTAGTATTAATTTGATCGTGTCAACGACAAAATTATCACTTATACCTTCCCAAACTTAATATTTATAACCCTTATTAGCCTACAACCCCACTACCTTCACGCAAAAAACTACAGCCCTATTGGTTTTTGGCCTCTAAAAAAATATAAGGAAAAGAAAAAATAGAGAGAAAGAAAAGAAAAAAATCTTTATGGTTTTGAACCCAACCCAAAACCTCGGAAAACGCAACCCAAAACCCCTCTTGTCAATCATTTAAAACGCACCAAAATCCTCTGCGCGGACGCCAGGTGTCAATCACCGAAGATTCTGAAATCAGATAGTGGAAGGCAGGTGTCGGCAGGAGAGCGGACGCTCGTTTGGACGTGGGAAGAAAATGATTGTTTCTGAAACTTCCGTCTCACTCTCCTCTGCATTCACCCTCCTTCCCAAACTTTGAACTTTTCATTTTCTCCCCCTTCTCACTAGAAACCCTATCTTCTCTCTAAGAAAACTCACCATTCCTCTTCTCCGATCATCATTCAGGCACCGTAGGAGCATTTCCGGCGTCCCAAGCTTCTACTTAAACCGAACAGTTCTGGATTCTGAAACTGGTAAGTTTCTCGTCTTTAGCTGTTCGTTCGTATGAACATACAAGCCAAGCTCTGGTTGTATGCGGTCACCTTATCTGAACCAATCTTGGTTTTCTGTAACTTGTTTTAGTTTGAAGAGTTTGGTTGAGCGTTGAGGGTAGAAGAAATCTTATTTCCGCGAACTGAGTTTTAGTTTGAAGGACGTACGTTCACACTAAAGGTAAGGGAAGCTTATTTAATTTAATTTGTATGCTGTTGAAATGTCTGAACGTTCGTTTAGTTGACTGAATGATTTTGATGCATGATGGTTGATATGATTGGATTGAATGAACGTTTGTTGATTTAATGAGATGAAATGAAATATGGCTGAGTTGTGTTATAATGTATGAAATATATGAAACTTATATGATATGAATTGTATGAAGTATGAAAGTTGATAATGATAAGAATTTTATAAAGTTATGAAGTTATGAAGTTATAAGTTAAGAAAAATGAGTTGGAATGTAAATGGATTCTGTATATGAGATTTCACTATGATAAAGTACGTTCGTTACTGAACAGTCATTGACCGTTCGGTTTTCCTAGTAAACCTAGTTGAAACGGGATTCTTTCATTTGGAGAGAATCCTAGTGTAGGACGAGTGCCTTCGTGTGGTAATACTATGCTTGAGCGTTCGGCCAAGCATAGTGGGGCCTAAGTCTAATGTGATAAACCTAATATATATATATATATATATATATATATATATATATATATATATATATATATATATATATATGTACTTGTATATTATTGTTGTTCGTAAACACCACTTCAATAGTAACTTAATATATTTACCAACCCTTTTATTATAAGTTTATTTGTGCTCGGTCTCACACCTAGCGCTCGTAAGGAGTAGTGCTCGGTCTTATACCAAGCGCTCGTACTCGTTCCTGGTATAATCAATCTTGATGAAATAGAGTTCGTCCAAATTTCAGTAGTATATTCTTACCATGTTCGGTCATTGACTGACATTCGATTTCTGTATATGAATGATTTTAAATATGGTTATTTAACATTCTGATGTGTCTACATTCATTGGATCCGGCCTAGAGCCCCTATACTTGAATTATTATTTGAGTATGGGTTTGAATTCACGAGAGTCAGTTCATTTAACTGATTCATTATGTAAATAACATTCGTCATATATGATATATTATTATACTAGAGATATTCTTAAATCTAAAAGTAATTCTCTTGGTCTTATTCCATTCTGGAACGAGAGATTTTATCGGTCTCGTTTCTATCGTTCGTCCTCGTTATGAAGAGGGCAGAACGTTTGGTATTTTATGTATTTAGGAAGGATGATGAAAATGACACCTAAGTGAAAGGTTATAAAGAATGAAGAGTATATGAGATGAATGTAAGTTTGTGGATTTGAACGAGCGTTCCGGGGAGGAACGACTCTTGGATGAATATTGGAATTGGTAAAGTATGAATGTGGAAATGCTTAGCTGGTGGTTCATCCTGATGTTCCGTGAGTACTCGTCCTCACGTAAAGGACGGTAGATCATGTGTGGGAACGGCAGGAGGTCCTAGTCCTTAGGGGTACTTTGGACGGAACGGACTAACCTCGGGTGGCAACTGATGAGAATTCCAGTTACTACATCACCCGGGTGCACGAACGTCGTAGCTACACAGAATTCATACAGTCCGGACGGTCAGTCTAGTAGTAGGCCTTGTTTGTATAGTATGTTGAAATGTACTTGATGTGTTTGAATTTGATAAACGTATGTTATTTCTTGAATTAAATTACATAAGCTTACTGATGGACAAATTTATGTACACCAAAATATGATGTCACAAACTTGTTTTTCAATCGGCAAGTATGACCGAATCGTTCAAGTAATAAACTTGGTAAGACCAAGTATCGTTCTTCCCAAAGGACTCACGGCCTAGTTTAGTTATGTGATTCGTTGATTAGCTAAGACTTAAGAACAAAATAATTGGATTTTACTATGAAAGAGACGAAAATAAACATGTATGCATGAAGTTTTGATCAATGGCAAAAATCAAAAGATAAACACTTTCAATGGAATATATGAATGAATATGTTGTTGGGGGTCAATTTCATCTTATCCACTCTCATATATTTTAGGAATTCAACATTCAAATCATCATTGTTAATGCCACTCTCTAAAGTACCTTTCTAGAAGGCTTCTCCCTAATCACGAGTTCATACAATTCCTAGGATTCCTAATGATCAGTTCATAAGTGCAGGAGCTTAACGACAACCAACAAATTATTGGGAGAAATTCCCCGGATCTAGACTTCCCCGTACGTTCCCGTATCGACAAAACCAATAATCATGCATCGAATGAGTTAAACAATGCAAGCATTAAGCAAAGAGGAAAAACCCTAACTAATGATGAAAGAAAGCATAAATCTTAGATTAAGATGCAAGCATAAATTCCATATATGAGAGCTTCAAGAGATTACATTGATTCCCCAACAAACATACAAGGTTTAGTTCACCATATTCATGGTGAACCTAGATGAATTACAATGAAAGTATGAAAGAATAAACCCAATAAAGGTGACGAGGTAGCCTGAGCATCCAAGATCCTCCTTCAAAGGGGTGGAAGAGAAAGTGTTTGCCTCGTTTCTGCCAAAGATGCCTAACCTTAGGAAACCCTAAGGCTTATATATCATTCGTAAATTACAAAATTTTAGGTCCAAGCCCATTAAAGTGCCGCTCAGCGGTAAACTACCGCTCAGCGATAAGTGCGTCAGCTCGGTTCTTCCCCTCAGCGGCCATTTTGCCCCTCAGCGGTCCTCCCGTGAACTTCTGAGTGCCGCTCAGCGGTAAACTGCCGTTGAGCGGCAGTTGCGGCTTCTCTTTTTGCACTCTTTGATTCCTTTTCTGATTCCATCTCTCTCCTTCTTCACTTCTTTCACCAAATTCACCTTAAAACCTGCACAAAAACACTGAAATCAAGCATAAACCTGTCCAGCTCTCTTATTTCTGAAAATATGGATAAAAGTTTGATTTCAAGCTAGTTTCTAAGTCTAAAGGTTGCTTTTAGTATCAATTTTAAGCATGAAAATAACAGTTTTTCAACTGTTATCACAACCCCAAACTTAGAACTTTGCTTGTCCTCAAGCAAACAAAATGTAACTCAATCTCCAACCAATTCATATGATGGTTCACTCATTCAAAAATCCTCTTTTTCAAGATAAATAACAACTTCACTCAAACTTATGACCAAGAGTTCATTCAAGATGTGCACATGCTTTAGTGTTCACAAAGTCATTTAAATTCCAACAAATGCTATTTTTCATGAATGATCAATCAATTAAGCATGGATGTTCATGTGCTTATGGAATATTTCCTCACTAGGTAAAGTGTTTCACTCAACACACAAGTGTATAAGAGGTAATCACTCATTCACTCTACTATCACAATGTCACATGAATCGACTTTGCCTTTCATTTTACCACAATCAAAAACATTCACCAGCATGCATCATCTTAAGGACTTTTCAATGGCTTATAATGTGGATGGGCTAACAAGAAAATTGGTTTTTCTGGATCACAAAATCCTTGAGTTAAGAGAATCATAACAACACAATCATCTTATTCATAACCAACTGTCTTTTACCTTTGCATTTGCATTGAGCTTTACTTCTTTTTCTTTTCTCTTTGCATATTCTTACTTTTTAGCTCTTAGCTCAATGCTTTTCTTTTCATGTTTTCCCAACAACCCCAAACTTGAACATTTAACAATACCATACAAGATCTTCTACTTAACTCAAGGTAAAGATTTTCAATCAAAGGTTTTCAGTGTATGTTCAAGGCTAAAGGTTCAAAGGATAGAACACAACGTGTTCTCTTTTAATAGGCTAATTTTATGAATTTGGCCAATAAAAAGGGTTCCAACAAATGGCCTTGATCACATGATGCAAAACAAGCAATTGATTCAATCATAGAAAACCTGGGCAAAATCATTCATGCTTTCAAAGTAATAGGATTCAATCATACCAAAAACTCTGGAGCTCAAAACCTCACATATAAGCTCATTCACATTTGACATACACATCCTGCTTAATCTCACAATCACAATCATAATATCATGCATTTGTTCACAAAGCTTGTGAATCACCTGTATAAGCATTTTAATGTGCACATCTATCTCAACATCAATCAATCAATAAGCATCATCAAGCAGTACCTATCACACAATCACAGTTAATAGCAAACCATCATAACAAACCAGGTTTTCAATAGAGTACATCAAACCCTAATCTAAAAACAAAAACAAATAAGTTCAGAAAACTTAAACCACAAAAGCATAATCATATGATAGAATTCATCAGTAAATGCTATCTCAGCTCCTCATCAGTCTGAGCTGTCCTCTGTATCTTCCTCTTCCTCCTCATCTTCATCATCATCAAATGCATCTTCCTCCTCAGCTTCATCTTCTTCCATATCTCTAGCTGAAGCTTCAGCTGCTCCAGCTCCTCCTCCATGTACTGGTTCTTCTGGCCAAGCTACTACATTGTGGAATTCATCCATAGTCCACCTGTGGGCTGGAGGTGTATCATACATCCCCACTATCATCTCAGCAGTGGCCACCTGCCCTCTGTGAATGGACTGCAACTGAGCACCTATAAGAGACATATACATGTCCCTCATCTGGAATGGTTCTGCTTCATGTGTATCAGCAGATGTCTGGCTCTATGCTGACCCTCTCTCTCTACGCCCCCGGCGTGGTGGAACTGGCTGAGCTACATCCTCACCTCCACAGTACTGTCTATAATAAGCCTCATCAATAGCTTTTCTTGGCCTCTCAAATGGTGGAACAGAAGTGTCCACCCCAACTAGCTTGCAAAGGTGAGTGATCAAAGAAGGATGTCCTAGTGGTGCTTTGTTGTTTGAGGTGTTAGCACATACACTAATTTCATCAGCTATCACCTGCCCAATATTAACATTCAAATTTCTGATAGCACAGTAGATGAATAGTGCCCTGCTGAGAGTAATATCTGACACATGTGAACATGGCTGAATGTTGGCATGAGAAAATGCCATCCAATATTTTGCAAGAGGATTCAAATCTATCCTCCTAATGTTAACCACTGAGCCAGATCTATTCCTTTGGAAGTGTCCTCCAAGTATACACAACACTCTCTCCACATCCTCAAAATCAGCACCTTCCTCCATGCAAAGAGCAAACTGACATTGCTCACCAGCCCATACAGTATCCAGGAAGTTGTTGATAGAATCAGGATCATACCTGATAGCATGGCCTCTGACATAGCCCAAATAATTCTCAGCTGGATAATCACCAATCTTCTTTGCATTGGTGTAAAATTCCTTCACCACAGCTATGTTGGCAGGTGCAGGATAAGTGGCTAGCTTTCCCCAATCATTCCCTAACACTTGCTCTCCAAATTGAGGAGCAAAGTTAGGTATCATTCCAACCTTTCTTTCCATCAGAAGTCTCCTGTCCTGAACCACCCTAAAGTGCTTCTCATGTTTCCTAGAGAGGAACCTGCCAGAATGGGGTTGCTCTGGTTCCTTTTCCTTTCTCTTGGTTGCCATGGTTTTCAATCTTTTTTCCTGATGAAGATGCCATTCCTACATTCAAAACACAAACAAAACCACAGAACATGATGTTAATCATTAGTAAAACACAGAACACAACTCCTTTCGAAGCTAAACCACCGCTGAGGGCCAGAATTTCCCCTCAGCGCCACCAGTGCCACAGTCCAACACACAAAAACTCAGAAAAACCAAATCTGGCAGAGTGCCGCTCAGCGGCATATTACCCCTCAGCGGTAACTCTGCAGATTTTTGAAAAACCTATGTTAAAGCTGTCCTAACTCCACCCAAATGCAATTTTCAGTTTTCCAGTTCATGATCATGCAGTTTAATCGGTTCAAACATCAAATATATCATCAAATCATGCATAGAAATCAAAACCCCTAAATATTCATGCTTTGACAATCATATTCAAATTCAAGAACCCTAGAATGAACAAAATGCTTTTTACTTACTTGGGTGGAGATACTAGATGCAATGAGAATGCTTCCAAGCTAGAATGCTCTCTTCCAACCCCAAACTTTGATGGCACACTAGTGAAAAAGTGAGTGGAAGAGATATTTTCTTAAGAGGGAAGAGTGAAAAGATGTGGAAAACCTAGGAGAAGGTGTGTGGAAGTGTTTGTGCAGAGAAAAGCCTGGAAAGAAACCCTAAAACGCAGCTTGGGGTATAAAAATACCCTAATGGGCTCGGGTCCCGCTGAGGGGAAACCAAAGCCCATCTGCGAGAGTACCGCTCAGCGGTAAGTTGCCGCTCAGCGGCACTTTCGTGATGTGCTCTTCTCCTTCTTTTCTTGACCTACATGCCTCCCATACATGCCCCTCACTGATTCCCTGCAATTCAATGTTAAAAATGCTTATGCAAACCCTAACAAACAAAAATTTTCAATCAACTGGGTTGCCTCCCAGGTAGCGCTTGTTTAACGTCACGAGCCTGACCCAAAATCCACCAACACCCATCAGTAGGTGTAACAAACTTACCAACACCCATCAGTAGGTGTTACAAACTGAGTATCCTTCAGTAGATACTTAACCACCTAGCATCCTTCAGTAGATGCTATATCAAACAAAATTATAACAAAAACAAAAATACCCAAAAGTTCAAAATTACATCACCAAAACAAAAATTAAAAAGTTCTTAAATCACTGGGTTGCCTCCCAGCAAGCGCTCTTTTAACGTCACTAGCTTGACCCAATAAAGCTCATGTTCCTTCTTCTTTTTCTTCTTCTTTCTACTGAACTTCTTTAGAAATTTGATCAAACCAGGAACCTGTTGCAGTGTCTCAATCATAGGAACTTCTTTGATCTCCAATTTCTTGAAGATTTCCATAAAGCACTTGAATTTCTTTTCCTTCCTATGATTCTTCTTTAGATGAGGATGTGATTTTTCATATGATTTCTTCTTCTTTCCTCTCATCTTCTTTTTCTTACGCTTTCTCTCCCCAAATTTTCTCTTTTTCTTTTCTTTTATTTTTTTCTTCCCTTCTCTTTTTCTCCTCAACTTCTTTATTTTCACACAAATTTTCTTTCTCTCTTCTCTCTCAACCACTTCTTTTTCTTTTTCTTCATCTTTATCTTTCTCACTCAACTCTTCTTTCTCTTTTCTCTCTACCCTTTCCTCATCTCCCTCTAATTTTTCCTCATCAAGAATCTTGTCACTTTCAGTGATAATGCCTTGCCCTTCCTCCTTAAGGTTAACTTCAGTATTAACATCATCATTCAATCTCTGATTGATGTAACGAAGTTGCATCTCCATTCTTTTACATGATTCTTCAATGCTTTTCTGAGTAGAGTCGGAATTTTTCAAAAATCGTTGAAGGGTGTCCTCCAAACTTCCTGATAGAAAGGTTTGTTGCTGTTGCTTGTTAAATTGCCCAGTTTGTTCCTGACCAATACTTGGGTGTGGTTTCCACCCTTGATTGTAGCTCCCTTGACGGTACTGATTGGTCATGTAGTTTACATCCTCTACGACTTCAACTGGAAAGGCACATTGACCATTGATATGGTCACCTCCACACAATTCGCATAACTGTGATTGTACCTGTGCAACAGTCTTTAACTCTTGTGGCAATTGTTCAAGTATCTTTGAGAGATTCTCCAATTGTTGAGTTATTAACTTGTTCTGAGCTATCAAGGCATCATTGGATTGCAACTGTAAAACTCCTTTTTGTTGAATAGGAGCTCCTCTTTCACTGTTCCACTTATTGTTATTAGTAGTCATGTTTTCAATTATTTCTGTGGCTTCCTCTGGAGTCTTCCATTTGATATTGCCTCCAGCTGAGGCGTCAAGCATCATCATGGTTTGTGAACCAAGACCTCCAAGGAAGATTAGGACTACTTCTCCTTCGTTAAATCCATGCGTGGGAGTCTTTCGTAATAGGCTTTTATACCTGTCACATGCATGCCCCAGTGATTCTTCCATGCCTTGTCTAAATGAGGAGATCTCTTGCTTCCCTTTGTTGATTTTAAAGCTTTGTTGCTGCCATTGTTGTTGTGGTTGGTTCTCAAATTGTCCAGCAGCTTGCCAAAATTGGCTTTGATCCATGCTTGAGTGAGGTTCCCACCATTGGTTGAGATTACTTTGGTAGAATTGAGTGCCCATATAGTTAAATTCTTGACCAAATTGCATTCTGCAGACATTAGGCACAAAACCCTAAAAACAATTGTTAGCAGAAAAAGATATAAAAGAAGATATAAGATTCAGAGAATAAAATAAAATAAAAACAGAAAATAAAATAAAATAAAATAAAATAAAATGAAATAAAAACAGAAAAAATAAAAACAGAAAAATAAAAACAGAAATTCAAAATTAAAGTCAAAGATAATCAATAATCACACAAATTAACCAGTTAAACCACGAGTCCCCGGCAACGGCGCCAAAAACTTGATGGACAAATTTATGTACACCAAAATATGATGTCACAAACTTGTTTTTCAATCGGCAAGTATGACCGAATCGTTCAAGTAATAAACTTGGTAAGACCAAGTATCGTTCTTCCCAAAGGACTCACGGCCTAGTTTAGTTATGTGATTTCTTGATTAGCTAAGACTTAAAGACGAAATATTTGGAGTTTAATATGCAAGAGACGAAAATAAACATGTATGCATGAAGTTTTGATCAATGGCAAAAATCAAAAGATAAACACTTTCAATGGAATATATGAATGAATATGTTGTTGGGGGTCAATTTCATCTTATCCACTCTCATATATTTTAGGAATTCAACATTCAAATCATCATTGTTAATGCCACTCTCTAAAGTACCTTTCTAGAAGGCTTCTCCCTAATCACGAGTTCATACAATTCCTAGCATTCCTAATGATCAGTTCATAAGTGCAGGAGCTTAACGACAACCAACAAATTATTGGGAGAAATTCCCCGGATCTAGACTTCCCCGTACGTTCCCGTATCGACAAAACCAATAATCATGCATCGAATGAGTTAAACAATGCAAGCATTAAGCAAAGAGGAAAAACCCTAACTAATGATGAAAGAAAGCATAAATCTTAGATTAAGATGCAAGCATAAATTCCATATATGAGAGCTTCAAGAGATTACATTGATTCCCCAACAAACATACAAGGTTTAGTTCACCATATTCATGGTGAACCTAGATGAATTACAATGAAAGTATGAAAGAATAAACCCAATAAAGGTGACGAGGTAGCCTGAGCATCCAAGATCCTCCTTCAAAGGGGTGGAAGAGAAAGTGTTTGCCTCGTTTCTGCCAAAGATGCCTAACCTTAGGAAACCCTAAGGCTTATATATCATTCGTAAATTACAAAATTTTAGGTCCAAGCCCATTAAAGTGCCGCTCAGCGGTAAACTACCGCTCAGCGGTAAGTGCGTCAGCTCGGTTCTTCCCCTCAGCGGCCATTTTGCCCCTCAGCGGTCCTCCCGTGAACTTCTGAGTGCCGCTCAGCGGTAAACTGCCGCTGAGCGGCAGTTGCGGCTTCTCTTTTTGCACTCTTTGATTCCTTTTCTGATTCCATCTCTCTCCTTCTTCACTTCTTTCACCAAATTCACCTTAAAACCTGCACAAAAACACTGAAATCAAGCATAAACCTGTCCAGCTCTCTTATTTCTGAAAATATGGATAAAAGTATGATTTCAAGCTAGTTTCTAAGTCTAAAGGTTGCTTTTAGTATCAATTTTAAGCATGAAAATAACAGTTTTTCAACTGTTATCACTTACCCTGCGTTTCCTTGTGTTGTCTTGTTGTACGTACGTCTTGTTATTGCAATGATCATCCGTGTGGATGTGAGCAGATGGAAGCACGCTACTGGAAGAGGCGCTGGAAGAAGAAAATTTGGAAGATGCGAACCTTGTAGAAGTTGAAGTAAAGGCCGAACAATAGGACGTTCGGTTTGTAGTTAGTAGTTTAGCATGAAGTGACCGTTCGGTCACTTCCTTTCCTTTCTTATTATTTGACCGATCGGTACTTTGACTGTTGTAAGCCGTTGGGTCATGTTTCCCTTGATCTTGTGCAGTTTACTTTTGGGAATTCTATGTAATTAATTGTATAAGACTGAACTGGGTTATTATTAATTGTAATTAATTCTATTATATGGTTTTATTACTGTATTTTTGGAATGTTACAAATATAAATAACAAATCATTTTATCTTTTAATTAAAATGGTCAACCACATTTATATATTTGTCGTAATTATTAAAATTTCTAGGATCTAGTTCAAATTTATTACTATTATCACAACTTATAAATATATAATATTTTGGATGAAATTGAATGTCAATAATGCTATAGCCTATTTTTTTGTGCTTGGTTTTAATATGATATATATATCCTATTACAACCAATTTTTCAATACTTAAATTTAACCTTTTATATAATATTTTTTCTTTTTTAATTTTTAATTTTTAATAACTCAAAAATAACCCAACTATAATGATAAGAAAAAAATCACATTTTTGATGCCTTCACTAATACTTTTCTTCTATTATTTTAATTCATGATACTTGCATCTACCACCTTTTTAGATAATTATTTTTTCTAGGATGTTACATATCACCCAGAATTAGTATAATTACTTCACTAATTAAACCACTTCATAGTATTAAGCAAAAAAATAACTACATAGATATGATCAATGTATTACTGTATTCCTCCTTTACTTACAAAACAAAGTTTAACAAAATATAAGTCTTAATAAAAAGAAAGGGAAACTTTGTACAATACAGGAAAAAAAAAAAAAAAAAAACTATAGATAAGAAGCATCCACTGTCCGCACCATTCCTAGGCTAACTCACTATTGCAAGCTCTCATGTGCATAGTCTCTTGCTTCCGTGTAAAACAGAGATCATAGCAAATAAAGACAAAGTCGCAAATCAAGCTAGTATATTTAAAAAAGAAATAAATGTATACATGGTTCAAAGAATTAATATAAATAAACAATTTTAAAAATTCATTTTCTATACATATTTATCTAAACCCACTAAAAATTCTACCCGAAGGATTTATGCATTGAATTGGATTTAGAAATTTTAAACATATATGGATTCCGATAGATTTTGGCATGTAATACCCAAACTCTACCCAACCCTACATTAGGACCTAAGTCCATTCCATATAATAAGATTAGCTTAACATGACATACCACAAAGGTTATCTTTTAAATTAATTTTCGCCATACGAATTTTTATCGACTCTTATTACTTAAAATATATTTCTTATGGAAGTTAGAATACTTGTTAGATGTTAACAATCTCTTAATTTCTTATGGAAGTTAGAATACTTGCCCATAATTTAGAACTCATAACAGATACACAAAGTTATTCCATTGACCTTAGCAGGTATTTTTCTTCCTTCTCATAGGTCAAAACAAAGTATACAAGTTCAAAATATACCATTTGAAACTAATTGAACCATATTTACGTATCTTTAAAACAAACTTCTCATCAAGCCCCAAACATACACATTAATTTTTCCTTAATCACCAATTTAACCATTTCACTTATTCACATCTATCAAACAAGCAAAATTGCATTATATACACAATTCAACCACTCTCGATCAGAAATTCATCAAAAATTTCATTTAACAAATACAATCAAATTTACATATCTATTTTTCTTTCCCTAATTAGTTTTTAGCAAGAAAAGACGAAGAAGACAAAAGTTAATCTATTGAGAGGGATTGAATAAACTCATAAATATTTAAGTTAACTTCTTGGATTTGTGGTATAAGGTCTTAAAATATAACTCATGCGAGTTGGTTATTTGGTATAAATCTTTTGTCTAAATTCAATTCTAATGAATAAAAAAAATAGTAAAACGAAGTTATGAAGTAATGTGCTCAATCATTTACACCTCCCAAATTTTATCCATTAGAGTGTTGCTTAAAGTAGAAGTTAGAATTCCTTTTGAAATGCAACCCTTCACTCACGGCAGAGACTGTGCTGCTGCTCATAATTAGTGCGTGGAAACACATGGTCCCTCATTTTGAGCCTTTTGGATGTGACAAAAGTAGCAAATCTCCTAAAAGTCCTTCATAAATTATGGAAAAAAGGTTTTGCTTTTGTTTCTTATTTTTCCACTTATTTACCAACTACTTTCTTTACAACAATGGAAAACAATTACTTTTTAAAATTAAAATCAATTTTTGTATATAAGTTGAAAAGAGACAATTTTAAAAATTATATAAAAATTTTCATGAATTCACTTTTACATAAACTAATTTTTAATTATAAAATAGTTGAATTCAATTTTTTTTCTTAAAAGTTCTTATAGAAAAATTTATCTAAATATCCTTTAATCTATGTTTTAGCAATTGGGGCAAATCAATTGATTTAATAAAACAAAAAATCTATCAACCATGAGTTCAGAACTATTAGCCAAACTGTGAAAGAATTGGTCAAAATTTTGGTAAACTAATGTGTAGTTCATTAAAACCAAACCAATTAAATTCGGTATAAAACTATGAATCGTTCTGAAGAAACATTTTCAGGTGCTATTAGAAATAAAATAAAATAAAAACATGTCTACCATCTAAAATCGTCTAAAGTATAACTTGTAAATGAGTTAAATTGTAAAACTTATTTTTCATTCATTTTTTTTAAAATCTAACATTTAATTTATACATAAATTAACTTTAATTTATAGATAAGGAGGTTGAGTTCCAAAAGGTTTTGTTTCACACTGCCAATTTTCTGTTATGGGCTGATTGCAAAGTGAAGTGTTTGATGACTGTTATTATGCTTGTGTGTTGTGTAGTGACTCTTTTGGTAAAGGAAATGATTTGTTTATCCTTCATCACTCACCTTTTCCTTCCTTATCTCTCAAACACACACATGACCATGCATACAACTGAAACTATAAAACGAAAATTGCTTCCAAGAATATACAAAGAGTTTCACATATTTCTACGATCTAGCATCAATGAGATCAAGTTCAAAGCACAATCTTCACAAACATAATCATTGTGTGACAGCTAATTACACTTGTGTTGTGCTGAAGAAGAAATGAAACTTTTAGTTCACTTCTGGCACAGGCCAAAGACTTGTAGAAGAGTAGGTTCCCCAGTCTCAGTACAATGATCAAGTATTTGAACTAGAAGTTCGAAATGGCCACAAATATGATAGCAGATTCCTCCTTCCACTGGTCATCTCTCTATTTCCTCTTCTCCTTGAGATATTGTCACTGCCACTACTACTGTCACTACCATTCCTTCCTCCCCTACTATGACTACTTCGGGAACTGGAGTGTCCTTGAGATGGCAGCTCAACACGGCAAACTGGACAGGAATTGTGCTGGACCAACCATGGAACAATGCAATCTGAGTGGTAAATGTGGCTACATGGCATTTTCCTGGCCTCAGAACTCAGTTCAAACCTTTCCTTACAAACTGCACAGTGAGAATCAGATTGGAGGTGTTCATTTGTGATCTTAATTGTTGGCATTGCATCAATAGAAGAGCGTGATGCAGGAGGTGGACCAAGCCGGTCATTTGTTATGTGCTGCTCAATGAGTCCTTCAAGTCTAGGACCAAGAAAGTAGTGACCAAAATCAACATGCCCAGAACCACTTCTTGAGCCACTGTTGTTAGAGACAGTGAACCCTGGAGGTTGACCATGAAATATGAGATAAGGACCAGATGTATAGACCCCCCAAGTCTGATCAGGAAGAGGGGTGTTACCAAACCTCCTTCTGACGTCAAAGTTTGTGTAGCTTCCAGCCATTCTCTGCCTCATGAAATTGTCAACACCATCTCTAACTCCAACTCTTGGCTCGGAACCTCTTTGCTCCATAACATGATTTACAGCATCCATAATGTCAGGGACTTGATGAAAATCTTCCCTTTGTGATGAAAACCCTTGTTGCCTTGAAACTGCTCGCAGCAGCTCGTATAGTTCTTGCACAAAGCCTCCATCGCAGTAAGGGCAAATTGCATCTCTCCTTTCAAGCCAGATTGGCTGCCTGCATGTATAACACCAGTATGTCGTTCCACTTGACATGCTTTCTCTTTCACTACAAACTTTCACTCTGCTTCTGCACCAAGTATAAAGCTTCAGATGGTCATTTTAGTCACAGATGAAGTTAAAAAAATGAGTCATAAAATTGACAACAAAAGTAAGCAGCTAACAAGTCATGATGAACATTTAGGATATTGTGGTGGAGTGTGTTGGCAGCACACCACATGCTCGATATTATATCCCTAAGAAAAACCAAATGGTAAATCTGAGAGAGATAAGGAATGGAAAACTCCAACAAGATAGAAGAAAAGGGACCCAAATATAATCAAACTTCATGTCACAAGGTAGTTTCATAACATTATTATGGACATCAAGAAATGCCTTTCGAAAAATTTGACTCAGAAAACAATATGAACAAGAAACATAAAAAGACCCCCCCGATTAAAGTAAACTAGTGACAAAGCATCTGATTGGATTTCAAGCAGATATAAACACATTTCAAATCAGAAAACAAATAGTTGCCCAAGAAAAAAAGGAAATTATAAATGAGGTCATACAATGAACACAGGAAGTTAGAGCTGTGAACATAAGGTCAACTATATAGTCAACTATCTCTTGTAATCGAATAATGAAGAATTTCAACAAAATTTAAAGCAAGCACATAGGATCATGAGTTAACCTGATTAAAGGGATGCAAAATATCCATCTAAAAATATCCAGAACAAAAAATTTCGAATGGGTTTTGGATTATCAGAGGAGTTCTTCTTCCTACCATAACCCCAATAGAAAACCGGTCAAGTCCAACAATTTTAAAGGGAGACAAAGCTCCATAACTTCACACAGACAGATTGAAATGATTTAAATGTTTACCCTGAACAAAACAAAGCAATTACCACATGAAATAAGGAGGAACAAAATTCATACAGGAACCAGCTAGCTTCTACAACAGAAACAGAGCTTTTCCTCAAACACAACCACAAAGCCAGAAACAAAATATAGTGAAGGCAACACAACAAAAGCAAACTGAAAAGTAAAATCCAACAAAAACCACACCATGTTGTCATCAAAGCATATAAACAAACACCCATCACTCCAAATATCATTCTGAGTTCACACCCACCTAGAATCCACTGAAAAAAACATAATGAATAGCAAGAAGAAGAAAAAAATCAGAATTTATGAGAGTGAACTTACCAATGAAAAGGAAGAGAAAGACAAAAGAAGAAACCAAAATGAATGAAAAAACTCAGAGCATAAGTTGCAAAAGATTCTGAGCTCGGTGGAGAGAGAAAGTAGAAGAAACTCTATACAATTGATAGGGAGTTCCCACCGAGGGCAAGTTTCCTTTGTAATTTTCACATGTTCAAAATTTTGACTATTCTATATTTAATTTCTTGTAATTTTCACCTGTTGAGAATTTTTATTATTCTATACTTAATTTCGTGAAGGAAAGGTTCACCAAGATGAGATGACGCACGTATAAACATATAAACTGTAACTTCAAACAAAGAATTTTCAATAAAACAAAGAGTGGTTATTATTTTATGTCATATGGTCAATATTAATTTTTTATACCCACGTTTCCGTGCTAGTTCACATAATTGAGAAGAAAATGTTAAAACTAACTAAATAATATCATTTTTATCATTATTTAATTTTAGTTTGCTACGTAAATGCTTAACTTAAAGCATAAGTTAAGTTCTCTTTCTTTAATAGTACTTTTGAAAAATGCTACATAAATATCTTAGTGTTTTTATACACGCTTAACATACCTAATAAGAAAATAATAGGTTAAATTAGTCTTTTGATCCTTATATTTATTCGTGAATCTTAACTAGGTCTTCGTTTTTTTTGTCCCAATTGAATCCAAATACTTGTTAATTTGAGACAATAAAGTCCTCTCCGTTAATTTTGGACTAACGCCGTCTGCACATGGTGAGCTGTAAATATTTTTATATGCATGACAATATGTATTAAGTTAAATAGGTGTTCTTTTGTATAATGAAACATTTCACGTGGACAACTATATTTTTTATGTTGGTAGCCCTAAGCCCTAATATTTAAATGAATCCTGACATCGAAAGTTTATACTTGTTCGTGCTGGGGAGGAAGAGTTCTGGAAGTAGAGTTGTGGAAGCAGTGTTTATACTTGAGCTCATCAAATGTCTGCTTCATCTTCTTCTTGCAAATGCTTGGGTTCGGGGTTTCAACAGAGTTGTGGCAGTGTCAGTAGGTTGGGTGTAAAACCCACTTGCTTCTGTGGTCACAATGCAGTCTTTCGCATTGCGAGAACCCCTAAAAACAAGGGCAAAAGATTTTGGGGATGCCCTAACTTCAAGGTAAGTTTAATGGATGCAATAATCTGAATTTTAATGTGATTTTCTTCTTCCAGAGGGTGGGAGTCAAGATTGCGTTGACGATGGAGTGTGTTTTCTTCTTGGATAGGGTGAGAGTGAAGATTGTTCTGGATGCAACTTCTTTCAGTGGTGCAGTGAAAATGTAATTCATGAACGAAATGTGGTCACTATAGAAGAAAGTGGAAGAAATAAAGAAGTAGGTGGAAGTTTGATGAAGATGGAACAAAGTCTGATGAAGATGGAAGAGAGAGATGTTGAAAAGCTAAAAATAGCTTGTTTATAGAAAGCTGTTGTTAGTTTGGAAAAGTGGTTGAAGGTGTTAACGGGGATAATGGTTATTATATGTGTTTGTAATGTAATTGTGATATCAATGTTGATGAAACTAGGTTGATTTATTAATGGAAGTTTATGTAATATAATTTGATATTTGGAATGTTATTGTCTATTTTATTTATAATGGTGACTTCTTAGTGTTTAATATTGTCTTATTTGTTATATTTCATTTGCTAATACAGAATAAGTTAAAGAAAGTGCACAAGTAACATCATACATAATGGTCAATAACCATCATACAGGAATGATCACCACATCAATACGTAATGGTCAATAAACTTTGTCTTATAAAATCTTATAACAAAACAAACATTGTCTTACAATGACAAAACCTCATAACAAACCTGATGAAATTACATCAAAAGACAACAACCTAATACAGATTATACCAATGCAGATTACATTGTCTTACTCAGTGCATAACAAACCTGATAACAACCTAATGAAATTACACCAAAAGATAACTGATAAAACATTGTTCCTTCATCAATACAGATTGCATGATATTTAAAATAGTGTATTCAAAATGGAAGTAAATATGACTTCATTGATAAGAAGGAAGCACAGTAGACTCCTGAGTAGGTTGGTCAGCAGGGACATGTGTTGTTGAAGGTATTGTGACTTCTGTTTGTTGACTAGGTTGGTTAAGAGGCACTTCTTTTTGTTGAGTAGGTTGGTCAGGAGGCACATCTGTTGTTGTAGGTCGTTGTGGACAAGATCTTTTGTTGTGTCCCATTTCTTTGTAGAGAGCACATGTTTTGTTGCTCCCACCCTTTCTTAATTCACTGTCATTCTTCTTCAACTCCCAAGCCTGTAGTCTTCGTTTTTTCTTGGGCCTTCCTGTCATTGCGCTTTTCTTTAGGGGTAATACATCTGGCTATGGTGTAATCTCCCACACATGTTGACCGTTGATAGGATAAATGATGGTGTTATAGGTCTCTTCATAAATAGACTTCCTAAACCAATGCCCAATGTAGTCTTCTGCATTTAAATTCAAGAACTTCATTGCAGTGATGGCGTGAGTGCAAGGAATCCCACTGATTAACCATTTTCTACAACTGCAGTTTTGTTGTCAAGATTGACAACAAATTGCTCCCCAAATTGTGAAATGTGTATGACTTCAAATAATTGGTCTGATGACCACCTGCCATTAGTACAAAATGACAACACAGTTAGCAACAAAGTAGACATAATGTGAAGACAAAGTTAATTGTATGATTATAGTTACCTTGGTAACCAATATCTCGTTAACCATGACTGCTTTTGAAACCTGTTGAGAACCTTAGGGCAAACAAAACCTTGATATAATGCCATTTTATTCCTGTTGGTAGTCCATCTCTTCATAATGTAAACCCTAATGTCTTCTAACATGGTAATAATTGGCTTAGACCTACACTAGTACAAAAACAACGTATAACGTCACGCGTTCAACGTCCAACCATTGAATAGCCAACGTTAAAAATGAGCGATGACATTTTTGTAAATAAATGCAATTATTAAACGTCGTTTAGAATTGTAATTCGATGTAAAAGGATATAAAATGTCGAATTCCCTTTAAATTTGACGTCAAAAGGTTAGTGAATTCAATAAAAATTTGAGCGGGAGATTGAAAATTCATTCACTTTATTTTAGCGCGCGATACCCTCTTCTCTTCTCAAACTTTTCTCGAACGAAGCTTGACAAACATCACATGTAATCTTTCTTTCATTTGATACAAATGCATGTTAATTAACTACTTTATGTATGATTTTTATTTGTTTTAACCGATTATTTTCGTGTTCTTCTTCTTCATAGGCGCATTATGCTTTATCTCTCACTAGTGACGAAACTTTATTTCGATGAACCCACCTTTTGAAGGTTAGTTTTCGTTTTCGTTTTGAAGAACTTATGAGTTGAACTTGTTTGTTATTTTTTTGTTGAACTTCTTTGTTGTTGTTTGGTTGAACTTGTTTGTTGTTGTTTGATTGAACTTGTTTGTTGTTGGTTATTATTGTTTGTTTTTGATACTACAATACACGTTCATAGTTCATGTTTTATAAAATACCAAACACTGAAATTTGTTGTTTTTTCGCTTTTCAGGTCTCATAAAGTTGTAAAAAAGGATCAAAATTAAAAAAAACAAAAAAAAAATGATTAACGTCGAATATTGACAAAATTCGACGAAAATTTAACGTCTGTACGGAATTCGCCGTTAAAAACCCAAAATATTCGACATTATACGCGATTTTTGTACTAGCTCTAGTATGAACTAGCACACTGTTGAAGCCCTCACACATGTTGTTGACAAGAGTGTCACAATGTGATGTAGGGGTGAATCTAGGTCTTGACCAACGAGATGAATATGTCAGTAAATATATGCATTCAAACTACATATAACAGTAAATATAACGTATGAGGAACAATGAATACATACCTAGGTGGAATTGCAATCAAGTATTTAAATACGTCTACATTGACCTCTTTAATTTTCCTCATTTCAGACTCCCATAGTGTTGGATATGTGGCTGTTGCTGCCCTCTACATGAGACGTTTAAGGTCTTTTCCAGGATATTGCTTTTTGAAGTTTGAATACAAATGTCTAACACAATATCTTTGGTCTACCCAAGGTAGAAGATCTTGAAGAGCTTGCAAAAGATCGTGACATTTAAAATGACTATAGGGAGCTGAGTTATATGTGAAATATATTCTACTTAACATTTGATTTGACTGACTGACCTTTTGTTGGTCTGAAATGAATGTGCATGATGAACAAACATCTTCCTCACCAAGGTCCTGAATGAGAAGGTCCAAGAACCAAGTCCACGAGTCTTTGTTTTCTACCTCAACAACAGCATATGCAATGGGCAAAATTTGTTCATTTCCATCTCTTCCAACTGCTGTTAGTAACTCCCCTCCATACTTGCCTTTCAAAAAACATCCATCCAACCCAATCATGGGTCTACTACTAATGAAGCTATCTTTGCAAGCCTTCAAGCATACATAAATTCTATTGAAAATACACTCATCATTATGATTTTCAACCTTTATTTGGATTGATGAACCTGGATTTCTTTGCAGAAGCTCATGACCATAATCATGGAGTCTTCTGAATTGTTCTTTGAATGACCCCTCAACATTATATTTTACCATGGATCTTGCCTTAAAAGCCATATTTCTAGAGATTCCTACATTCCATTTCCTACTGAGTTTGTCCCTATGTCCATGACCTTAATATTAAGGTTCTCTCTGACAGTTTTTTCCATCCTTTGACTCAACCATTTGGTAGTTATCAACTTCACATTGAAATCTCTACTACAGTTGTGATCATCAATCACTTTTCTTAACTGCCATGACTTACCACCACACATATAGGCACAATAAGCATACAATTTGCATTTCCCATTGCCCCCCAAACATTTTACAGTAACCCTCTTCTTGTCATTCTTAATGAATCTTAAATTTTTACCATTACTCAGTGCATATGTCCTAATTGCATCAGTGAATTTCTTTTTCTCAGTGAAATCGGTTTATACTTCCCATTTATATTCCCCCAAACTTTTAGGCATAGTAAATGTGGGGAACAAAGTTTTGGGAATGGAATCATCATCGTTCTCATTATTTGGACCACTATCCAACTCATCTGACACCCACTCAATGTTAGACAAGCCATGAACATCATGCATTGAATCATTATGAGAGTTCCTTGAACATTCACCTACTAGACTGCAAGGTTGTCCTTTCGAAGTCCCAATGTCACACTCAACCCTAACATCAACTAGACTTTCTTCACTAACAGAGTCATCTACATTTTCATATTCACCATCATCTACATTCTCATCCTCATCATTAGCATCATCTCCAGAAACATGTCCACCATCATCATCACCATCATGTCCACCCTCATCCTCATCCTCATCTTCTTGTACATCTTGTAGCTCAAAATCATGTACATTAGCCTCCTCTGCATCATGTACTTCTTCCTCCTCTACATCATGTACTTCACCATCGTCTTCATTTTCAATATGTTTAGCAACTTCATTGTCAACCTCTACATCAAGTTCACCATGATTTTGACCCTCACCCTCCTCCATTTGTGTTCCAACTTCAGCCTGACCCTCACCCTCTCCTTCCTCCATTTCTCTACCAACTTGTTCACCATCACCATGACCCTGAACCTCCTCCATTTGTGTTCCAACTTCAGGCTGAACCTCACCCTCACCCTCCTCCATTTCTGATGTGATCATGGATGGGCCAAGTAATGAAGAGAATAAAAGGATGACAAGAAGCATGACTAAAGGGAATCATTTTACTTCTTGTCTTCTTTACACGTTTGTATCAAAAAAAGTAGAATAGGTTCTCTTTGGGCGTGTATTTGCCTTTTGATTTCTTTCTCTTAGTTCTTGTGAATAATGGCTTATAAACTCTTCTTTCTCTTTAAGAGTAAGCAATGTGGGACTTTCCATAGCTTGGTCTTAAAAAGAATAGAAGAGAAAGTGAGCATTTTTAGGCGTGTAGCATTAGATAGCATAACTAGTTTTCATATTTTGAACTATAGGAGAACTAGTTGCCTTATAAACCCTTTGGAGTGGAGAGAATTGAGCAATGTGGGACTCAAAAGTCCCTAGAAGACCTGCAGCAGCTGCTGGACGGACTACACCCTCAAAAGTCCCACATCTCCTAGATCTTGCATCTTAGCTCACTCCAAAGGTTATATAAGAAGGCTTAGGGGTCTCCTTTTTGTACACCTTACCTTGATTCAATGAATTTGAGTTGATTTGCACCTTTGCAATCCTCTTTGAGATAGAATTCTGTCTCTAAAGTCCCAAATTTGGGCAGACCTTATCTTGTTCAAGCAAGTGGCGGTCCTCCTCTTGATGCTTATCTTGGAAGCTTGTTCAAGTGGCGCATCTTCAATTCCTAAGTTTCCTTTTCCTTAATCTCTTCCATTTTTAATTTCTTTCCCATTCTCTTAAATGTCATTTAGTATATTCTCTCTAGGTATGCACTTCCCCATCAATTTCTCTACCAACTTGTTCACCATCACCATGACCCTGAACCTCCTCCATTTGTGTTCCAACTTCAGGCTGAACCTCACCCTCACCATCCTCCATTTCTCTACCAACTTCACCAGCACCATCACCCTTACCCTCCTCCACTTGTCTTGCAACATGAAATTCATCATTAACATCACCATCAACCTAATCAATCATTTCTATTATGTCTGGTTTCATGGTATTATGAACCACGTACAAATGAACTTCATCATTTAACCTTGCAATATTCAGCATATGCATGGCACCCCTATCATTAGTCAATAATTCTAACCTATCTGGCACTACTGACCGACCTCCTAAACTATACCAAAGTTCTTTAATGTCTATATGACCTAAGGCTTTCACTGAAGCTAATATTCCAAAATAGCTGCACAGGTCTGGATCACAAGACCATTATGCTATCTCTCTATCATATTTTAAATTTCCATTATCTTGTGTAACAAAATGGCCAGTATGGTGGACCACAACTTTAATACGTTCATCAGCCATGCTATTTTATGTATGAAGCACAAGATTTAAAGACCTGTACGTTATGGGGGAAAATTATTATTACACTCCCTACTCACTAAGGAAACACTCACACATAAAGGGGACAAGGAACAAACTAACATCCCCTCTAAGGAAACACTCACACAGACAAGGGGACCACTACTTCTATACAATTTCAAAAATGAAATTTTGGGACCACAATGTCTACAATGTAGTAGACATTTAAATGCAAAATCGGGCCCCATCATACAATAAGATACCAAATTCGGGACTCATCACAGAACAACAAAGCAAGAAGATAGCACACACATGTTATAAAGATAGAACAACAAAATCGGGACCACAACGCATAAAGATAGCAATATCAATACATCCACGTAAACGAAACAACATAGCAAACTAACCTTAACTGGCGTAAACTTTCACTTCGGTTCGTCCACCTCTACGTGATTGTCTTCGTCTACTTCTTCTTCTTGCGAAATGAAATCCCTAATTCTGACACTCACTCACTCCCCAAGTTAAATCCCTAAGTCACCAGATAGCAATCCCTAATTCCCTAATGCAACTTCAGTAAAAAAATCTCTAAATACAAATATCCATGTCAAAAACTATTTTTTAAAATGCAAATTTCCACATAATTGAATCAGTATAAATGAGCTACTAATGTCTGCATCCACATCCAACAATTAGACGGCGTCAGTCCAAAATTAATGAAGAGGGCTTTATTGCCTCAAATTAACAAGTATTTGGATTCAATTGGGACAAAAAAACAACAAGGACCCAATTGAGATTCACAAACAAATATGAGGACCAAAAGCCTAATTTAATCAGAATAATACCTCTTTTTCTCTTTTCATTTAATTGATTTTAAATTATTTTAAATTTAAAATAAAAAGGTCATATCATGGGTCTTGGTTGGTTGTTTAATAAAAATGAGTTAAATATTACCTTTTTATTTATTTTTTTCAAGAATAATCTTTTATGTTTATTATATTTCAATTAGCAGGGTTATACTTATTGAGTGATTAGAAATTAAAACTTACTATTAATATATATATATATATATATATATATATATATATATATATTTATTAGTATGAGAAAAAGAAATGAGAAATATTTTAAATTATTTTTATGCTTTTTAGAAAAATAATTTAAATAATGTACTATTAAATATTTTTAGTTGAACAAGTATAAATTGATTTTTCTTCTTCTTGCCTTCTACTTTTAGATTACTTTGGTGATTGTTTTTAATTGTTTCACTTATTCAACCGACCTATGAGATTTCAACAAAGCTTTACACTTTTACATTTTTATCAGTATAATTATGACAATTGCATTTAGATTTCTGTAGTTAAACATGGAAATGTTAAATTCTTATAGTTCTGAATATTCTTCATTAGATACTTATTATTACTATGTAGTTAAAAATTTCTAAAACAAAATTATTAAATTTCTAAAGATTTAACTATAAGCTTTTAAAATATAAATAATCATATGAAAAATTCTAAATGACTCTTTTTCAATGATCTTATTGCATATTAAATGAAAATTTTAAAATATAAATAATCATTTGAAAACCTACTTTAGAAAGAAGAAAAACTACTGCATATAAATGAATAATGTTCTGTACAAAAAGTAGAACTTAAATTATTTAGAATTAATATTGAGAACCAAAACAGAATATATGCTAATTTTTTTATGTGGATTATATGAATAATTTCAACACAAATTTGCTAATAATTGAAGGAATATAAATCTTCATAAAAAAGGTTATTCAAATTAATAATTGACCCATGCCACTGATAAAGTAGAAAAGTATTCTTAGCAATAGTTCATATGAGGTAGAGTTCAGCTAAAAGGATAGACTCGAAAGAGACGGTTTAGACTTTTATACATAAAAAAGATATTTGTGATTTTTATATAACTTTTTTAATATTTCACAAAATAAAATAAAATATATCTAATAATTGTCTATTCATAAAATTAACTTAAAGTAAGATAACTGATATAACCCAACCAATTAAATTAGACTATTTTCGTAAATACGTTGAATGTTAAAATATAACAAGTGTTTAATATTTGTGTATTTAATAAGTGAAAAATATGAGAATTTAACACTATTTAACAATGTAAGCTTATTAAATATTTTATATATTAAAAATCACTACTAGAATAGGGACAAAAATAATTTTAGACTTTAGAGTATATGGTATTAATTATTCAATGTTTAAACAAAAGAATATATAATGTTATTATAAATGACGTTCAAATGATGTAATGATGAAATAGTGGAGAATAATATGAAAATTAAAAACTCGTCTTATCTTTTAAGATATTTATAATTTTTAATTTAAACATTCCAAACAAAGTTTACATTTGATCAAAATCTCTACAGAAATAAATAAATAAATAAGAGAAAACTAAAACCAAAATTCTTATTTTATACCTTAGCTCCAACGTTTTATAGTTTTCTAGAACATACTCAACATTGATATCTCCTAAGCTCACACCATTGAATAATCATTGTAAAGGAGAAAACACAAATAGACAAGAACACTAAGAGTAAGTTAATGTTAAAAGAAGCAAACATAGGATATTAGAGTTCATCATACACCACATTTCACAATACTAAACATACATCCTAAGCATACCATGAACCTAGACCTGATCATCTGGATATAGTATGAATGTCGAGTTATGGCGAGTCATGCACTTTTGGTGACCTCTACTGCTCTCTAGAGTCATTGCCAATGAGTTTCCCCTTATCACACTCACAAGATTAGTCTATTCTGCCTCTTAGGCCATAATAGGACACCTAAACTAGAACTTCCTGCTACTATCACCACATGCATCACTCATCTCTAATTAAGAATGAATGACTATTCAAGTGTCAGGATAACCACCAAGGGTATGCTAGCATAAAGATGAATCTCAAAAGTTCTGATGATGTCTCAAACTCAAGTCTCAAGTGCTCTTGTTGCAAGAAGATCTTCATGAACACTTGTTTTTATGTTAAAGTTTTTGTAATTTAGTAGAATCATGTATATGTTGTGGTTTATCTCTGATTCCATGTACTGTTTGTCTTTTGTTGCGTTAAAACTCGTTTTGAATAAAAAAACCTCATTTTCACTTAGGATAATCGATTACCAACTAATGATAATTGATTATCAGTAAATGATTATGACTTAACATAATCGATTATCACGAGCAATTATGAGAAATTTCAAGTAAATATTTTGATTGTTGTGCATTCATTAAATAGTTGACAACAGACTTTTGGAGGTATCCTTGAGTGAGATCTCTATAAATTGGATTGAGACTCTCATTCTAATATACGAAATACATGAATTTCGAAAAGCTTATTTGTTTTGTTGTGTGTTATGATAAGTGTGTTCAAGGGTTTGTGTAACCCTTGTGCTTGTGGCTTTGAGAACTTGGTGTTGGCATAGAGCGAGAACTTTCACCAGAGTTGTGATTGAGTGTTGTTGTTGTTGCTGAGTAAAATTTTGTCATCCTTTGGGAAGATTCAAAGGAGGTGGTCATCTTTCGTGAAGCATTCAAAGTGGCTAAATAATCGATTATATAAGTTCTATAATTGATTAAAATAGAAAGAGAGGTCTAATCCATTATACAAATAACCTAATCTATTAGGTTAGTTGAAAGAAGCAATTATAAGCATAAATGTCTAATTAATCGATTACATAAGTGTCTTAATTAATTAAAATAGAAAGAAAAACTTAATAGATTACGCTATTAACATAATCAATTAAACTGCGACAACATTTGGTTTTTCTATATAAACCAAACTTGAGACCTGATTCTTCATAGTTTTAATTGCATATTGATAACAGTTGATTTCACCGTTATTTGAGAGTAAATTTTGATATCAAATGAACCCGTTTTGACTTAGAAACTTGTTTGTTCTCTTGATTTCGGTTTATTTTGGGAAATAAGAGAGTTGAGGTTACACTTGAAGATTTTATCACTAAATCCCCTTGGTTTTGTAGGAAATTGGGATGAATTGGAAGAGGAGTTAAGTTGTCAAGAAGTTGGAACTCATAAGGGACAGAAAGAGCATCAGAAGAGAAGGTTGTAGAAGGTCGCATCACGCTTGGGCTCCCTTTTTAGGGCGCTGAGCGCCACCTTTCCTACAACGATTCACGCCTGAGCGCCCTCCACTGGACGCTGAGCGCCATCCTCTCGCAAGCACACTTGAGCGCCCTAAGTAGGGGCGCTGAGCAGTGGCAACATTGGCCCACAGCCCAATTCAGCCCTATTTAAGGATTAGCTCGACCTAGATAGGTATCTCTTGACATAATTGACACAAATTCAGATTTTCTCCAACTCTCTAAAGGCAGAAGTGAATGCGGAAGCTCTCCTCTTTTCAGTTTTTAGGATTTTTCTATCTTTTTCATTCAATTGTTCATCTAGTTTCTCCATGAGAATGGGGAACTAAACATTCTTTCTGTCCAAAGATATGAACCCTAGGTCGACTAAACCCTTATATAGTTTATAAAAATAACAGAAAACTGGTGCAGGCCCAAGTCGACAACGCTCAACGTTGGAAATTGCGCTCAGCGGTAGGTGCGGCACTGAGAATGACTCTTAGCGATGGCGCCCAGACGTGAAACAATGAACTCAATAGCAGACTCTGGCACTCAGCGGTAGAAATGCCACTCAGCGGTGACTGCGATACTTGGATTAGTCCTCAACGATGGCGCTTAGGGCATCGACAGAGAACTCAACAGCAAGCTTGGCGCTCAGCGGTGAAAATGGCGCTGAGTAGTGGATGTGATTCTTCTTTTGTGCAATTTTCCTTCCTTTCCTGAGTCCAACTCCTTACTACTTCAACTTCTTCATCCAATTCATCTTAATTCCTGTCAAAACAAGGAAAACCAAGCATAAAACCCATCAAACTCTCTTATTTCCACAACTTAAGCAAAAACATGATTCCAAGCTAGTTTCTAAGTCATAAAGGGTGTTTTTAATGTCAAAATTAAGTATAAAAATAACAATTTTCAACCGTTATCAATAGGGAAGGCTCTAGTTGACTTAGGAGCTAATATCAATCTAATGCCGTTATTTATGCTTAAGAAGATTGGTGGTGTGGAGGTCAAACCTACAAAAGCAATCTTGCAAATGGTAGACAGGTCCATTAAGCATCCTTATGGTGTGGTAGAAGACGTGGTGGTGAAAATTGATACACTCAAATTTCTGGTGGACTTTGTAGTGATGGAGATGGAGGAAAATGTAGAGATACCGCTCATCCTTGGAAGGTCATTCATGAAGACAACTAAGGTTGTCATTCATGTGGATGATGGAGTTATAACATTGAAAGACCAAGATGAAGACGTGACTTTCAATGTCTTTGAAGTTGGGCATCCAATACAAGTAACAAAGACTAGTCTAAAAGCTAAAGACGAAGTTCTATGAGTGACTAGTCTACCTGATAAAGCTGCCAAGACGGTAAAGAGGAATCATAGTTGTTGCTTTCCAAGGTTGAAGGAAGATGATGGAGATAAGGAAGAAAAATTCGTTCATCATGACTCTCTGATGGAAAATAATGAACCCTACCTTGGCAAACCAGTGAAATTCAAGAACAAGTTATGGGTTATCAAGGATATAAAGGCAAATGGAGTTCTTGAGATTGAGGCTCCTTACTCTAGGAGAGTCAAGTTCGTGACAAGAAAGATGTTGAGATTATGTTGGTGTCATGAAAGGAAGAAGCACATCAACATTGAAAATCAAACTTGAGCTTTATTGGGTCAAGCTAGTGACGTTAAAGAAACGCTTACTAGGAGACAACCCAACTTTCTAAACTTATCTTTTTAATTTATGTTCGCATTTCTGTTATTAGTATAGGATTTGATGTACTTGGCTTAAAACTTAATTTGTGAGATATGATGTTTGTGATGAGTGTTGCTTTATGATGCTTTATTATATTTATTGATGTTGAGATGATGTATGAGATGCTGATATACAGGTGGTTGCTCACAATATTTGTGAACATATGCATGATGTTAACTTGTGATTGTTATATTGAGCAGGATGTTTATCTAAATGTTGGAACTTGAATTAGCTTGTGTGAGGATTGGACTCCAGAGTTTTTGTGAATGACTTCTATTACTTTCAAAACATGAATGATTTTGCCCAGGTTTCTATATTGAATCACTTGCTTGCTTGTGTCATATGATCAAGGCCATTTGTTGTTATCCCTTTTTAGCCAATGCATGATTTTAGCCCAATAAAAGATAGCACAAAGTGTTCTATCTTCTGAACCTTTAGCCTTAAACATGATATGAAAACCCTTTTTTTAAAATCTTTACCTTGAGTTAAGTTGAGAATATTTGTGTGGTATTGATAAAGGTTCAAGTTTGGGGTTGTTGGGAAATTTGAAAAGGGAAAATAAAAAGAATAAGCATTGAGCTAAGTATTGAGCAAATGAAAAGCAAAAGAAAAAGAAAAGAAAAGCTCAATGCAAGGGAAAGTTGGGAATAAGTGAGAATTGTTTCTTGAAAAAGAGAGATTGTGTTTAAATGATGAAAATATGAATGACTCTCTTAACGCAAGGATTTTGTGATCCGGAAAAACCAATTTTATTCTTAGCCTAACCACATTACAAGCCATAGAAAAGTCCTTGTGATGACAAATTGCTTGTGAGTTTGATTGATTGTGGTTAAATGAAAGACAAAGTTGATTTATGTGACATTGTGATAGTAGAGTGAATGAGTCACCTCTATGTACACCTGTGTGTTTGAGAGAAACACTTTTCCTTGGTGAGGAGTAGTTCCATGTATGCATGATTACATCTTTGCTTGGTTGATTGATCATTCATGAGGATTTTTATGATAAGCAGCCGTGGGTGATTACTTGTCTTGGAAGAAAGTGTTTGTGATATGCTGAATCATTAAGTTGTTGTTTAGGCTGAGTTACATTTTGTTTTACTTGAGGAAAAACAAAGTTTCAAGTTTGGGGTTGTGATAACGGTTGATTTCACCGTTATTTGAGAGTAAATTTTGCTATCAAATGAACCCGTTTTGACTTAGAAACTTGTTTCTTCTCTTGATTTTGGTTTATTTTGGGAAATAAGAGAGTTGAGGTTACACTTGAAAATTTTATCACTAAATCCCCTTGGTTTTGTAGAAAATTGGGATGAATTGGAAGAGGAGTTAAGTTATCAAGAAGTTGGAACTCATAAGGGACAGAAAGAGCACCAAAAGAAAAGGTTATAGAAGGTCGCATCACGCTTAGGCGCCCTTTTCATGACCCTCTGCGCTGGAGCCTCGCAACACGCCTGAGTGCCCTTTTTGGGGTGCTGAGCGCCACCTTTCTTGCAACGTTTGACGCCTGAGTGCCCTCCATTGGACGCTGAGCGCCATCGTCTCGCAAGCATGCCTGAGCGCCCTAAGTAGGGGCGTTGAGCGGTGGCAACATTGGCCCATGGCCCAATTCAACCCTATTTAAGGATTAGCTCGACCTAGATAGGGTATCTCTTGACAGAATTGAAACAATTCAAATTTTCTCCAACTCTCTGCAGGCACAAGTGGATGCGGAAACTCTCTTGTTCAGTTTTTAGAGTTTTTCTATCTTTTTCATTCCATTGTTCATCTAGTTTCTCCATGACGATGTGGAACTAAACATTCTTTGTTGTTGGGGGATGATGTAACCTTGTGAACTCTCATGTATTTGAATTGATTCTTATTTATTTATGGTTCTTTCATTAATTGTTAGGTGTTAAGACTCCCTCAAGTGTACCGAATCGTATCAAGTAATAAACATGGTAAGACCAAGTATCGTTTCCCTAGAGACTCACGACCTAAACAGTTATGTGATTTCTTGATTAAATAGGACTTGAAAACAAACTCTTTTAGGTTTATAATGCAAATACTTAAACGTAAATATGTATGCAATTTGATCAATTGGACAAAAGTGCAAAGATAAACGGGTTTGATATTATGGAATGAATATGTTGTTGGGGTTAGATTTCACCTAGTTTACTCTCATGTATATATGAATTCTACATCTTCATTAATGTTAATGTCACTATCTAAAATACTTAAACCCCGATTCCTCGACGAAGAATGAAAGATAAAACCCTAGAAATTGAAGATAGGAGCTTCCGCATCCAAATCCCCCTTTGAGGGAGCAAAGAGTGTGTTTCTGAGCCTATTCTGTCCAAAGATGTGAACCCTAGGACGTTCATGTCCTAAAATAGAAAATAAAAATAACAGAAAACGGGTTCAAGCCCACAAGACTAGCGCTCAGCGCCCCACTTATGGCGTTCAACGGTGTGCGGTTCAGAATTGGCGCTCAGGGTCAGCTCAGAGGGCAAGCAAGCGTGGTGCGACTCGAGGAAGTTGCGCTCAGCGCCCCTGAAAAGGGCGCCCGGGCGCAAGCCAGGGGTATCCTACGCTGAGGGCTCCCGAAAAGGGCAGCCAAGCGTGAGACAACTTACTCTGGCGCTGAGGGCCCCAAACGTGGTGCTCAGCATTGCTACGATCCTCCTTTCTTGATGCTTTTCTAGTTCTTTTTGAGTTCCAACTGCTTACTACTTCAAATCTTCTTCCAAATCATCTCAATTCTTGTTGAAAAACATTGAAATCTAGCACAAAGCCATTAAATTCACCTTCAACTCTCTTATTAATCAAAACTATGATTCCAAGCTAGTTTCTAAGCACAAAGCCATTAAATTCACCTTCAACCATTATCATTAGGGTTATTCTTCTTCACTCTATGCATTGTTATGTTTAACTCATTCATGGCATGATTATTGGTTTTTGTGATATGGACACATACATGGAAACCTAGATTTGGAGAATTGCTCCCAAAAGCAGTATTGCCTAGACATAGGGATATGAGTTTTGATTATCTTAAGCTTCTGTGTGTATGTAATGCAAAATTAATTGCTAGGGAGACAAGACATTGTAAATTAGTAATTAAGGATAGACTTTCTTTGCCGAGACATCGGGTTTTTAATAATTTAGAAAGTGATATTAACATTAATGAAGAAGATGAATTTATACATGCATGAGAGGAAACATGGTGAAATCTAAACCCCAACACCATATTCATCTCATACTTTCAATATCATCCATTCACCTTTGTGTTCTTCTTTCAATTGGTCAAAATTGCATTCATGTTTAATTTGATAACATTTGCATTCAAAACCACTGAATTGTTCTTCAAAAGTCTTAATTAGTTAGGTAATGACATAATTGTTTAGTGTCGTGAGTCCTTTGGAAAACGATACTTGGTCTTACCATTTTATTATTACTTGATACGATTCGATACACTTGCCGACATCTTAACACGTATACTAACATTCTCGTTGAGTTTTGAGTACAGGTTTTCCCAAGAAGTGTTCTTTGAGGATTTCAAGCTTCATTGGTGATCAAATAATCAAGAATTCATTCGAGATCAATTGGACTTCATTCGGACTGATACATTTGCACTATAGGAGTGTGTTCTAATCAGTTTATCATTCATTTGAGTGTTGTGACTCTTGTGCTGGGTTAACCAAGTTAATGATTGAGAGTTTCATCTCTTATATTGATGGAGAGTGAGTGTTTCCTCTCTTTTTTCTGTTGTATTCAAATTTGAGAGTGGTGAGGGTAGCAGTTGAGGGTTTCATTGTATTCTCAAAATCAAATACGATTTAGTGGATTGCCTCTCAACTCAGGTTCTTGGGAGAAGACTGGATGTAGGCTTGTGAGAACCTAAACTAGTATAAGTATTTGTGTGCTTTGATCTTTCTTTCATTTTTACTTGGTTAATTCATTTATCTTTGGTTATTGATTTCAAGATTCAAGAACTCTTTAAAGATTTGAACAAGATTCAGAAAAAGGTTTAAATCAAATCCACCCCTTATTAGGTTGAGATATAAAGGCTCCTATTTTTAACACTAACCTTAAACTTGGTTATTTTCTTTTTGATTGTAATAATCTGGTGGTTTATGATAGTGAAGCGATAATTCTCTTTTGAACTAGTATAAAAATTCTCTGTGCAATTTTCTATCTTCCTTACTCTTTTATTCGTTTTAACTTGTTATTAAGGAATTTAAATAATACGAGAAAATTTTTAAAGGCACGATTTGCAATAAGAAACCAATTCACCCCCCTTGGTTTGTTGTTCACGTTAACCATTCCGGTGTATCGCTCTGACAATTGGTATCAGAGCTTACTTTGATAGTAATTTAAAATGACGGGACAACATCTAACCTTTGCTGAGGGTGCCTCTATCAACAAACCTCCATTGTTTATTAGAGAAAACTATTCTTTTTGGGAAGTGAGAATGCAATTTTTCATGGAATCTGTTGATAGTGAGATTTGGGAAATTGTCACAAATGGTCATTTTGTTCCTATTGTGTTTATTAACAATTTGCAAGAACCCAAACCGCGTAAGCAATGAAATGCTGATGATAGAAGAAGATCTCAACTTAATGTAAGGGCTCGTAACATAATATCATTTGTTTTAACTATTGATGGGTTTTACAGGATCTCAACTTGTAAGAATGCTTAAGAGATGTGGAAGATGCTGGGAATTACCCATGAAGGAACTAATGATGTTAGAAGAGCTAGAAGAAATACTCTAATCCAAGAGTATAAGATATTCCGCATGAAGTAGGGCGAAACCATTGTAGACGTACATAAGCGCTTCACACATATTGTGAATCATCTCATTGGGTTAGGTAAGTCCTTTGATAATGATGAATTAAATATAAAAATCCTTAAATCCTATTTGTGAGTTATAAAATCTCAATACCATGTCAATGACTGCATTGTTTGGTAAATTGAGAGAGCACGAACTGGATCTTAGAAGATTGAACGAGGATGAGGAGAAAGGAAAGAAAAAGACTTGAGCGCTCAAGTCTGAGATTGATAAAAATAAAAATCTTTAGGAAGAAGATGAAGAAAACATAGGTCTTTTTATTAAGAAGTTCAACAAGTTCATAAAGTCCAAAGGGAGAAGAAGATTTAAAGACAGAAAGAAGGAAAATAAAGAATCATCTTCAAACTATTGTTGTTATGGTTTTAGAGAAAAAGGGCACATGAAGGCAGATTGCCCAAACCCAAATAAGGGTGAAGAAAGAGGCCATAAGAAAGTCTTCAAGAAAAAGAAGGCATAAATTGCTCGGGAAGAAGATAATGAATCTACAACAAGCTCAACATATGTTTGATGACATATGACAATATTTCTAAGAATCAAGTAAGTTCCTCTAGCGACTCTGAAAATTCAGATTATAGTGATAATGAATTACTTAACACATAAAGAACTATTATTTGAATAAGAAAAATTGGATATTGCTCATAAGAAATTGAAGAAAGATTTTAAAGAATTAAAGTCAAAATATGAAAATATTCTTGAAAAAAAGTAAAGATTTGAAAAATAAAATTTTATATTATGAGAAAGGTAAATATGCTAAAAGTGATGAGTGTATTTCATGTTTAAATAAAAAGAAGCTTATTGATAAAACAACTTATGTTGAAAGTAGTAAAAATAATTCAAAAGTTAAAAAGGTTGTTAAAAATATTCCTGAATATAATTATAAATATTAAGACTATAATTATAATAATAAAATTAAAAAATGTTTTCAAATATAATTAGAATTATCATAATTATAATTATAAGAATAAAATCAAGTATGTTTCTTAATATAATCAAAATTATTATGGTATAATTATAAAAAAAATAGTAGAACCCATAAAGTTTGGTAGAACAAGGAACCACTTATAGGAAACCAAATGTTGCTACATGTTTTTTATTGCATGAAAAAGGGTCATACTTCAAATAAATGTAACAGAAAACATTATGGTGTTCCTTGTAGAGAATTTACTTGGGTTATAAAATAATTTACTGCACTATCCATGAAAATGATTCTTCAGAAATTGCTTCGAAAGGTATTAGGCATGCAAATATTTATTTAATTGAAAATATTCTTCAGAAACGCATCAAATAAAAATATTTCATGTTTAGTAGTAAAAGAAGAAAATCCATGGTTGTGGCATAAGAGAGTTTCTCATATTCATATACAACAATTGAAAAGACAACAATTGAAAAGACTCAGTAATTGGTCAATCAAAACTCAATTTGTTAAAGCCAAAATATGTGTTGCATGTCAAAAGGGTAAACAAATTGAATAATCTTTGAATTCGAAAAATATTGTTTCAAGTGAAAAATCCTTAGAACTCTTGCACATGGATTTATTTGGTTTTTCAAGGATAAAAAGTTTTGGAGGAAAGTATTATACATTAGTTATTGTTGATGACTATTCAACATATACATGGACATTCTTTATTACTCTAAAAAGTGAAACTTTCAAAGTTTTCAAAAAGTTTGTGAAACAAGTTCAAAATGAAAAGGATTTGAAAATTAAATCTATTCGTAGCGATCATTGAGGGGAATTTCAAAATGAATCATTTGAAAATTTTTGTGAACAACATGAAATTTCTCATAACTTTTCTACACTTAGATCTCTACAAAAAAAATGGCATTGTAGAAAGAAAGAATAAATCTTTAGAAGAACTTGCAAGAACTTTGTTAAATGAATCCAAAATTCCAAAACATTTATGGGCTGACGCTGTGAGTACTACATGTTATGTTTTAAATAGAATGCTTATTGATTATATTTTAAAATGTACTCCTTATGAACTGTTTAAAGGAAGAAAGCGTAATGTTTCTCATTTGAAAATATTTTGATGTAAATGTTTTATTCTAAATAATGGAAAACAAAATCTGGGAAAATTTGATTCTAAATCCGATGACGCTATATTTCTTGGTTATTCTCTAACTAGTAAAACATAGAGTTTTTAATCGGAGAACGTTTGAAATAGAAAAATCAATGCATGTTGTCTTTGATGAAATTGTGGACCTTGAGAAAAAACCTCTTAAGTCATGTGAATCAGATGTAGGTGAAGAAGACGACTTGTAGGAGACAACAAATGAAGAGACAAATAATCCTCAACCTAAAAGATTTAGCTAAGACATTGTAACGAACCTAAGTATTATCATTAGACAATGCTATTGAAGATGTCTCAAAAGGGGTAAGTACTCGTAGAAACTTAGTACATTATTGTATGACTGTGGCTTTTGTTTCATAATTAGAACCTAAGAATAACAAGGAAGATCTTGAAGAATATCAATGGTATGTTACAATGCAAGAAGAACTCAACCAGTTTGAAAGGAATCAAGTGTGGTTGTTAGTCCCTAGAGAGAATAATAATCAAGTTATAGGAACTAAATGGGTGTTCAGAAACAAACTGGATGAAGATGGAAACATCACCAAGAATAAAGTTAGGCTTGTGACACAAGGCTATAGTCAAGAAGAAGGTATTGATTATGATGAAACATATGCTCCTATTGCCAGGTTAGAGGAAATACGCCTATTTCTTGCTTATTCATCTATTATGAAGTTTAAATTATATCAAATGGATGCTAAAAGTGCTTTCCTAAATGGTTATCTAAAAGAAGATGTATTTGTTGAACAACCACTAGGTTTTGAAGATTATAAAATCCAATTCACATCTTTAAGTTAAAGTAAACTCTTTATGGTCTAAAAAATGCACCTAGATCTTAATATGAAAATCATAGCAATTTTCTATTAGAAAATAGATTTAATCGAGGTAAGGTTGATTTCATATTATTTATTAAAAAGATGTATGCAAGATGAGCAGGGGCTCGCATGCAATAGATAAAGAAATGACCAGAGAAAAGGGGTTGAACTTAACTTACTCAGATGGGAAACTGATCAATCTGAATTGAAAAGTTCGCTGCTAGGGTCACTCCTACGGTCTTAGCTTTTCAATCAGATGAGAAGAGAAAAAGAACTCCGGCAGAGAAGTCGGAGAACTCTAGACAAGTTGTTTCAAGAGAGATTGTGTGTTTTAAAATAATGAAACTAATTTATAATAAAACCATTTAATATTATAAAATCGAGTGTCATTATTTTTGAACCACTGTCATTTCTAAAACACCATTTTCTAGGTCTTTATAATATTTATTGGCTAATTATATACTTTTTTTTAATTTCATAATATATTTATCTCTTATTGTTTTGTAAATTTTATTATTCGAATTTTCACTATTCTTCTTCTCAAATCTTTTGTTTAAGAACCTAGAAAATAAAGTATTAGAGTTAATAGGTGTTTTAAACTAAATGTAACATCTCATTTAAATAGTATAAATACTATAAAGTAATAATCACATGATAAATATTATAGAATAGTCAACAAGTAGGGAACACAAAGTCTCACCACAATTATATAAAACATAACTACAATTAAAACAATATAAAATCCACTAATCCAAAACTATATACACATATGGTCCTCTAAAACAACCAAAAGAAAATATCTACTATAACATCGAGTGCCTTCTCCACGGACACATCATCTCCCTCTATAATTAAAAATTTATATACAATCCACTATTATTATTATTTTTCTATACATTTCGTGTTTGTCTTTCTTATTTGTTGATAGTGAATTTGCTCTTTGCTACTTATCTTTCATTAATGTAAAACTTTATTTTAAGTTGTGTGACTACTACTTCATAACAGTGATCCTTGATTCTTGATTGCTTGATGATTGTAAGGACCTTGACTTAGAGAATAAGTGGTAAAATGTTGTGAGATCTTTTGAAAAACAAGTATTATTGTGTGAAACACGAGTAATGTTGTTTTTGATGATGACAACACATTAATAGCAACAACATATGAATGTTGTAATGTCACAATAGAAAAGTGTTTCTGTGTTGTGTTATACATATGTGAATTTCTACATGCTTACTGTGTTATATGCACATACTGTGATAAATGCATATGTTAGACATATTGTGTTGGTAATGCATACGATCGTGTTTATGATGTGATTATATCTGTGTATGCACATTGTATGTTTCTGCGTAATGAAAACCACATGCACAAAAGCATATCTCCATGACATAATCGATTATAGTGTTGTAGTAATCAATTAAGGTCATCAGAGTGAGCAAAGAGACTCTTTATCGTCATCGATCGGGACCAATAGACAAAGGCCTGATCGAAGTAGTGATACTAAGATCGAGCGCTCGTCTAGCTCCTAGTGGCCAAAAGGCGATGTCGCTCGGCCCCATGGTGGGCGCCAAAATGTTTCGGTAGGGTTGAGATCCCTAGCTAAAAACATTCAAAGTTGTCCGTTCCATTATCCAAATGTGCTATTCTCTCTCTACTCCTTGTCCTAGCCGTGGGGAAGGATGCCTGCAGAAGACACTCCGACACTTAAGTCAGTGACTTTGTGTAAATATTATAATGAGCTTACAATTATGTCTGACTCATTAATTACCAATAAATGGTTTTATTCCTGTTAATTGTCAATCAATGACTGTTATTCTCGTTAACTATCCATTAATGGCTATTATTGCTTAGAATAATTTCTAGACCGGTCTGTCGTTTTCTCACTGGATGGTCAGTCGCCCGGTCCTTTGGCTGACCGGGTGGTCCTACAGTACACTTCCGAACTTAAACATGATATCGTTAGATTTTGAAATAGATGAGAATTGAGTAAGAAATTGAGTGAAATCAGAGAGACATAATAGGTTGGTAAAAGGGATATTAGAGATGAACGCGGGTGCAAGACTTCCTTCATTTGTAACTCTTAGTATTATCATTATAATATTTATTTTATTATTTTTTTAACATGTCCCAAATTCTTTTATGTTATAAGTAACTACTACTAGAACTTTTAAGAAGAAAAATCTAAAACATGAAAAAATAGTATTATTTAGTAGTAGATCTTGACCAATATTTTCTAAGGAGCCAAATTAATACACTTAATTTATATATTTTATTATGGTCACTAATACAATAAAAATGAATTCATAATTTATTATGGATGTAACTATAAAACAAATCACAAAAAAAAATCACATATCTATGGTTATTCTTCTTCCTTCATATTTTTGAACTCATTAGTAATTGAATCAGAATTAAAAATTTTAGCTATTTATTTTTTGGGTTAAATATTTTTTTAGTCCTTGAACTATCTTGCTATTTTGGGTTTTGTCCCTCTTCGAAAGGTTTGTTCATTTTCTTTCTCTTAGTTTGGAAACTCGTATATTTAGTCCTTAAAAAGTAAAGACGTTAGATATTTTATGAGGTGGCTAATGCTGAGCCACGTGTGATTCCAGCTTCCCTCTTTGAAAACCACAACCCCTTTCCCCTCCCTCCGTCGGCCTCATCTCCCCTCCCTTGGAACCCCAACTCGGCGTCAAATCCACCAAACGCCCCGCCATCATCGGCGTCGCCCTCCACTCCTACTTCTCCCAAATCTCCTACATGCCCGCTTGGTCCAAGCTCGACTTCTGCCAATTCGCCGCCACCTGGGCCGACTCCAACCCTTGCCCATTCCGCACTCAATTTGACGACGCCCCGATTCCCAATCATTTCGATATTTGCCGCCAAAGGCAAGAGAATCCCTCTCCCCCAGGAGATTCTCCAACCCTCGCTCAAAATCCAGGGACACTGCCTCTTGGGGTTGTTAAACTCTCAAGACATGAAGGACGCGACTTCCTTCATAGTTTGTTGCTTGTATGGTTGATAACGGTTGATTTCACCATTATCTGTGATTTAATTTTGATACTAAATGAACCCTTTTTGACTTAGAAACTTGCTTAATCTTTTTTTTTTAGTTTACTATTGTGAATAAGAGAGTTGGGGTTATACTTCATGATTTTATCACTAAATTCCCTTGATTTTGTAGGAAATTGGAATGATTTGGAAGAGGAGTTAAAGTACCAAGGAGGTGGAGTACAGAAAAGACAGAAAAAGCACCAGAAAAGAAGGCTATAGAAGGTCGCAGTATGCCTGGTTGCCCCTTTTTAGGGCCCTCAGCGCAGGATGTCTCGCATGGGCGCTTGGCTGCCCTTTTTTGGGGCCCTCAACGCAGGATGTCTCGCATCAACGCCTGGGCGCCTTTCCTAGGGCGCTGAGCGCCAGCATCCTTGTGTCGCACACCGCCTAGGCGCCCTCTGAGGGGTCCTGAGCACCACTTCTCTCGCACTAGTGCCTGGCTGCCCTAAGTAGGGGCGTTGAGCGCCAGCATGTTGGGCTTGGACTCTGTTTCCTACTCTATTTAAGCATTTGTTCATCCCAGGGTTTTTATCTTTGGGCAGTAGAGACGCAGAAACACACTTTTCCACTCTCTGGAGGCAGAATTGGATGTAAGAGCTCTCCTCTTCAGTTTCTAGGGTTTTTCTATATCTTTCATTCCATTGTACACCTAGTTTCTCCATGATTATGGAGAACTAAACTCATTTGTTGTTGGGGAAGATGAACTTCTAAACTATCATGTATTTGAATTTGTTCTGAATTATTATATGCTTCTTTCATTAATTGTTAGGGATTTTCTCCTTTGCGCTATGTTTGTTATGTTTCCATCATTCATGGCATGATTTTATGGTCTTCTTTTTTATTGGGAAATACTTAGAAACCACGATCTAGAGAATTTCTTCCAAAAGCAATATTGCCCAGGGATGGGGATATGAGGTTTGGTTGTCTTAAGCTTCTGTTCGTAATGCAAAATTAATTATTAGGGATGCAAGGGATTTTTGTCTAATAATTAAGGATAGACTTTCTTCGCCGAGAGATCAGGTTTTAAGTAATTTAGATAGTGACATTAACAATTGAATGAAGAAGATGAATTCTTATATGCATGAGAGTAAGTATGGTGAAATCTAAACCCCAACAACATACTCATCTCATATTATCAAAATCATTCATTCACTTTTGTGTTTTGTCCCAATTGATCAAATTTCATTCATATTTACTTTTTCCGCTTTTTGCATTCTAAACCAATGAAATTGTTCTTAAGTTTTAATTAGTTAAGGTATTACATGACTGTCTAGTGTCATGAGTCTTCTAGGATACGATACTTGGTCTTACCATTTTATATTACTTGATAGGATTTGGTACACTTGTCAATGTGTTAACAAGTTTTTTGGCGCCGTTGCTGGGGACTCGTGGTTTAAACTATACTTTTTTGTGATTCTTAACCGAATAGACTTTATTTTTATTTTTTTAAGTTTTGTTTTTATTTGTTTGTGCTAATTGGGTGCTCTAGTGTTTTGTTCTCTAGTGTATGCAGGGTACAATTCGGACTAGAAGCACGAAAATTTCTGAACTTCTTCTTACAGGTTTGGACGAAAGTAGAAGAAGGAGGAACAGGACGTCCAAAGAACTTTTTCCTTCTCCTAAGACTCTTCAATAGCCTTCACCTCAAAGATCTGACCAGGAAAAAGAAAATATGGCTGAAGAGTAGAATGGTAGATGTACCCTGGCAAATTATGCAACAGTTATTGGCCCTAATCATTTTAATAGTATTTCAAGGTCAAGGGTTAATGCTTCAAACATGGAGATGAAGCCTGCTTTGATTCAATTGGTGAAGAGCCAATTCAATGGATTATTAGATGAAAATTCATATGAGCATCTGACCACATTCAATGAGATATGCAATACTGCGAAGATCAATGGCGTGCCAGACGAAGCTATTAGACTTAGCTTGTTCCCTTTCTCTTTGGGAGGCAATGCTAAGACGTGGTTGAACTCTTTTCCAGTGAACAACTTTACTGAGTGAGAAGCAGTGGTTGCAAAATTTCTGAAAAAATATTTCCCACAGTCAAAGGTAAACAATAAATTTCTTCTTTCAAGCAAGGCATGGATGAAACATTAGGTCAAGCGTAGGACCGATTCAAAGGTTTATTGCGGAAGACACGCACATATGGCTTTGATGGTCCTACAGTAGTCATTCTATTCCTTGGAGGACTTAACTTGTAGACAAAATTGATGTTGGATGCCTCAGCTGGAGGTAATATCAAATGCAAGACTCCAAAGGAAGCTTATGAATTGATTAAAAATATGGCTACCAATGATAATGAGATGCATAGTGAAAGAGGAGCTCAAATTCAACATAAGGGAGTTCTACAATTACAGTCTCAAGATGCTTTGTTGGTACAAAATAAAATTATGACTCAACAACTAGAGACTCTAATGAAGAAAATATCTCAACTGCCTCAAGAATTGCAAAATGTTTCTCAAGCTCAACATCAAGTTTGTGAGCTATGTGTTGGAGATCATATCAATGGACAATGTGCCATGGAAGCTATTACCCAAGAAGAGGTCAATTTTATGGTTAATCAGGGCTGCCCAGGTAACTACAACCAAGGGTGGAAACCTCACGCAATTACGGGTCAAGGGCAAGCTTGACAATTCAATATACCACCGCAGCAACAATGGCAACCACAACCCTCATTATCTGAAAGAATTGCAAAACTAGAAGAGACACTCCAACAATTTATGCAGGTGTCTATCTCCAATCACAAAAGTACTCAAGCTTCCATAAGAAATTTGGAGATACAGGTTGGCCAACTGGCTAAAAAGTTGGAGGATAAATTTGAAAAGCAGTTTGGGGCTATTACTGAAGTTAACCCTAAAGAGGGGTGTAATGCTATTATGAGCATAAATTAAGAGAAAAGAAAAATTTGAGTTGAGTGAAAAAGAAGAAGAAATCGAAGAGAGAAAAAGTGAGGTTGAGAGGAAGGAAAAAAGAAAGAAAAGGGGGAAAGAAAAGAAGAAGAAGAGGGTGAGAGAAAAGAGAGAAAAATTGAGATAAGTTTTTATATTGGTTCGGCCAAGCCTACATCCAGTGTCCTTCCAACCACAGGAAGTCAATGCACTATAATGATCAAGGTTTTTACAACAAGGTTTTTATAGAGACCTCACGTAAAAAATATAAATCACTTCTCTAACCCTCTAATCAAAATATAGGTAGTACACAAACAAATTAGCAGCAAGAATCCCCTCTCCTGCAGTCCAACCCCTTTGAGGCACCCTCAAAGTCAAGAACGCAACATGTCCTTCTTTCTATAATCACAACAGGGAACTCAACCAAATGTTCAGCAGACTGTAGAACCTGATCTTGCAGTAGACACCCAAATGTGTAGATAGATTAGACTTTGAAAACTCAGCAATTCTTACTCTTCAAGAAATCACAATTAGTTTATCACCATGGTCAAACTAGTTTCTTGAAGTTTTTTCTCTTTCTGTAAACATTTAACTTTTCTGCAAAAGAATATGAAAATATTAGAATCACAAAATGTTAGAATTCGTGTCAATATATAGATGAACTTGTATTAGACATAACATAATCGTCTTTGCTATTAATGCAGTCGAATACACCAATTTAGTTATAACACATAATAGCAGTCAAAAAAATTAATTGAATTCACAATTAATGCAGTCGAATAGCATTTAATGCTTGGTCAACCCATTTAAAAATATAGTCGTTGTAACAGTTATATAAAAAATTAACAGATTTCAAAATAGTAATGATAACGGTTGAAAAACTGCTATTTTTATACTTAATTTTGATATTAAAAACAACCTTTATGACATAGAAACTAGCTTGAAATCATGCTTTTGCTTAAGTTTTTTAAATAAGAGAGTTGGATGGGTTTTATGCTTGGTTTTCCTGGTTTTGGCAGGAATTAAGATGAATTAGATGAAAGAAGTTGAAGTAGTAAGGAACTGGACTCAGGAAAGGAAGTAAAAATGCACAAAAGAAGAGCCGCAGTCATCGCTTAGAGGAATATATGAGCTATGTTAGAGGACACACCATTCGGTATGATCCTGATGCCATTCATAGGTTCTTAAATACAGAATGGGCTGGTGAGCAGTGTTAGTTTGCTCTGAGTATGGAAGAAGGAGTAGACTTTGTTGATGTGGAAATACTATGAACAACAAGGCACCTTTGGGGCATCCTTCTCTGATCACACACCTTTGTGAGCTAGCTGGAGTGAATATTTCTACACCGCCATTTGAGAGGCCTAGTAAGGCGATTGAGGAGGCCTACTATAGGCAGTATTGTGGCAGAGATGAGGCAGCTCAGCTAGTACCACCACGCCAGCCTCCTAGAAGGAGAAGACCACCACAGGCACCTGCACAACCTCATGATGCAAAGCCGTTTCAGATGAGATATGTATCTGTCTCTTATGGATGCTAGGATGCAGTCTATCCACAGAGGGCAGGTGGCCACAATAGAGATGATCATTGGGATGTATGATACACCCCCAAGACATCGGTGGACCATGGATGAATTCAACAATGTGGTGGCATGGCCAGAGGAGAAAGCTCAGGCTAGTGGAGCTAAAGCTCCAGCTATGATGATGATATGAATTTGATGATGCTAAAGAATAAGAAGAGGAGGAAGATTCAAATGATAGCAGGGGTTGATGTGGAGCAAAGATAGCATCTACTGATGGATGCTATCACCTCTAGAGTAGGATTTTTTCTATCTTTTGTTTTGTACTGTTGAATTTATTTGCTTCTGTTATTAGAATAGGTTGTGATGTACTCAGTGTGAAACTTTATCTACTATGATGGCTTGCTTGTGATTTATGCATAATGATTATTACTTGATGATGTTGGGATATTGATGGATGTTGAGATTTTGCACTATATGCTGATATACAGGTGGTTGTTCACAAGCTATGTGAACAGATGCATGATGTTGTGATTGTGATTTTGATGCTAAGCAGGATGTGTATGTGGAATGTTGAATGAGCTTATGTGTGTGGTTTTGAACTCCAGAGTTTTTATGATTGAATGTTATTACATTGAAAGCATGAATGACTTTGCCCAGGTTTCTACGATTAAATCACTTGCTTGTATGTGTCATATGATCAAGGCCATTTATTGGTAACCCTTTATTAGCCAAATGCATGATTTTAGCCCAATAAAAGAGAGCACAATGTATTCTATCCATTGAACCTTTAGCCTTGTATATGATGTGAAAATCCTTTTTGAAAATCTTTACCTTGAGTTGAGAATATCTTGTGTTATTGATAAAGGTTCAAGTTTGGGGTTGTTGGGAAGTTTAACAAGGGAGTATGAAAGGCATTGAGCTAAGCACGTGAAAAGCAAAGTAAAAAGGAAATTAAAGAAAGAAAAAGAAAAGCTCAATGCAAAGGAAAGTTGGGAAGAAGTAAGAATTGTTGTGTTTAAATGATGATTCTCTTAATTCAAGGATTTTGTGATCCAGAAAAACCAATTTTCTTCTTAGCCCTGCCACATTATAAGCCCTAGACAAGTCCTTGTGATGATGCTTGCTTGTGAGTGTGTTTAATTGTGGTTAAATGAAAGGCAAAGTTGATGCATGTGATATTGTGATAGTAGAGTGAATGAGTGACCTCTATATACACTTGTGTGATTGAGTGAGACACTTTATCTACTGAGGAATAATTCCATGAGCACATGATTACATCTGTGCTTAGTTAATTTATCATTCATGAGAATAACATTTGTTGGATACTATGTGACTATGTGAATACCACAATGAGCTTGATTGAATCAAAGCATGTGTGCATCTTGACTGAATTCTTTTTGATAAGCTGATTTGAGTAATTACTTGTCTTGAAAGAAAGAGTTTTTGAATGTGGTGAACCATTGTATGGATTGGTGGAAGACTGAGTTACATCTTGTTTGCTTGAGGACAAGCAAAGTTCTAAGTTTGGGGTTGTGATAACGGTTGAAAAACCGTTATTTTTATACTTAATTTTGATATTAAAAACAACCTTTATGACTTAGAAACTAGCTTGAAATCATGCTTTTGCGTAAGTTTTGGAAATAAGAGAGTTGGATGGGTTTTATGCTTGGTTTTCCTCATTTTGGCAGGAATTAAGATGAATTAGATGAAATAAGTTGAAGTAGTAAGGAAGTGGACTCAGGAAAGGAAGTAAAAATGCACAAAAGAAGAGCCGCACTCACCGCTCAGCAGTAAAAGTTCCGCTGAGTGGCATTCTGAAGCATCGCAGTCACCGTTGAGGGCCAAAACTGTAGCTGAGCGCCATTTAGAAGAACCGCTTGGGCTTGGGCCTATTTTCTATAATTTTTAATAAACTATATAACAGTTTAGTCGACCTAGGGTTGGTATCTTTGGACAGAAAGAGGCGAAATCAACCTTTCTTCACCCCTTAGAGGCGGATTTTGGATGCGGAAGCTCCTTTCTTCAAATTATAGGGTTCTATCTTTCATTCTTTCATTGTTTTTCATCTAGTTTCACCATCCCTATGGTCAACTAAACCTACATTGTTGTTGGGGAACCGATGTAATCCTTTGAAACTCTCATGTATTGAATTGGTTCTATATTTTATATGCTTTGCTTCATTAATTGTTAGGGTTTTTCTTCTACGCTCTATGGATGCTTTGTTTAACTCATTCAATTGCATGATCATTGATGTTATCTATATGGACACATATAGGTAAATCTAGAATTGGGGAAATTCTCCCGGAAGCAATATTACCTAGACATAAGAATAGGAGGATCGGTTGCCTTTAAGCTTCTGTGCGAATGCAATGCATGAATAATTGCTAGGGAGACAAGACATTGTAAACTAGTGATTAGGAGTAGGCTTTCTTTACCGAGACATCGGGTTTAAGGTAAATTAGAAAGTGGCATTAACATTAATGAAGAAAGATGAATTCTTGAATACATGAGAGTGGATAGGATAAGTCGGAAACCCCAACAACATAATCATTCATATTTTACCTCAATCACTTTTGCATCTTTCAATCCAATTGATCAAAACTTGCATTCATGTTTATTTTCCGCAATTCAAAAACAATGATTTTGTTTACAAGTCTAATTTAATCAAGAAATCACATAACTGTTTAGGCCGTGAGTCCTTTGGGAAACGATATTTGGTCTTACCATTTTATTATTACTTGATACGATTCGGTACACTTGTCGAGTGTTAACAAGTAACAAACTTAATCGAATACATATTGCATGCAATCGATTATGCAACAGTGTTATGCAAAGTTTTGAAAACTTTTCGCTTTGAAAAACTCTCACAACACACTTGAAAAAGTTTGTGCAAATTGATAACGGTTGAATTTATCGTTATTTGATACTTAATTTTGATACTAAAAACACCCTTTTTGACTTAGAAACTAGCTCGGAATCATGGTTTTGAGGAATAAAGAGAGTTGAAGTTGAATTTAATGGTTTTGTGCTAGATTTCAGTGTTTTCAACAAAAGTTGAGATGATTTGGAAGAAGAGTTGAAATAGTAAGGAGTAGGAACTCAGAAAGGGATGGAAAAGCATCAAGAAAGGAGGATCGCAGCAGCATTGAGCGCCACTTTAGGGGCCCTCAACGCCAAAGTACATTGTCTCACGCTTGGCTTCCCTTTTCTAGAGCCCTCAGCATAGGATACCCGTGGCTCCCGCACGAGCGCCCATTTTAGGCGTGCTGAGCGCAACTTCGTCGAGTCGCACCATGCTTGCTTGCTCTCTGAGTTTACCCTAAGCGTCAATTCTGACCCGCTTCTAAACAAAATTTTTGATCCCCGGCAACGGCGCCAAAAACTTGTTAACACTTCGGCAAGTGTACCGAATCATATCAAGTAATAATAAATGGTAAGACCAAGTATCGTTTCTAAAGAGACTCACAACACTAAATAGTTATGTAATCTCTTAACCAATTAAGACTTAAGAACAATTTTTGGGGTTTTTTAATGCAAATACAATAAAAACAAACATGAATGCAAATTTGATCAATTGAGGCTAAACACAAGGGTGAATGGATGATATTGAAAATATGAGATGAATATGTTGTTGGGGTTTAGATTTCACCTAATCACTCTCATGCATATAAGAATTCATCTTCTTCATTAATGTTAATGTCACTTTCTAATTTACCTTAAACCCGATGTCTCGGTGAAGAAAGCCTACTCCTAATTACTAGTTCACAATGTCTTGTATCCCTAGCATTTAATCATGCATTACATTCGCACAGAAGCTTAAAGGCAATCAACCCTCCTATCCCTATGTCTAGGTAATATTTCTTTTGGGAGAACTTCCCCAGTTCTAGATTTTCCCATATGGTGTTCGTAGTGACAAAACCAAAAATCATGCAATTGAATGAGTTAAACAAATCATGCATAGAGCGTAGAGGAAAAACTCTAACAATTAATGAAGTAAAGCATTTTATAATAAGAATCAATTCAATACATGAGAGTTTAAGAGGTTACATCTTTCCCAACAACAAATAAGGTTTAGTTCCCAATTATCATGGAGAAACTATATGAACAATTGAATGAAAGAATGAAAGAGATAGAAAAACCCTAGAAAGAGAAGAGAAGAGTTGTCACATCCCCAAATCTACCCCCAAGGGGTGAAAAGTGTGTTTCTATGCTCAAGCCCTCAAAAGATACATTCCCTAGGACGTCCAAGTCATTAAATAGACCAGAAAAATAACAGAAAACATGTCCAAGCCCACTTCGCTGGCGCTCAGCGCCCTTGGAAGGGCGCCCGGTTGGTGATGCGGTGCAGAAGGGTACTCATCAGATGAACTTTACCGATCGGTTTCACTGTTGACCGGTCAGTCTCACTCTTTAACCGTTCGGAAAATCTTCTACCACACCGTTTGGCTGGTCCTTCCACAAACTATTCGGTTTGTTTATCTTTCTCTCAACCCGTTCGGCCTCAGTTACACCGTTCGGCAGTTGTCTTTCTTGCTCACACCGTTCGGCCTAGTTCCACCACATTCACCACGTCCAGTCTCTATTATGAACCCTTCGGTCTGTCTTCTCTGTGTTCTTTACCATTCGGGCTGCTCAGTAATCGTTCGGTCTGGGTTCTTAACCGTTCAAGCTAGTTTCTAAATCATAAAGAGTATTTTTAATATCAAAATTAAGTATAAAAATAATGGTATTTGAACCGTTATCACCCGCACACCACTGGGCGCCATAAGTGGGGCGTGGAGCGCTAGTCTTGTGGGCTTGGACCCGTTTTCTGTTATTTTTATGTTCTATTTAAGGACTTGGACGTCCTAAGGTTCACATCTTTGGACGGAATAGGCACATAAACACACTCTTTGCTCCCTTAGAGGCGAATTTGGATGCGGAAGCTCCTATCTTCAATTTTTAGGATTTTATCTTTCATTCTTTTTCCATTATTCATTTAGTTTCACCATGTCAATGGTGAACTAAACTCTATTTGTTGTTGGGGATGATGTAACCTTTGTAAACTCTCATGTATTGAATTGATTCTTGCTTATATATGCTTCTTTCATTAATTGTTAGGGTAATTCTTCTTTGTGTAATGCTTGCTTTGTTTAACTCATTCTTTAGCATGATTTATGATTTGCTTGAGTACCGAAAGGTATCTTACAATTCATGATCTGGAGAATTAAACTCTATTTGTTGTTGGGGATGATGTAACCTTTGTAAACTCTCATGTATTGAATTGATTCTTGCTTATATATGCTTCTTTCATTAATTGTTGGGGTAATTCTTCTTTGCGTAATGCTTCCTTCGTTTAACTCATTCTTTAGCATGATGTATGATTTGCATGAGTACCAAAAGGTATCTTACAATTCATGATCCGAAGAATTATTCCCAGAAGCAGTATTGCTCAGGAATGGGGGTATGAGTTCTGGTTGTCTTAAGCTTCTGTTCTTCATAATTAATTATTAGGAATGCGAAAAATTGTATGAACTAATAGTTAAGGATAGACTTTGTTCGCCGAGGAATCGAGTTTTAAGTCTTTTAGAGAGTGACATTGACATTAATGAAGAAGTATAATTCGTATATACCTAAGAGTAAACTAGGTGAAATCTAACCCCAACAACATATTCATTCCATAATATCAAACTCGTTCATCTTTGCACTTTTGTCCAATTGATCAAATTGCATGCATATTTACTTTTCAGTATTTGCATTCTAAACCTAAAAGAGTTTGTTTTCCAGTCTTATTTAATCAAGAAATCACATAACTTCTTAGGTCGTGAGTCTCTAGGGAAATGATACTTGGTTTTACCATGTTTATTACTTGATACGATTCATTACACTTTCCAGAGTCTTAACAAGTTTTTGGCGCCGTTGCCGGGGACTTGTGGTTTAACTATTCGATTTGTGTGATTATTGATTAGCTTTGACTTGATTTTTATTGTTTTAATTTTTATTTTTATTTTGGTTTTTTTTATGTTCTGTTAACAATTGCTTTCTAGGGTTTGTTTTCTTGTGCATGTAGGATACAATTCGCACTAGAAGCAAGGAAAAATTGTAACCTCTCTTTACAAATCAGGAAATAGAAGACATGATGGCTGACAATCGGAATATGGGTCCAGTGAGATGAACTCTGGAGGATTACGTAACAATCACTTATCCTTTGTATTTTAACAGTATTGCCAGGCCAAGGGTAAATGCTACCAACATGGAGATGAAGTCTGCTCTTATTCACTTGGTGTAGAGCAATCAATTCAATGGATTAACACATGAAAATCCATGAGCGTTTGACCACATTTGACGAGATATGTAATACAATGAAGATTCAGGATGTACCAGATGAAGCTATCAAACTTAGCTTGTTTCCCTTCTCTTTGGGAGATAATGCTAAGATATGACTAAATTCTTTCCCTGAGAATAGTTTCACTATGTGGGAAGATGTGGTAGCAAAGTTCCTGAATAAGTACTTCCCTCGGTCAAAGGTAAATAAAGGTAAATAAGAAATATCTTCTTTTCAACAGGGCATGGAGGAGACATTAGGCCAAGCGTGGGATAGATACAAAAGCTTTTTGAGAAAGACGCCCACATATGACTTTGATGAAGCCATAGTAGTCATTCTATTCCTTGGAGGACTTGGCTCACATACTAAATGCTAGATGCCTCAGCTGGAGGTAATATTAGATGCAAGACTCCAGAGGAAGCGTATGAGTTGATTGAAAACATGGCTACTAATGATAATGAGATGCAGAATGAAAGAGCTCAATTTCAACATAAAGGAGTTCTTTAGTTACAATCTCAAGATGCTCTCTTGGCTCAAAACAAGATGATGACTCAACAATTAGAGACCCTCATGAGAAAAATCTCTCATGTACCGAAGGAGTTGCAGCGTGTCTCTCAAGCTCAACATCAACTTTGTGAGCTATGTGGTGGAGATCATGTGAATGGACAGTGTGCCATGCAAGATAATACCTAGGAAAAAGTAAATTATATGGGAATCAGGACCACTCGGGTAATTTCAACCAAGGGTGGAAACCTCACCCAAGCATGGGTCAAGGGCAAGCTGAGCAATTTAATAGACCACCACAACAGCAATGGCAACCACAATCCTCTTTATCTGAAAGGATGACAAAACTAGAAGACACCCTTCACAATTCATGCAAGTGTTTGTCTCTACTCAGAAGAGCACTGAAGTTGCCATTAGAAACTTGGAGATACAAGTTGGTCAACTGGCTAAAAAGTTGGAGGAGATGTTTGACAGGAGTTTTAAGGCTAATATTGCAGTTAACCCTAAGGAGGAGTGCAATGCCATTATGACTAGAAGTGGCAAGATATTAGATGAGAGAAAAGTTGAGAGAAAAGAAAAAGCTAAGTTGAGTGAGGTAGAAGAAGACAATGAAGAGAGAAAAGAAAGGACAAGAAAAGAGAAAGATGAGGGGAAGGAAAGAGAAAAAGAGAGAGAAGAGAGAAAAAAAGAAAAAAACATTGAGAAGCCCCTTCCTTATCCAAAGAGTTGTTGAAAGATTGAAAAGGAGAAGCAATATGGGCGTTTCATGGAGATCTTCAAGCAATTGGAGATTACTATGCCCTTGACCGAAGCACTGCAACAAATCCCTGCTTATGCGAAGCACATGAAGCAATTCCTCAAAAAGAAGAAGTATCTAGATGACGAAATAGGTGAAGTGCAGGATAATTGCAGTGCCATATTGCAGAAGACGCTTCCTCCCAAATTCAAAGATCAGGGGAGTTTCACCATCCCGTGCACCATTGGGAATCATGATATAGGGAAGGCTCTAGTTGATTTAGGAGCTAGTATCAATCTAATGCCCTTATTTATGCTTAAGAAGATTGATGGTCTAGAGGTCAAACCTACAAAAGCAATCTTGCAAATGGAAAACAAGTCTATTAAGCATCCTTATGGTGTGGTAGAGGACGTGGTGGTGAAAATTGATAAACTCAAATTTTTGGTGGACTTTGTAGTGATGGAGATTGAGGAAAATGTAGAGATACCACTCATCCTTGGAAGGTCATTCGTTAAGACAGCTAAGGTTGTCATTCATGTGGATGATGGAGTTATAATGTTGAAAGACCAAGATGAAGAGGTGACTTTCAATGTCTTTGAAGCTGGGCAGCCAATACAAGAAACAAAGACTAGTCCTAAAGCTAAAGATGAAGTTCTATCAGTGACTAGTTTACCTGATAAAGGTGCCAAGACGTTCAAGAGGAATCATCGTTGTTTCTTTCCAAGGCTGAAGGAAGATGATGGAGATAAGGAAGAAAAACACGTTCACCATGACTCTGTGATGGAAAATAATGAACCCTACCTTGGCAAACTAGTGAAATTCAAGAACAAGTTATGGGTTATCAAGGATATAAAGGCAAATGGAGTTCTTGAGATTGAGGCTTCTTACTCTAGGAGAGTCAAGTTGGTGACAAGAAGGATGTTAAGATTATGTTGGTGTCATGAAGGGAAGAAGCACATCAATATTTGTTGGGTCAAGCTAGTGACATTAATGAAGCGCTTGTTGGGAGGCAACCTAGTTTTCTAAACTTATCTTTTTAATTTATGTTTGTCTTTATGTTATTTAGAATAGGTTATGATGTACTTGGCTTAAAACTTAATCTGTGATGCAATGGTTTGATGATGATATGATGTTTGTGATGAGTGTTGCTTTATGATGTTGATTATATTGATTAATGTTGAGATGATGTATGATACTGATATACAGGTGGTTGCTCACAATATTGTGAAACAGATGCATGCTATTTGTGATTGTGTTACCAAGTAGGATGTTCATCTAAATGTTGGAACTTGAATTAGCCTGTGTGAGGATTGAACTCCAGAGTTTTTGATGAATGATTGCTATTATTTTGAAAGCATGAATGACTTTGCCCAGGTTTCTATGATTGAATCACTTGCTTGCATGTGTCATATGATCAAGGTCATCTATTCTTATCCCTTTTTAGCCAATGCATGATTTTAGCCCAATAAAAGGAGCACAATGTGTTCTATCCTTTGAACCTTGAGCCTTAAATCATGAAAGAAAACCCTTTTTGAAAATCTTTAGCTTGAGTTAAGTTGAGAATATTTTGTGTGGTATTGATAAAGGTTTTGAAATGTGTTGAAACCATTGTATTGATTGTTTGAAAGCCAAGTTACATTTTGTTTGCTTGAGGACAAGCAAAGTTCTAAGTTTGGGGTTGTTATAACGGTTGAATTTACCGTTATTTGATTCTTAATTGTGACACTAAAAACACCCTTTTTGACTTAGAAACTAGCTTGGAATCATGGTTTTGAGGAGTAAAGAGAGTTGAAGGTAAATTTAATGGTTTTTTGCTAGATTTCAGTGTTTTCAACAGGAATTGAGATGATTTGGAAGAAGAGTTGAAATAGTAAGGAGTTGGAACTCAGGAAGGGATGGAAAAGCATAGAGAAAGGAGGATCGCAACAGCGTTGAGCGCCACTTTAGGGGCCCTCAACGCCAAAGTACATTGTCTCACGCTTGGCTGCTCTTTTCTGAAGCCCTCAGCGCATAATACCTCTGGCTCGCGCCCAGGCGCCCTTTTTACGGGCGCTGAGCACAACATCGTCGAGTAGCACCACGCTTGCTTGCACTCTAAGCTGACCTTGAGCATCAATTCTGGCCCGCACACCGCTGGGCCCGTTTTTGTTATTTTTATGTTCTATTTAAGGACTTGGACGTCCTACGGTTCTCATCTTTGGACGGAATAGGCACAAAAATACACTCTTTGCTCCCTCGGAGGCGGATTTGGATGCGAAAGCTCCTATCTTCAATTTCTACAATTTTATCTTTCATTCTTTTTCCATTTTTCATCTAGTTTCACCATGTCAATGGTGAACTACACTCTATTTGTTGGTGGGGATGATGTAAACTTTGTAAACTCTCATGTATTGAATTGATTCTTGATTATATATGCTTCTTTCATTAATTTTTAGGGTAATTCTTCTTTGCGTAATGCTTGCTTCGTTTAACTCATTCTTTAGCATGATGTATGATTTGCATGAGTACCGGAAGGTATCTTACAATTCATGATCCGGAGAATTATTCCCAGAAGTAGTATTGCTCAGGAAATGGGGGTATGAGTTCTGGTTTTCTTAAGCTTCTTTTTTTCAGAATTAATTATTAGGAATGCTAAAAATTGTATGAACTAATAGTTAAGGATAGGCTTTTTTCGACGCGGAATCGGGTTTTAAGTATTTTAGCGAGTGACATTAACATAAATGAAGAAGTAGAATTCGTATATACGTGAGGGTGAACTAGGTGAACTAGGTGAAATCTAACCCCAACAACATATTCATTCCATAATATCAAAACCGTTCATCTTTGCACTTTTGTCCAATTGATCAAATTGCATGCATATATACTTTTCAGTATTTGCATTCTAAACCTAAAAGAGTTTGTTTTCAAGTCTTATTTAATCAAGAAATCATATAACTGTTTAGGCTGTGAGTCTCTTGGGAAACGATACTTGGTCTTATCATGTCTATTACTTGATACGATTCGGTACACTTGCTGGAGTCTTAACACAAATACACGAGTTTTAATCGATTCACCCCATAATGTAATCGACTTCAAACTGTTGTTTTGCCACACATTTAAATTTCAACATTAGTGCATATGGTTTTTCTATCCAAAATTTTTTTTCATGCATTCATGTATAAAAATACATATATAACACAGTGAAATGATATGAACAACACAACAACAACACCATCATTTTCTCATATACGCAGATAACATGTAAGCATAGAACATGTAACACATAAAACACATGTGTTATTAATTATGTGTTGTCATCATAAAAAATTCAAATATTACTGAGATTGTGGGTTCAGCTAAACTAGTTACCACAATCAGTGACTCAAGAATTTTTTATTTCATCATGGTAGTTCATCCTTGAGTTGAATACTGCTTCAGCAGCTACTACTTCGTTCCTGCACAATAGTTAAAAGGTTTTGACGTTGGTACCCATTTGAACTTGGGTCCTGTCTTATTAGTAGCAGGAGATTGTTCCTTGGACATCCATTTTATTTTCTCAATGTGTACAGGACTGTCTTTGCAGATTTCAAGGCTTCTTCAAGATCTTTAAAAAGTTATTCATTATCCTATACTAGATTATCAATTCTGTATTCATAGCCTCTTCTCTCAAAGGATAATCGATTCACCTTATACTAAAGTTGCATGGCTTATGCATGTATCTCCTGAAATGCATCCAATAGCATGTGGTACTTGACCTATATTGGTTCATTCTCAAATTCACGATCACTATCATCATCAGATTGTGCAGAGCCTGCCATGAATCATAAATTTGACTCCTCTTCAACACTATAATCATCATCACTTGAAGAGTCTTCATCATTGTTTTCCCAGGCAATATAAGCTTTCCTTTTGCTTCCTGTTCTTGTCCTGAGGATACTTGGTGAATTCTTTCTGCTTGTTCTTCAAGTCTGGATAGTCAGGCTTGATATGACCATCCTTTCCACATTCATATCATTTTACAGTGTTTCTTCTTGAGCTCTTCTTTCCTCTTGAAAAACCTGCATTGTTAGTTGCAGAATTTTTATTCTTCATGAATCTGTTAAATTTTCTCACCATCATATTCATCATTTCCTTTTCTGGTACATCTGCATCTAATTCAGTTTCAGGTTCAAGAATCTTTGTAGCTTTCTTGCTTGTGGCCTTTAGAGCAATTGATTTCTTCTCTTCAATTTCTTCTTCCTCCTTTAGCCTCCCAAGCTCCAATTCATGTTCTTTGAGTTTTCCAAATAACGTAGCCATGTTCATGCTGGTCAAGTCTCTTGATTAAGATATTGTAGTGACTTTCGGCTGCCAGCTTCTGTTGAGGATTTTCAGAATCTTTATGTTGATTTCTTCTTTATCAAACACTTTCCCGAGAGCCATGAAGTGATTGACTATGTGTGTGAATTGTTTCTGTACTTCATAGATGGTCTCTCCCGCTTTCATTATGAATAGCTCATACTCTTGTATGAGAGAATTCTTTCTAGCCCTTTTCACTTCATTTGTTCCTTCGTGTGTGACCTCAAGAACCTCCCACATTTGTTTAGCAGTTTTACATTGGGAAATCCTGAAAAATTCATCCATGGTTAGTGCAGAAGCAATAACATTTCTAGCCTTAACATCATATTGAGCTCTTCGGTTCTCATCTTGAGTCCACTCTGAAAAAAATTTCAACACAACTTTTCCATTTAAAACATGACTGGGCTCATATGGACCGTTAAGAGTTGCATCCCAAACTCCTTTATCCACCGATTCAAGAAAGATTTGCATCCTTATTTTCCAAAAAACATAATTTTCTCCAACAAATAGTGGTGGTCTATTTGTTGAAGCACCTTCACCAAAGGTCTGAGAATTGAAAGCCCTTTTACAGGATTAGTCGATTTAATGAAAATAGTAATCGACTAGTTTTTCAAATATTTTATGAAAACCAGCTCTGGTTCCAATTGTTAAAATAGAATGGCTCAATTTCTCACACCACGAAGGGGGTGAATTGGTGAAGTATAAAATTTAAAACTTTCAAAATCTTTTTCACCAAAAGAGATGCCTTTATACTTTTCTTGAAACGCAAGTTAAAAGATTTTCAATGCAGCGGAAATTTAATCAAATGCATGTAAAGTATAATCAATTGAATGTAATAGAGTAGGGAAAAGAAAGATCAAACGCTAAGTTTTTATACTGGTTCGGTAAAGCCTACATCCAGTGTCCTTCCAACCACAGGAAGCCAATGCACTATAATGATCAAGGTTTTTACAACAAGGTTTTTATAGAGACCTTAGGTCAAAAATATAAAATACCTCTCTAACCCTTTAATCAAAATATAGGAAATACACAAACAGACTAGCAGCAAGAATCCCCTCTCCTACAGTCCCCCCTTTCAGGCAACCTCAAAGTCAAGAATGCAGTTCCTTCTTCCTGTAATCACAATAGGGAACTCAACCCAATCTTTAGCAGATTGTAGAACCTGATCGTGCAGTAGACACCCAAATGTGCAGATAGATCAGACTTTGAAAACTCAGCAATTCTTGCTCTTCAAGAAATCACAATTAGTTGATCACCGTGGTCAAACTAGTTTCTTGAAGCTTTTTCTCTTTCTATAAACTTTTCACTTTTCTGCAAAAGAATATGAAAATGTTAGAATCACAAAAGTCTATATAGAAATCAAATTCGCGTCAATATATAGATGAACTCGTATCCAACGCAACATAATCGACTTTGCGACTAATGTAGTCGAATACACCAATTCAATTATAACAGATAATAGTAGTCAAAGCAATTAATTGAATTCACAATTAATGCAGTCGAATAACATTTAATGCTTGAAAAAGTTTGTGCAAATACACGAGCTTTAATTGATTCACCCCATAATGTAATCGATTTCAAATTGTTGTTTTGCCACACATTTAATTTCAACATTAGTGCTTGTGGTTTTTCCATCCAAAAACATGTGTCATGCATTCATGTATAAAATCACATATATAAGACAATGAAATGCAAGGAACAACACAACAACAACACAATCATGTTCTTATATATGCATATAACATGTAAGCATAGAACATGTAACACATAAAACACATGTGTTATTAATTATGTGTTGTTATCATCAAAAACTCAGATATTACTGAGATTGTGGGTTCAGCTAAACCAGTGCTCCCCCTATCAACAATCTCAACCCTTTCGATGAATATATTGATACTAGTGTTAATCAAATGCACTCTAGGAAGTCTATAGATGCAAGTGATTCTGCTAGAGAGGAAGAGGAAACCGAAGAAATTCATGAAGAAGAAACTTCTGAACACATAGCTGATCCTCCTAGAGCAAAATCGATTAAGGAGTGGAAAACGCCGAGAAATGTCTCAACCAGTAGTATCATTGGAGATATAACAAGAGGAGTTTCCACTAGGCGGCAACTCAATCAATTTTGTATGAATGTAGCATATGTGTCTAAGATTGAACCCAAGAATATTTAGGCTACACTTACGGATGCAAACTAGATTATGGCCATGCAAGAAGAGTTGAATCAGTTTAACAGAAACAACATGTGGGAACTTGTTCCAAGAACTGAAACTCTACAGGTGATAGGCACAAAGTGGGTTTTTAAAAAAAAATGGATGATTCAGGGGAAATCATCAAGAATAAGGCCAGATTAGTTGTAAAGGGCTACAGTTAAGAAGATTTTATCGATTATGATGAAACTTACGCTCCAGTAGTCAGATTGAAAGCAATAAGGATTTTTCTAGCCATTGCTTTATAATGAAATTCAGATTGTACCAAATGGATGTTAAGAGTGCGTTTCTAAATTGGTATATTGTTGTTGAATTGGCAAGTGTACCAAATCACACAAGTAATATAAAATGGTAAGACCAAGTATCATGTCCCAAAGGACTCTCGGCACTAGACAGTTGTGTGATAACTCGATTAATTAAGACTTAAAGAAAACAAGATCATTGGTTTCTGATGCAAAGACAGAAAATTAAATATGAATGCAGTTTGATCAATAGTAGAATAACACAGTGATGAACGAATGTTTTTTAATATGAGATGAGTATGTTGTTGGGGTTAGATTTCACCAAGTTCCCTCTCATGTATGTAAGAATTCTTCTTTATGCATTAATGTTAACGTCACTCACTAAATCACTTAAACCCGATCCTTCGGCAAAATAAGCCTGTCCTTAATCACCAGTTCATGCAATTCCTAGCATTCCTAGTAATTAGATGTGAAGATCAAGAGCTTTAAGACGGCCAAGACTCATACCCTCATCCCTGAGAAATGTTACTCTTGGGATTAATTCAACAAGAACCTGAATTGTAAGGAACCTCCTGACACTCATCCAATTCATACATCATGTTATGAATGAGTTAAACAAAGCATGTAATAAGCACATATGAATTACTCTAACAATTAATGAAAAAGCATGTGTTATTAAGAATCAATTCAAATACATGAGAGTTCACAAGGTTACATCATCCCGCAACAACAAATAGAGTTTAGTTCACCATAGACATGGTGAAACTAGATGAACAATGGAGAAGAATGAGATAGAAAAACCCTAAGAGTAGAAGATGGAAGCTCCCGCATCTAAATCCGCCTTGAGAGTGTGAAAGAGTGTGTTGTTGTGCTCCTCAAGCCAAAGATACAAAAAATAGGACGTCTGGGTCCTTTAAATAGAGCGAAGACATAACATAAACAAGGCCTAAGCCTGTGTCACTAGCGCTCAAGCGCCCAGCTTAGGGCGCCTGAATGGTGAGCGGTGGTTTCCTACGCTTAAGCCTCACAAAGGTCGCCCAAGCTTCGTGCTTCTAACGCTCAAGCGCCCAAAAGGGGCGCCCGGGCGGTGAACGGCACTGTTATGCGTTTAAGCCTCCAAAATAGTGCCCAAGCTTCGTGCTTCTGACGCTCAAGTGCCCCAAAAGGGGCGCTTGGGCGGGGAGCAGCACTCTTCTACGCTTAAGCCTCCAAATGGGGCGCCCAAGCTTTGAGCAATCCTCCCTTCTAGTGCTTTTCCAGGCCTTTCTGAGCTCCATCTCCTTGGCACTTCATCTCTGCTTTCCATATTATATCATTTCCTGCCAAAACAAGGGGAATAAGTCATAAAATCATCAAATTCAACCTCAACTCTCTTATTCACACAACTTAACAGAAAAACATGATTCTAAGCAAGTTTCTAAGCAGAAAAGAGTGTATTTAGTATCAAAATTACATCACATATAAGGGTATTTTCAATCGTTATCATATATCAAGGACGAAGTCTACGTGGAACAACCACCAGGCTTTAAAGACTATGAGCATCTAGATCATGTCTTCAAACTGAAGAAGGCCCTGTATGGACTGAAATAGACACCAAGATCTTGGTATGAGTGACTAAGTGAATTTCTGGTAAAGAAGGAATGTAGATTCAACCCTTTTCATCAAAAATTCCAAAAATTATAGATTGTATGTACAAATTTATGTTTAACTCATTCAATTGCATGATTATTGATTTTGTCACTATGGACACATATGAGAAAATCTAGAACTGGGAAATTCTTCCAAAATCAATATTAACTAGACATAGGAATAGGAGCGTTGGTTGCTTTTAAGCTTTTGTGCGAATGTAATGCATGATTAATTGCTAGGGAGACAAGACATTGTGAACTAGTAATTAGGAGTAGGCTTTCTTCACCGAGACATCGGGTTTAAGGTAAATTAGAAAGTGGCATTAACATTAATGAAGAAGATGAATTCATAAATACATGAGAGTGGATAGGATAAGTCGGAAACCCCAACAACATAAGCATTCATTATTTTATATAAATCACCTTTGCATCTTTCAATCCAATTGATCAAACTTGCATGCATATTTATTTTCCATAATACAAACACAATGATTTCGTTTACAAGTCCTAATTAATAAAGAAATCATATGAATGTTTAGGTCGTGAGTCTCTAGGGAAACGATACTTGGTCTTACCAATTATTATTACTTGATACGATTCGGTAGACTTGCCGAAGTGTTCACAAGTTTTTGGCGCCGTTGCCGGGGACTCGTGGTTTAACTATTTTATTCATGTGATTATTGATTAGTTTTGACTTGATTTTTTTTTATTATTTTTGTTTTTTTTTAAGTTCTTTTAGGGTTTGTTTTCTTGTGTATGCAGGGTATAATTCGGACTAGAAGCAAGAAAACAACAGAACCTCTTCTTGAAGGATTGGACAAGAGTAGATGGAGAAGGAGAATCCAAACATCTAGAGAATTATTTCCTTCTCCAGAGACACTTTTACAACTGATAACAGTTGAAAAACTATTATTTTCATGCTTAAAATTGATATTAAAATCAACCTTTAGACTTAGAAACTAGCTAGAAATCATGCCTTTTATCTTTATTTTCAGAAATAAGAGAGCTGGACAGGTTTATGCTTGATTTGAGTGTTTTTGTGCAGGTTTTAAGGTGAATTTAGTGAAAAGAGTGAAGAAGGAGAGAAGTGACATTAGAAAAGACAAGAAAGAGTGCAAAAAGAGAAGACGAAGGCACCGCTCAGCGGTAATTTACCGCTGAGCGGCACTCAAGGGGTCACGTTGGAACCGCTGAGGGGCAAAATGGCCGCTGAGGGGAAGAAAGAAGACGCGCAACCACCGCTGAGCGGTAAATACCGCTGAGCGGCACTTTTTGGGCTTGGGCTTTTGTAATCTTTTGTAACTCTAGAATAGTATATAAGGACTTGCACGTCCTAGGGTTAGGGATCTTTGGCAGAAACGAGGCAAACACTCTCTCTTCCACCCCTTTGAAGGAGGATCTTGGATGCTCAGGCTACCTCTTCACCTTTTTAGGGTTTATTCTTTCATTCTTTCATTGTTCATCTAGGTTCACCATGAATATGGTGAACTAAACCTTGTATGTTTGTTGGGGAATCAATGTAATCTCTTGAAGCTCTCATATATGGAATTTATGCTTGCATCTTAATCTAAGACTTATGCTTTCTTTCATCATTAGTTAGGGTTTTTCCTCTTTGCTTAATGCTTGCATTGTTTAACTCATTCTATTGCATGATTATTGGTTTTGTCGATACGGACACGTACGGGGAAGTCTAGATCCGGGGAATTTCTCCCAATATTATACTGACAATATTATATTGGTTGTCGTTAAGCTCCTGCACTCATGAACTAATCATTAGGAATGCTAGGAATTGTATGAACTATTTGATTAGGGAGAAGCCATCTAGAATGGTACTTTAGAGAGTGGCATTAACAATGATGATTTGAATGTTGAATTCCTAAAATGTATGAGAGTGGATGAGATGAAATTGACCCCCAACAACATATTCATTCATATAATCCATTGAAAGTGTTTATCTTTTGTCTTTGCCATTGATCAATTCATGCATACATGTTTAGTTTTCGTCTTGCATAATATAATCCAATTATTTCGTTTGTAAGTCTTAGCTAATCAACAAACCACACAACTAAACTAGGCCGTGAGTCCTTTGGGAAGAACGATAATTGGTCTTACCAAGTTTATTACTTGAACGATTCGGTCATACTTGCCGATTGTGAAACAAGTTTGTGACATCATATTTTGGTGCTTACAAATTTGTCCATCAAGTTTTTGGCGCCGTTGCCGGGGACTCGTGGTTTAACTGGTTAATTTGTGTGATTATTGATTATCTTTGACTTTACTTTTGAATTTCTGTTTTTATTTTTTCTGTTTTTATTTTATTTTATTTTATTTTATTTTTCTGTTTTTTTATCTTTTAGATTAGGTTAGATTAGATTTTATTTTATTTTATTTTATCTTTTAGATTAGGTTAGATTTTATTTTTTTTAGATTAGATTTTATTTTATTCTATCTTTTAGATTAGGTTAGATTTTATTTTTTTTAGATTAGGTTTTATTTGATTCTATCTTCTAAATCTTTTTATCTTCTGAATATATATCTTCTTCTATATCTTTTTGTGCTAACAACTATTTCCTAGAGTTTTGTGCCTAATGTCTGCAGAATGCAATTTGGTCAAGAATTTAACTATATGGGCACTCAATTCTACCAAAGTAATCTCAACCAATGGTGGGAACCTCACTCAAGCATGGATCAAAGCCAATTTTGGCAAGCTGCCGGACAATTTGAGAACCAACCACAACAACAATGGCAGCAAAAATCCTCTCTATCAGAAAGTTTGGAGGACACCCTTCAACGATTTTTGAAAAGTTCCGACTCTACTCAGAAAAGCATTGAAGAATCATGTAAAAGGATGGAGATGCACTTTAGTTACATTAGTCAGAGATTGGATGATGAGGTTAATACTGAAGTTAACCTTAAGGAGGAAGGGCAAACCAATGTCACTGAAAGTGACAAGATTCTTGATGAGAAAAGAATAGAGGGAGATGCGGAAAAGATAGAGAGAAAAGAGAAAGAAGAGTTGAGTGAGAAAAATAACGATGAAGAAAAAGAAAAAGAAGTGGTTGAGAGAGAAGAGAGAAAGAAGATTTGGGTGAAAATAAAGAAGTTGAAAAGAAAAAGAAAAGGGAAGAAAAAAATAAAAGAAAAGAAAAAGAGAAAATTGAGGGAGAGAAAAAGGAAGAAAAAGAAGATGAGAGGAAAGAAGAAGAAATCATATGAAAAATCACATCCTCATCTAAAGAAGAATCATAGGAAGGAAAAGAAGTTCAAGTGCTTTATGGAAATCTTCAAGAAATTGGAGATTAAAGTTCCTATGATTGAGACACTGCAACAGGTTCCTGGTTTGATCAAATTTCTGAAGAAGTTCAGTAGAAAGAAGAAAAAGAAGAAGGAACTCGAGTTTGGGTCAAGCTAATGACGTTAAAAGAGCGCTTGCTGGGAGGCAACCCAGTGATTTAAGAACTTTTGATTTTATTTTGGTTTTGTAATTTTTAAGTTGTGGACTTTATTTTGTAACTATTTTGTTGGAGATAGCATCTACTGAAGGATGCTAGGTGGTTAAGTATCTACTGAAGGATACTAGGTTTGTAACACCTACTGATGGGTGTTGGTAAGAAATTTTGCACCTACTGATGGGTGCTGGTAAGTTTGAAACACCTACTGATGGGTGTTGGTGGATTTTGGGTCAGGCTCGTGACGTTAAACAAGCGCTACCTGGGAGGCAACCCAGTTGATTGATTGTTTTTGTTTGTTTATTTTTAGTTAGGATTTGCATAAGCATTTTTAACATTGAATTGCAGGGAACCTATGAGGGACATGTAGGGAAGGCACGTAGGTCAAGAAAAGAAGGAGAGGAGCACTTCACGAAAGTGCCGCTGAGCGGCAATTACCGCTGAGCGGTACTATCGCTGATGGGCTTAAGTTCCCCTTAGCGGGACCCCAGCCCATTAGGGTATTTTTATACCCCAAGCTGTGTTTTAGGGTTTATTTTCTGGCTTCTCTCTGCACAAACACTTCCACACACATTCTCTTAGGTTTTCCACATCTTTTCACTCTTCCCTCTTTAGAAAATCTCTCTTTCACTCACTTTTTCACTAGTGTGCCATCAAAGTTTGGGGTTGGAAGAGAGCATTCTAGGTTGGAAGCATTCTCATATCATCTAGCATCTCCACCCAAGTAAGTAAAATGCATTTGGTTCATTCTAGGTTCTTGAATTTGAATGTGATTGTCAAAGCATGAATATTTAGGGGTTTTGATTTCTATGCATGATTTGATGATATATTTGATGTTTGAACCGATTAAACTGCATGATTATGAACTGGAAATATGAAAATTGCATTTGGGTGGAGTTAGGAAAGCTTCAAAACAAGATTTTCAAAAATCTGCAGAGTCACCGCTGAGCGGCATTTACCGCTGAGCGGCACTCTGCCAGATTTGATCTTTCTGGTTTGTTGCGTGGTGCTGGTGCCGCTGAGGGGAAATTCTGACCCTCAGCGGTGGTTTAGCTTCGAAAGGAGTTGTGTTCTATGTTTTACTAATGATTAACATCATGTTTTGTGGTTTTGGTTTGTGTTTTGAATGCAGGAATGGCATCCTCTTCAGGAAAGAGATTGAAAACCATGGCAACTAAGAGGAAAGAAAAGGAACCAGAGCAACCCCACTCTAGCAGGTTCCTCTCTAGGAAACATGAGAAGCACTTTAGGGTGGTTCAGGACAGGAGACTTCTAATGGAGAGAAAGGTTGGAATGATACCTAACTTTGCTCCTCAATTTGGAGAGCAAGTGTTAGGGAATGATTGGGGAAAGCTAGCCACTTATCCAGCACCTGCCAACATAGCTGTGGTCAAGGAATTCTACACCAATGCAAAGAAGATTGGTGATCATCCAGTTGAGAATTATTTGGGCTATGTCAGAGGCCATGCTATCAGGTTTGATCCTGATTCTATCAACAACTTCCTGGATACTGTGTGGGCTGGTGAGCAATGTCAGTTTTCTCTTAGCATGGAGGAAGGTGCTGACTTTGAGGATGTTGAGAGAGTAATGTGTATACCTGGAGGACACTTCCAAAGGAATAGATCTGGCGCAGTGGTTAACATTAGGAGGACAGATTTGACTCCTCTTGCAAAGTATTGGATGGCATTTTCTCATGCCAACATTCAGCCATGTTCACATGTGTCAGATATTACTCTCAGCAGGGCACTATTCATCTACTGTGCTATCAGAAACTTGAATGTTAATATTGGGCAGGTAATAGCTGATGAAATCAGTGTATGTGCTAACACCTCAAACAACAAAGCACCACTAGGACATCCTTCTTTGATCACTCACCTTTGCAAGCTAGCAGGGGTGGACACTTCTGTTCCACCATTTGAGAGGCCAAGAAAAGCTATTGATGAGGCTTATTATAGACAGTACTGTGGAGGTGAGGATGTAGCTCAGCCAGTTCCACCACGCCGTGCTCGTAGAGAGAGAGGGCCAGCACAGAGCCAGACATCTGCTGATGCACATGAAGCAGAACCATTTCAGATGAGGGACATGTATATGTCTCTTATAGGTGCTCAGTTGCAGTCCATTCACAGAGGGCAGGTGGCCACTGCTGAGATGATAGTGGGGATGTATGATAATCCTCCAGCCCACAGGTGGACTATGGATGAATTCCATAATGTCGTAGCTTGGCCAGAAGAACCAGTACAGGGAGGAGGAGCTGGAGCAGCTGAAGCTTCAGCACGAGATATGGAAGAAGATGAAGCTGAGGAGGAGGATGCATTTGATGAAGATGAAGATGAGGAGGAAGAGGAAGATACAGAGGACAGCTCAGACTGATGAGGAGTTGAGATAGCATTTACTGATGAATGCTATCATGTGATTATGCTTTTGCGGTTTAAGTTTTCTGAACTTATTTGTTTTTGTTTTTAGATTAGGGTTTGATGTACTCTATTGAACACCTGGTTTTGTGTGATGGTTTGCTATTAACTGTGATTGTTTGATAAGTAATGTTTGATGATGCTTATTGATTGATTGATGTTGAGATGATGTGCACATAAAATGCTTATACAGGTGATTCACAAGCTTTGTGAACAAATGCATGATATCATGATTGTGATTGTGAAATTAAGCAGGGTGTATGTCAAATGTGAATGAGCTTATATGTGAGGTTTTGAGCTCCAGAGTTGTTATTGTTGAATGCTATTACTTTGAAAGCATGAATGATTTTGCCCAGGTTTTTTATGATTGAATCAATTGCTTGTTTTGCATCATATGATCAAGGCCGTGTTGTTGAAACCCTTTTTATTGGCCAAATACATAAAATTAGCCCACTAAAAGAGGACACTTTGTGTTCTATCCTTTGAACCCTTAGCCTTGAACATACACTGAAAACCCTTGATTGAAAATCTTTACCTTGAGTTAAGTAGAAGATCTTGTGTGGTATTGTTAAATGTTCAAGTTTGGGGTTGTTGGGAAAACATAAAAAGCATTGAGCTAAGAGCTAAAAAGTAAGAATATGCAAAGAAAAAGAAAAGAAAAGAAAAAGAAGTAAAGCTCAATGCAATTGCAATTGTAAAAGGCAAGTTGGGAATGAATAAGATAATTGTGTGTTATGATTCTCTTAACTCAAGGATTTTGCGATCCAAAAAAACCAATTTTCTTGTTAGCCCAGCCACATTATAAGCCAGTGAAAAGTCCTTTTGATGATGCATGCTTGTGATTGTTTTGATTGTGGTAAAATGAAAGGCAAAGTTGATTCATGTGACATTGTAATAGTGGAGTGAATGAGCGAAACACTGTACCTTTTATACACTTGTGTGTTGACAACCCTCACCACAAAGATTTGACCAAAGAACTGAAGAGATGGCTGGAGAAAATAATGGCAGACACACTCTGGCAGATTACACCACTATTGTTGGCCCTCGTCACTTTAACAGCATTGCAAGGCCGAGGGTCAATGCTACAAATATGGAGGTGAAACCGACATTGATACAATTGGTGAAGAGCAACCAATTTAATGGACTATCTCATGAAAGTCCATATGAGCACTTGACTACATTCAACGAGATTTGCAACACTGTAAAGATCAATGGTGTACCAGATGAAGTTATAAAGCTAAGTTTGTTTCCTTTCTCATGGGGAGGCAATGCTAAGTTATGGTTGAATTCTTTCCCAGAGGATAGCTTTACTGAATGGGAAGTTGTGGTTTCAAAGTTTTTGAACAAGTACTTCCCACAGTCCAAGATCAACAAAGGGAAGCAAGAAATTTCCTCTTTCAGGCAAGGTATGGAGGAAACGCTAGGTCAAGCATGGGATAGATACAAGAGCTTGTTGAGAAAGACGCCCACTCATTGCTTTGATGCAGCAACAGTAGTCATTCTTTTCCTTGGAGGTCTTGGTTCACAAACCAAATTGATGCTAGATGCCTCAGTTGGAGGTAATATCAAGTGTAAAACTCTAGAGGAAGCTTTTGAATTGATAGACAACATGACTACTAATGACAATGAGATGCATAGTGAAAGAGAAGCTCCACCTCAATAGAAGGGAGTCCTAGAATTGCAATCTCAAGATGCCTTGCTTGCAAAAAATAAAATCATAACTCAATAATTGGGGAATTTGACAAAGACACTTGCTTAGTTGCCAAAGGAGCTGAAGAACGTTTCACAGGTTCATCAACAACTCTGTGAATTATGTGGTGGTGACCATATCAATGGTCAATGTGCTTTTCCAGTGGAGGCCCTAGAAGATGTCAATTTTATGGGCAATCAATTTCAAAATCAATCCCAATACCGCCAAGGGAACTTTAACCAAGGGTGGAAACCTCACCCAAGCATGGGTCAAGGTCAAAATGGACAAGCTCGACAAGCAGGACAATTTAATAGACCACAGCAGCAACAATCATTATGGCAACAAGTCTCTGCATTAAATGAGAGATCGACAAAGCTAGAAGACACTCTTCAACAAATTATCCAGGTGATTATCTCTAATCACAAAAGCACTGAAGCTACTATAAGAAATTTGGAGATGCGAGTTGGCCAGCTGGCCAAGAAGATGAAAGATAAAGCAGAAAAGCAATTTGGGGCTAACACTGAGGTTAACCCTAAAGAAGAGTGTAAAGCTATTGTGAGCATGGATGAGGAGAGGGTGGAAGAGAGCAAAGAAAAAGTTGAGTTAGAAAAGAAAGACGAAAGAAAAGAGAGAATATGTGAGGGTGAGTGATGAGTCGATATTTTCTTGACTCCACCTAGTTTATTGTACCGGATTTAATTAGGGAATTGTGCTTAATTGTACCCAATATCCTACAAATGCTACTTTTCATGAATGATCAATCAACTAAGCATGGATGCTCATGTGCTCATGGAATCTTTCCTCACTAGATAAAGTGTTTCACTCAAACACACAAGTGTATAAGAGGTAATCACTCATTCACTCTACTATCATAATGTCACAAGAATTTACTTTGCCTTTCATTTAACCATAATCAAATACATTCACAAGCATGCATCATCACAAGGACTTTTCAATGGCTTATAATGTGGCTGGGCTAACAAGAAAATTGGTTTTTCTAGATCACAAAACCCTTGAGTTAAGAGAATCATATAAACACAACCATTCTTACTTATTCCCAACTTTCCTTTGCATTGAGCTTTGCTTTTTCTTCTCTTTTCTTTCTCTTTTTCTTTTTCTTTTCACATACTTAGTTCTTAGCTCTTAGCTCAATGCTTTCAATTTCCCTTTCATAACTTCCCAACAACCCCAAACTTGAACATTTATCAATACCACCAAATATTTTCTACTTAACTCAAGGTAAAGCTTTTCACAAGGGGTTTTCAAGTCATGTTCAAGGCTAAGGGTTCAAAGGATAGAACACATAGTGCTCTCTTTTAGTGGGCTAAATTCATGCATTTGGCTAACAAAAGGGTTACCAACAAATGGCCTTGATCATATGATGCAAACAGGCAATTGATTCAATCATAGAAAACCTGGGCAAAATCATTCATGCTTTCAAAGTAATAGCATTCAATCACAAACAAATCTGGAGCTCAAAACCTCACATATAAGCTCATTCACATTCCACTTGTACACATCCTGCTTAGCATCATAATCACAATCACAACATCAAGCATTTGTTCACAAAGCTTGTGAATCACCTGTATAAGCATATAATGTGCACATCTCAACATCCATCATCATTAAAGTATCATCAAGCATTACTTATCAAACAACAATCATAAGCAAACCATCATAACAGACCAAGTTCAAATTGAGTACATCAAACCCTATTCTAAAAACAAAAACAATTAAGTTTAGAACATAAAACCAACAAAAGCATAAATCCTACTCCAGTGCTGATAGCATTCATCAGTAAATTCTATCTCAGCTCCACATCAGTCTGAGTTGTCATCTGTATCCTTCTCTTATTCCTCATCTTCAGCATCCTCAAATGCGTCATCCTCATCATCATCAACATCATCTTCATCCATCTCCATAGCTGAAGCTTCAGCTGCTCCAGTTCTACCGCCTTCGGCCTGCTCCTCTGGCCAAGCTACTACATTATGGAACTCCTCCATAGTCCCCCTGTGTGGAGGAGGTGTATCATACATTCCAACAATCATCTCAGTAGTGGCCACCTGCCCTCTGTGGATAGCCTGCAACTGTGCACCTATAAGAGACATATACATGTCCCTCATTTGGAAAGGCTCTGCTTCATGTGCCTCTGTAGATGCCTGACTCTGTGCTTGTCCTCTTTCTCTTTGAGTATGGCGTGGTGGAACTGGCTGAGTTGCTTCCTCACCTCCACAGTATTGTCTGTAATAGGCCTCCTCAATTGCTTTCCTTGGCCTCTCAAATGGTGGAGCAGAAGTATCCACCCCAGCTATTTTGCATAAGTGTGTGATCAAAGAAGGATGTCCTAATGGTGCTTTGTTGTTTGTTGTGTTAGGGAACATACTTATCTCATTACCTATTACCTGCCCAATATTGACATTCAAATTCCTGATCGCACAGTAAAGGAGGAGTGCTCTGCTAAGAGTGATGTCTGAAACATGAGAACATGGCTGAATGTTGGCATGAGAAAATGTCATCCAATACTTTGCAAGAGGATTCAAGTCAGTCCTCCTAATATTTACCACAGAACCAGTTCTGTTTCTTTGAAAATGTCCTCCAAGTATGCATAGAACACTCTCCACGTCATCAAAATCACTGCCCTCTTCCATACATAGAGCAAACTGGCACTGCTCACCAGTCCATACCATACCCAAGAAGCTGTTCATAAAGTCACGATCATACCTAATAGCGTGGCCTGACATAGCCTAGGTAATCCTCAGTTGGATAATCACCAATCTTCCTTGCATTGGTGTAGAATTCTTTTACCACAGCTATATTGGCTGGTGCTGGGTATGTGGCTAGCTTTCCCCAATTCCTTCCCAACAGTTGCTCTCCAAACTGAGGAGCAAAGTTAGGTATCATTCCAACTTTCCTCTCCATAAGAAGCCTCCTATCTTGTACCACCTTAAAGTGTTTCTCATGTTTGCGAGATAGGAACCTACTAGAATGGGGTTGATCTGGTTCCTTTTCTTTCCTTTTTGATGCCATGGTCTTCACTCTTTTGCCTGAAGAAGATGTCATTCCTACATCAAACACAGATTACAAAACCACAAGACATGTTGTTAATCATTAGTATACCATATACAACACCCTATTTCCAAGCTAAACCACCGCTGAGGGTCAAAATCACCCCTCAGCGCCACCAGTGCATGAATCCATTACACAATGCAGCAAAAATCACAAGTCTGTCAGAGTGCCGCTCAGCGGCAATTTACCCCTTAACGGTAAATCTGCAGAATTTTGAAAAACTTCTTTTGACTTATCCTAACTCCACCCAAATACAATTTTCATGTTTCCAGCTTAAAATGAAACAGCTCAATCGGTTCAAACATCAATTAATTCATCAAATCATGCATACGAATCAAAACCCCTAAAAATTCATGCTTCAACAATCAAATTCATGCTCAAGAACCCTAGAATGAAAAATGCTTGACTTACTTGGGTGGAGATGCTAAATGAGTAGAGAATGCTTTCAACTTGTGAAGAAATATTGATGCTCTCTCCCAACCCCAAACTTAGATGGAAAACTAGTGGGAAAGTGGGTGGAAAGGAGAAATTTTTAAAGAGGATAGAAGGGAAGATTGTAGAGAACCTTTGGAAAAGTATGAATGAGTGTGTGCAAAGAAGAATCTGAAAATAGAGGCCAAGGCGCGACTTAGGGTATAAAAATACCCTAATGGGCTCGAGTTCAGCTAAGGGGCAACCTAAGCTCATCTGCGACACTACCGCTCAGCGGCACTTTCGTGAAGTGCTCTACTTCTTCCTAGCTTAACCTAGGTGCCTCCTACTAATGCCCCTCACTTGCTTCCTGCAATAAAACTCTCATGTCGCTCATGCATCCAAAGCCCTATCATGCAACTGAAGCAGAACAAAAAAAAAAATCAATCAACTGGGTTGCCTCCCAGGTAGCGCTTGTTTAACGTCATGAGCCTGACCCAAACATCCACCAACACCCATCAGTAGGTGTCAAACCTAGTATCTTTCAGTAGATACTTCCATCTAGCATCCTTCAGTAGATGTTATACCCAAAAATTTACAGAAGTAATGTCAAAATTATAAAGATTTACAAAACCAAAATAAAAATAAAAGAAAAATTGTCCTCAAATCACTGGAATGCCTTCCAGCAAGCGCTCTTTTAACGTCACTATCTTGACCCAATAAAGCTCATGTTCCATCCTTATGGTTGATGTTCATATCACACCAACTCATCAACTGCTTCCGGTCCACTTTTCTGACTCTTCTGGAATGTGGAGACTCTATCTCTATCATCTCATTTTCTTTGTAGTCTTTCACAACCCACAACTTGTTTTTGAATTTCACAGGTTTACCAAGTTGGACTCGTTCTTGCATCAAGTCATCATGGACCTTTCTTCCTTTCTCAATCTTTTCTTCTTCCTGTACCTGAAACAAAAAACAATGTTTACCTTTTACCTTTGGCTTTTCATCATTTTGGCTAGTCATGAGTACATCTTGATATGTAGTTTTATTACTAGCTTCTTCCTCCTGCATCTGCTCCTCTTCTTTGAAGACATCTACAACAACTTTTTCTTCTAGGTCTTGGAATACCACTATGCCTTCATCCACATCAATGATGACTTTGGCCGTTTTCATAAACGGTCTTCCGAGAATAAGGGGTATCCTTTCATCCTCCATTTCCATCACCACAAAGTCCACCAAGAACTGTAGTTTGCCTACACAAATTATAACATCCTCTGCTATACCATAGGGATTCTTTGAGAATCCATCTGCCATCAATAAATTCATCTTTATAGGTTTCACATCAAGATCACCAATCTGCTCAAGTAAGGAATAAGGCATCAAATTAACACTTGATCCTAAATCAAGTAAAGCTTTCTTTATCCTTTTCTTCCCTATAACGCATGGAATGGAAAAACCTCCTGGATCTTTTGCTTTTGGAGGGAAAGGATTCTTTTTTACAACTTTATACTTCTTTGTCTCATCATCTCTACGTCTTTTCTTTGTAGAGACTTCTTCCTCAAGCTTTGTATAAACTTCAATATGCTGTAATATCTCCTTAAAAGGTACATCATCATCCAACATCTTAAAAATTTGTGTATAATCAAACTCACGATCTGTGGGAAAAGGAAGAATATTTTCACTCATCATCTCTCTTGTTTCTTTTTTTTCTTTTCTCTCTTCTTTTTCTTTCTTTTCTCTCTCTTCTTTTTCATTCTCTCTTTCTAACTCAACTGTTTCAACATTTGCACTCACTAACACCTTACATTCTTTCCTGGGGTTAACCTCAATATTAGCCCCAAAAAATTTTCCAGGCCTTTCTTCCAACTGCTTAGTAATTTGACCCATTTGCATCTCCAAGTTCTTAATAGCAGCATCAGTGCTCTTTTGAGTGGATTCAATTCTCTGTATGAATTGCTGAAGACTTTCTTCCATCCTTATTGATCTTTCATTAAGTGTAGCAATTTGTTGCCATAAGGTGGGTTGTTGTTGTTGCTTATTGAATTGCCCTGATTGTCTAGCTTTCCCACTTTGTCCTTGACCAATGCTTGGGTGTGGTTTCCATCCTTGATTGAAATTCCCCTGACGGTATGGAAATTGATTGGCCATAAAGTTAACATCCTCTAAAGCTTCTACTGGAAAGGCGCATTGACCATTGATATGGTCACCACCACATAATTCACACATCTGTGGTTGAATCTGTGCAACAATCTTTAACTCTTTTGGCAATTGTGCAAGTGCCTTTGTGAGACTCTCCAATTGTTGAGTTATTATTTTGTTCTGAGCTAGCAAAGCGTCATGGGATTGCAACTGTAGAACTCCTTTTTGTTGAATAGAAGCTCCTCTTTCACTGTTTAGCTCATTATCACTAGTAGCCATGTTTTCAATTATTTTCGTGGCTTCCTCTGGAGTCTTCCATTTGATATTGCCTCCAGCTGAGGCGTCTAGCATCAACTTGGTTTGTGAACCAAGTCCTCCAAGGAAGAATAGGACTACTTCCACTTCGTCAAACCCATGCGTGGGAGTTTTTCTTAGTAAGCTTTTGTATCTATCCCATGCATGACCCAGTAATTCCTCCATGCCTTGCTTAAAAGATGATATCTCTTGCTTTCCTTTATTTACCTTGGACTGTGGAAAGTATTTGTTTAAGAACTTTGTGACTACATCTTCCCACTCTGTAAAGCTCCCTTCTGGAAAAGAATTCAACCAAAGCTTAGTGTTGCCTCCCAATGAGAATGGAAACAGGCTAAGTTTGATTGCCTCATCAGGCACCCCATTTATCTTCACTGTATTGCAAATTTCATTAAATGTAGTGAGGTGCTCATATGGGCTTTCATGCGACAACCCATTGAATTGGTTACTCTTCACCAGTTGGATTAATGTTGGTTTTACCTCCATGTTAGCTGCATTGACTCTTGGTCTTGCTATGCTATTGAAATGTTGAGGTCCAACCACATTAGTATAATCAGCAAGAGTTCGTCTGATATTATTATTCTCCATCTCCTCAATGCTATGGTAAGAACCTTGTGGTGATGGTTGTAAGAGATCTTCCGGAGGAGGGAAAAGTTCTCTAGATGTACGGATTCTTCTCCTCTGTCTACTTTCGTCTAAACCTTCAAGAAGAGGTTTCGAGGTTTTCTTGCTTCTAGTTCGGATTGCCTCCTGCATACACAAGAAAACAAGTCCCTAGAAAAATTTTTTAGCACAAAAAGATATAGAAGAAATAATATAAGAGATAAGAAGATAGAATAAAAGCAGAAAACAGAAAAATAAAAACAAAAAACAAAAAATAAAATAAAAACAGAAAATAAAATAAAATAAAATAAAAACAGAAAATAAAATAAAATAAAATAAAAACCGAAAAATAAAATAAAACAAAATAAAAATTAAAACAGAAAAACAGAAAATAAAATAAAATAAAATAATAACTGAAAAATATAAACAGAAAATAAAAACAGAAAAATAAAAACAGAAATTCAAATTTCAAAATTCAAAATTCAAGTCAAAGATAATCAATAATCACACAAATAAACTAGTTAAACCATGAGTCCCCGGCAACGGCGCAAAAAACTTGATGACAAATTTATGAACACCGAAAAACAGTGCCAAAAACTTGTTTAACCCTCGGCAAGTGTGACCGAATCGTATCAAGTAATAAACTCGGTAAGACCAAATATCGTTCTCCCAATGGACTCACGGCCTAGTTAGTTATACGATTTGTTGATTATTTAAGACTTGTGAACAAATTATTGTGGTTTCAAATGCAAAAGACAATAATTAAATATGTATGCATGAGTTTGATCAATGGAAAAGAGGAAAACAAACACGGAATGAATTATATGGATGAGTATGTTGTTGGGGAAATCAATTTCATCTTATCCACTCTCATATATTTTAGGAATTCATCATTCTTTTCATCAATGTTAATGCCACTCTCTAAATCACCTTGCAAGAAAGCCTATCCTTAATTACGAGTTCATACAATTCCTAGCATCCCTAATAATTAATTCTGAAGCACAGAAGCTTAAAGGCAACCAATCTCATATCCCTATGTCTAGGCGATATTACTTTTGGGAGAAATTCCCCGGATCTAGATTTTACCGTATGTGTCCATATCACTAAAATCAATAATCATGACATCGAATGAGTTAAACAATGCATGCTTTAAGAAAAGAGGAAAAACCCTAACTAATGATGAAAGAAAGCATGTATCTCAAATAAGATGTTTAAACACAAATTCCATATATGAGAGTTTCACAAGATTACATTGATTCCCCAACAACAAGAAAGGTTTAGTTCACCATATTCATGGTGAAACAAGATGAACAATAACGAAAGAATGAAAGATAGAACCCTAGAAAGATGAGAAGGTAGCCTTAGCATCCAAGATCTTCCTCCAAGGGGTGGAAAGGTGTGTGTTTGCTTCGTCTCCAGCCAAAGATACAAATCCTAGAAAGTCCTAAAGCTTATATACTATTCGCAATATTACAGAAAAGTGGGCCTAAGCCCAAAATACCACCGCTCAGCGGTAAACTGCCGCTCAGCAGTACTAGCGCAAAGTCCAATCTCCCCTCAGCTGCACTTTCACCCCTCAGCGGAGCCAACGTGTATTCCTGAGTGTCGCTCAGCGGTAAACTGGCGCTGAGAGGTACTTACGGTTTTTCTTCTTTTGCACTTTTTGAGTTCTTTTCTGATTCCATCTCTATCCTTCTTCACTTCTTTCATCAAATTCATCTTAAAACCTGCATAAAACACTGAAATCAAGCATAAACCTGTCCAACTCTCTTATTTATGAAAATATGAACAAAAGCATGATTTCAAGCTAGTTTCTAAGTGTTAAATGTTGCTTTTAGTATCAATTTTAAGAATGAAAATAATAGTTTTTCAACTGTTATCACACGCATCCAAGGAGGGCCAGCAGACTGCTTGCACACGGAGGGCTTCACCACGGTCCAACAAGGAAAGAGGGGGTTGTGTCCAGCAAGAAGTGAAGCAGCGTGCGGCATGGCAATTAGCTTGGTTGCAGCGGAGAGGAGAGTCCAACACGGCCCATGATTAAGCTGACGCGTCCAACATCTTGGAGAAGGGTTTTAAAAAACCGTGGCGCTGGATGGAATGAATGGGAGAGGGTGTCTCGGCTTGGAGCTGGTGCAGCCGCCACCATTGTTGGAGCTCTCGGTCACAACAACAAAGTTTTAGTTTTGATCCTAAATTGAAGAAAGCAAGCAACTGTCTCATTTGTTTCTTTTACTGTTAACGTTTCTTTTTAGTGCCATTTTCGTGATAATGTGCATTTCATTGTTTCACTTTTTAGATTAATCATTGCATTTCAATATTAGATGTGTTTCTGTGACGCTTACCAATTCATTTTCTTTTTACTATTCAAGCGCTTTTAAATTCATTCGCGTCATATTATGCTTATGGATTGATGCAAATTTGCATTTAATTTGGTCCATGCAAGCCGAAAGTGAAGGGAATTTTTGTTGCACGGTGTTTCCTTATTCCAATGCGTGCATATTTAATACCACTTGGTTCTATTTTCTTTTATTAACTACTCCATTTTTCAAGCCCAATTAAATTAGTTGGCTGGTGTGCATTGTTCGGTTTAGAACTGTTAGGTTTAATGTTTTCATTTACTTTAATGATTTCCAATTATGTTTGGTTGTATTTAATTTCCAGTTTTAATTTAGTTCATTTCTAAGCACGAAAACACTTTCAAAACCCCCCACTACGTGTTTGGCCTAAGTCTCGAACCGCAGTTTGGTCCTTGAGAGACGACCTAGTAGTCACTTCCTAGCACTATACTACATTTTTAATGCACATCAAATTTGTATGGGCCGCGACAGCCCCATCAAATTTTTGGCGTCGTTGCTGGGGACCAACGGTTCGGTCTTAGGTCTTTTGTTGTGTTAGTGTATGTTGTGTTTTGTTTTGTGTTGTGAGTGTGATGTTCTGTTTTGTGTGTTGTTATTGTGTGTGTGAGTTGCGTGTTTAATTGTGTTTTGTTTTGTTTCTTTCATAATTTTGTGCATTTCCTTTCTACCTTCCCCCTTCCTTCTACATGTCTACCTATTTTGGTTATGTGAATAGTGCTTATTCTGCCAGTGCCTCTGATTATGATTCTCCTTTTGCATGTTACTCTGATTGTAATTCATATTCTGCTGATTTTTATGCTGAGAACAATACGGCCCATCCTCCAACTTCTGAGAGTTCTCTTTGGGAGCCGGTTCCATCTACTGAGGATGATGTTCATTGTGTTCTCAACACTGGACTGATACATTTGTTGCCTAAGTTTCATGGTTTTGCAGGTGAATGCCCACATCAACATTTGGAGGAATTCCACATCATGTGCTCTTCAATGAAACATCCACATGTCTAGGATGACGATATGTTCTTAAAGGAATTTCCGCAATCATTACAAGGAGTAGCAAGGGATTGGCTTTATTGTCTTCCTTTAGGGTGTATCACTTCTTGGGAAGATCTTAAGCGATTGTTCTTGGATGAATTCTTCCCTGCTCAATATGGTTACAACAATAATCCTGGATGGAATGACACTAACTTGGGATGGCAGGGTACCCCACAACAACATCATTATCAAGAACCACCATTCCAGAGTACTTGTATGCCTCCACCTGTCCAACAACAACAGCGGTTGCAGTTTCATAAGCCTGCCCAAGCAACTCCTCATCCTTCCACTACTTCTGAGCCTACATTGAAGGAGTTGTTGGAGCAGATGACCATGCAGAACATTCAGTTTCAGTAAGAGACCAGAGCATCCATTCAGATTTTGACTGATCAGATGGGGCATATGGTCACTCAACTCAATCAAGAACAACCTCAAGATTCAGAGGAATCACCATTTTAGACTGTTCAGATTCCTGATGATGTCAGTGTCATTCACATAGGAGATGGGAACCAGAATCTTGCGCTCATTGTGCCACCTACTTTCCTAGCTTCAGATGTCCCTACTCTTGCACTTGAGGAGATAGATCCTGATAAAGATTTTGAGGACCAGGCAGGTATGAGCAACACCTTTGAGTTAGGTAGACCATTTTCACCTTCCACCACTTTACCAATCTTCAAGGAAGAGGAGGCAAACATACCTGAGCTTGATTATGCTTTTAATGATTATACTATTGATAGGTATGTGGTTGATGATTATGATGTTGATGAGCATGATTTTCATTTCCACTCTTTGCATGAAGAGAAACAAATTTTGCCATCCTATCTGAATACTTCTTATCAATGCACTAAACATGAATCTGAGTCTATTGATGATATTGCTTCTAAATTTGAAATTTATTCATGTTCTGAGAGTATATATGAGGTTCAGCCTGTTACATTGGGATTGGGTGTTATACCTCTGCATATAGATTCTTTGGAGCCACCATGCACTAACCTTATTGCAGGAGGTACACATGAATTTGACCAGCAAACACCCATGGTGGAAGACAAAGGTGCTAGCATACACAAAAACTTGAAGATCAATAGGCACCGGTTGAACCCACTCATCAACAATATTTTCTTCTTAGATCCAGTTGTGGAAGACATTTCCCTGCTCAATCAAATCTGGAGGATGAAGCAGTTCTTCCTCAAAACTTCCTTGCTGGATCCTGTGGTGGAAGACATCTCCCTAATAGTCCAAAATTGGCAACTTCCACCCTAACCTAGGGGAGTTTTCTTTTTCCCTTCTCCCCCTTTCCCTACTTTTATTGCACTTGTCCATCATCTGTTGAATGTTCTGATTTCTGATCTTATGCTTATGACACATTGAGGACATTGTGTAGTTTAAGTGTGGTCTATTAGGGGAGATTCTGATTTTTCTTTGTTAGTTTTTGTTTTCCATGTTAATTATTTTTTTCTTTTCTAGGTAGTTTTTTGTTTTGTCTTGTGTATAGTTTTACATGTTTCTCTTGATTTCTGGACTATGTTTAGGTTGTAGATGTGTCTTTCACTTCATTGATACTCTGATTGGTTGGAAATCCTTGCTTTTCTCTGCTTGAAAGATGATTATGATGTTTGAGAGTTGAATTGATTGTGATAGAAGTACCTTATGTGAGATTTGAGCCACTTTATGTCTTTCTTGTGTGTGATATGTCTCTTGATTGCTTGCACATATGCCTTGGCTTGACTCTGGTTGATAATTATTTATTGATATGCATGTTTGGAAGTGATAAAGGCAGTTTTGTTCTTCAGCCTCTCTAGCCAAATAAGTATACCTTGTTGGATTGAATTAGAGGTTTTCGGTGTGATTTGATTGTGTTTACACTTGTTCCCCATTGTGCCTCTATTTCTTTTGGTTTGTAGCTTCTCATCCATATGTTATCCTCCCTTGTCTTTCGCCCCATTACAACCATGAAAAGACCATTTGATTTGAGCATGCATATGTTTTGAGTGTTGATATTAGAGGCTTGCCAAGTCTGTTGTTGCTTGTTTTCTTGAGTGCATCGAGTTGACATTGTTTACCCTAGACACTTGAGAGAAACACAAATAGTGCATCTGTGAGGTTCTGTTGCTTTTGATTCACCTCTTGAGATGATTGATCATTTTGCCATGCTTGGAAGTGCTTGAATAATTTCATGAGTATCTGCTTTCCTTGATTCTGTGTTGGATGTTGTCTACTCCTTTTCTTTGTCCATATTCCTTGAGGACTGTGTAATTCTATTTATGTCCTTGTGAGTCTTTGTTTTCTGTGTGCAGAGGTTGTGTCACTTCCCTGATGTCCTTTGAGCTATTCCTTTATCTGCGTCTTGATTTTGCCTAGGAGTGCAAAAGACTAAGTGTGGTCTATTTTGATGAGTCGATATTTTCTTGACTTCACCTAGTTTATTGTATCGGATTTAATTAGGGAATTGTGCTTATTTGTCCAGTATTTCTCTATTTTTGCTAATTGTGCTTAATTGGACCAGAAATTCTTATTTTAATTAATTTGAATTATCTGAAGCTAATTATTTGCATTATTAATTGTAGGGAAATTGTTGGATAATATTTTGGGACCTAAAGAGAAATGTCTCATAATTATATTTTAAGGTAAAATGAGAAACAAAGTGCAATTCATTTTCTTGCTAAAAAAGGTGCACACGTCTAGGGACTTCATTTATTGGAAAAGAAGAGCGGGGCCCATGGACAAATTAAAATTGGTGCGTCCAGCAAAATTGGAGAGGCATCTTTCTTTGTTTAACTCATTCAATTGCATGATTATTGATTTTTTCACTATAGATACATATGAGAAAATCTAGAACTGGGGAAATTCTCCCAAAAGCAATATTACCTAGACACAGGAATAGGAGGGTCGGTTACCTTTAAGCTTCTGTGCGAATGTAATGCATGATTAATTGCTAGGGAGACAAGACATTATGAACTAGTAATTAGGAGTAGGCTTTCTTCACCGAGACATCAGGTTTAAGGTAAATTAGAAAGTGGCATTAACATTAATGAAGAAGATGAATTCATAAATACATGAGAGTGGATAGCATAAGTCGGAAACCCCAACAACATAATCATTCATTATTTTATATCAATCACATTTGCATCTTTCAATCCAATTGATCAAACTTGCATGCATATTTATTTTCCGTAATACAAACACAATGATTTCGTTTACAAGTCCTAATTAATTAAGAAATCATATGAATGTTTAGGCGTGAGTCTCTAGGGAAACGATACTCGGTCTTACCAATTATTATTACTTGATACGATTTGGTACATTTGCCGAAGTGTTAACAATGATATCATATTTGGTTCAACTAATCCTGCTTTATACAAAGAATTTTCTAAGACAATGCAGGAAGAGTTCGAGATGTCCATGATGGGAGACCTCACGTATTTTCTAGGGCTTCAAGTTAAGTAGAATGAGAATGGCATCTTTATTCATCAATATAAATATTGCACTGATTTGTTGAAGAAGTACAAAATGTTGGACTGCAAAGAAGTTGCAACACCTATGGCAACTAACTGCTATCTTTGTTAGCAAAATGATGAAGATGAAGTTTTGATGATGTCCAAATCAAGTCAAGAGAAATCAAGATTCAAGATGTTATGAAGACTTGTATTGTGATGGAAAGCTTTTGTAATACTCTTAGAAATATGTATAGGACTTAGATTAGAAAAAGAAAAGTGTTTTGTAAAATTACTATAGTAAATCATTGCAACAAAACACTATAGTACTATTCACATGAATAGTAACACTATTCACGTGAATAGTGACGGTTAACGGTAAGAGTATCGCACTTAACACGGACGTTGGAGAAACTAGTCGTTGAAGAAACTAGTCGTTTATGACCATTGAAGAAACTAGCCGTTTATGACCGTTGGACAAACTAGCCGTTGGAGAAACTAGCCGTTAAGTTTGTCTTTTAGTGAATGGAAGCCTATAAGTATAATGGAAGGCTTCATTTTGAAAAACAACAGAAACTCTTCCCTTGTGCTCAAATACTCAGAAATTCTTGAGACTTGTGTGTTCTTGTTCGGCTTGTGAAACTCGTGTTTGTGGAGCTGGTGAAGTGCTGCTACGGTGACAGAGGAAATAGCCGGTTCATCCTTGGTGTGTCTAAGGAGGTGTTCGGAAGAGAATCATCCTTCGTGAAGTATTCGGAGGAGGTGTTCATCCTTTGTGAAGACTCAAAGGAGGTGTAGTTTCATCTCTTGTGGTATCAAGAGAGGTGGTTTCTAAACTCTTACAAATTGTATCTTTGTGATTGTAGTTTGTAATTGTTTTGTGATTAGTGAATTGTTTATCTTGTTTTGAGATAAGCGACTGGACGTAGGATTGGTAAGATCCGAACTAGGATAAAATCATCTGTGCAAATTTCTCTCAACCTTACTCTTGCTTTATTTGTCTTTGTTAATTGCTAAGTAAGTTTAATTGAGTAGAAATTAAAAGGCACACGTTAGTATTAAAAACCCTCTTGTTTTGTTATTCCACGCTAACCATTCCGCTGCAGCCGCTCTGACAATTGGTATCAGAGCTTGCTTTGATAGTCATTCAAATGGCAGGATCACATCAAACCTTCGCAGAGGGTGCTTCTATCAATAGACCACCACTATTCACAGGTGAAAATTACGCATTTTGGAAGGTCAGAATGCAAATTTTTATGGAATCTATTGATATAGATATTTGGGATGCTGTTGCATTTGGTCCTTTTGTTCCAACTAACAATATGCAGGAACCAAAGCCCCGTGACCAATGGACTATTGAAGAAAAGAAAAGATTTCAGAATGACGTAAAAGCCCAGAATATCATTGCATCAGCATTGACTTTTGATGAGTTCTACAGAGTCTCTGTTTGTAAAACTGCACAAGAAATGTGGGAAGTACTTAGAGTAACCCACGAAGGTACAAATGATGTTAAGAGAGCTAGAAAGAATACCTTAATCCAGGAATACGAGATGTTCAGGATGAAGCAAGGGGAAACAATAGTAGATGTTCAGAAACGCTTCACCAACATCGTAAACCATCTTATTGGACTAGGTAAGTCTTTCGATACTGATGAGCTTAATATAAAAATTTTGAAATCTTTAGACAGGTCGTGGCAACCAAAGGTGACTGCAATCTCGGAGTCACAAAATCTCAACACCGTGACTATGGCGGCACTTTTTGGAAAGTTGAGGGAACATGAACTTGACCTCGGAAGACTAGATGAAGAAGAAGCAAAAGCAAAAACTAAGAAAAAGAGTCTAGCCTTGAAATCTGAGGTAGAAAGGAGCAAGAGCAAAATGGAAGATGAAGATTCAGAAGATGAAGAAAATTTGAGACTCATGATAAAAAGGCTCAACAAGTTCATGAAATCAAAAGACAAAGGAAGATTAAAATTCGAAAAGAAAGAAAAACAAGGATCTTCCTCACACTATAAATGTTATGGTTGCGGAGAAATGGGTCACTTAAAAGCAGACTGCCCAAATCAAAAGAAAAAGAAAGTCTACATCGCATGGGACGATGACAACGAAACAATTTCCGATTCGAGCGAATCTAATGAAGAAGCAAACATTTGTTTGGTGGTGAATGACGACGCTGGAAGCCAAGTAAGTACATCTAGCGATTCTGATAATTATAGTCAAATTAGTGAAGATGAATTGCATGAAACTTATGCTGCTTTAATAGTAGAATCTGAAAAATTAGATAAGGCTCATAAGAAATTGAAAAAGGATTTCAAAGAGTTAAAATTGAACTTTGAAAATATTCTTGAAGAAAATAAAAATTTAAAATTAAATTTTGAAAATATTTTCGAAGAAAATAAAGATTTGAAAAGTAAAGTTTTATTCTTTGAAAAGGGTAAATATACTAGTAGTGATGAATGTGCTTCTTGTGAAAATTATAAGAAACTACTATATGAAACAACCTCAGGAGAATGTAGTAAAAATAATGAAAATAAGGTTGTTAAAAATAAGTATGTTCCTAGAATTAAAAATAAACATAATCATAGAACCCGTAGAACTTGGGTAGAAAAAGGAACAACTTATAGGAACACAAATGTTGTATCATGCTTTTATTGTATGAAAAAGGGTCATACTTCAAATAAATGTAAAATTAAGCATTATGGTGTTCCAAGTGGTAGATATGTTTGGGTTATAAAATGATTTCTTTTTTCTAAATCTAACCCAAAGGACCCATACAAGTAGTTGGGTACCTATTGTTTAAAATTTAAAAATTTCTTTAAAACAAAATTTAAGAAAATTTTTATTCCAAGACCGAAAAAAACTATTTTTTTGGATATCTTCTAATATATAAAGCATATATAGTTTTCAATCGGAAAACATTTGAAATAGAAGAATGTGTGCATGTTGTCTTTGATGAAATTGTAGACCTTGAGGCAAAACCTCTTGAGTCAGTTGAATTACATGCAGGCAATGATGAAGATTTGTAGAAGACAACAAATGAAGCGAAGAATGATGACAATCCTCAAGATGAAGATCTAAACAATGTTTTATAAGCTCTTTATCCTAAAATTATTTGCTTTAAATATCCTATTATGTATGTTTGAATGAATCTTTAAATTTGAAATATTTTTAGCTCATATGCATACATGCCTTTATTAAGGGGGAGTATTATCTTAGGGGAGAACATCAAACACAACTTTTTAATTATGATCAAAAAGGGGGAGAAAATGTTTAAAGCTTATTTGCTTATTCACTAATGCACTTTTTCTTCCATAAGTTGTGTTTTATCCAGATTATTACTAAAAACTTTAAATCAAAGGAGTTTTTGATCATCATCAAAAAGGGGGAGAATGTTAGCAAAATGATGAAGATGAAGTTTTGATGATGTCCAAATCAAGTCAAGAGAAATCAAGATTCAAGATGTTATGAAGACTTGTATTGTGATGGAAAGCTTTTGTAATACTCTTAGAAATATGTATAGGACTTAGATTAGAAAGAGAAAAGTGTTTTGTAAAATTACTATAGTAAATCATTGCAACGAAACACTATAGTACTATTCACATGAATAGTAACACTATTCACGTGAATAGTGACGGTTAACGGTAAGAGTATCGCACTTAACACGGACGTTGGAGAAACTAGTCGTTGAAGAAACTAGCCGTTTATGGCCGTTGGAGAAACTAGCCGTTAAGTTTGTCTTTTAGTGAATGGAAGCCTATAAGTATAATGGAAGGCTTCATTTTGAAAAACAACAGAAACTCTTCCCTTGTGCTCAAATACTCAGAAATTCTTGAGACTTGTGTGTTCTTGTTCGGCTTGTGAAACTCGTGTCTGTGGAGCTGGTGAAGTGCTGCTACGGTGACAGAGGAAATAGTCGGTTCATCCTTGGTGTGTCTAAGGAGGTGTTCGGAAGAGAATCATCCTTCGTGAAGTATTCGGAGGAGGTGTTCATCCTTTGTGAAGACTCAAAGGAGGTGTAGTTTCATCTCTTGTGGTATCAAGAGAGGTGGTTTCTAAACTCTTACAAATTGTATCTTTGTGATTGTAGTTTGTAATTGTTTTGTGATTAGTGAATTGTTTATCTTGTTTTGAGATAAGCGACTGGACGTAGGATTGGTAAGATCCGAACTAGGATAAAATCATCTGTGCAAATTTCTCTCAACCTTACTCTTGCTTTATTTGTCTTTGTTAATTGCTAAGTAAGTTTAATTGAGTAGAAATTAAAAGGAAGTGTTAACAATGATATCATATTTGGTTCAACTAATCCTGCTTTATACAAAGAATTTTCTAAGACAATGCAGGAAGAGTTCGAGATGTCCATGATGGGAGAACTCACGTATTTTCTAGGGCTTCAAGTTAAGTAGAATGAGAATGGCATCTTTATTCATCAATATAAATATTGCACTGATTTGTTGAAGAAGTACAAAATGTTGGACTGCAAAGAAGTTGCAACACCTATGGCAACTAACTGCTATCTTGACCTTGATGAAAAAGGCAATGTTGTAGATCAGAAACTTTATAGGGGTATGATCGGATCTTTATTATACTTATCTGCCAGTAGACCAGATATCATGCATAATGTTTGTCTCTATGCTAGATTTCAATCACAACCAAAAGAATCACATTTAACTACTATGAAAAGAATTTTAAAGTATCTAAAAGGAACCAAAAGTCTTGGACTATGGTATCCTAGTGGATCAAACATTTTTCTTGAAGGATACAGTGATTCAGATTTTGGTGGTTGTAAACTAGACAAAAAGAGCATTGGTGGTACATGTCATCTGCTAGGATGTTCTCTAGTATCTTTGTATTCAAAGAAAAAGGCTTCGGTGGCATTATCTACCACAGAAGCTGAGTACATTGCAATTGGAAGCTATTGTCACTTCCCTGATGTCCTTTGAGCTATTCCTTGATCTGCGTCTTGATTTTGCCTAGGAGTGCAAAAGACTAAGTGTGGTCTATTTTGATGAGTCGATATTTTCTTGACTTCACATAGTTTATTGTACCGGATTTAATTAGGGAATTGTGCTTATTTGTCCAGTATTTCTCTATTTTTTCTAATTGTGCTTAATTGGACCAGAAATTCTTATTTTAATTAATTTGAATTATCTGAAGCTAATTATTTGCATTATTAATTGTAGGGAAATTGTTGGATAATATTTTGGGACCTAAAGAGAAATGTCTCATAATTATATTTTAAGGTAAAATGAGAAACAAAGTGCAATTCATTTTCTTGCTGAAAAAGGTGCACACGTCTAGGGACTTCATTTATTGGAAAAGAAGAGCGGGGCCCATGGACAAATTAAAATTGGTGCGTCCAGCAAAATTGGAGAGACATCTTTCTTTGTTTAACTAAGAATCATGTTCTTCATTCTAAAACTAAGCATATTGAAATAAGGCATTATTTCCTAAGAGACCACATCCCTAAAGGTGAAATTAAGGTCGAATATGTAGATACCTTACATCAATGGGCTGACATTTTCACAAAACCTTTGAATAAGGAAAGATTTTACACAATTAAATGAATTAGGGATTTTGGATGATAGTAGTATAAAGTGATTGTTAATCGATTAATTAATTTATATGTATGCAATTTGATAATTTCAGTGTTACATTCTTATCATTGCATAATCATATCTTAACTATGATGATTATTATACTGCATAAATACTAAAATGTTTGATCTAGATAAGCCTGAAGGGTTATGAAAGAATACAGTTTTTTGACTAAGCTAAAATCGAAAATCAACATTACTCTATAGCACAAATCGATTAAGATGAAGTTCTAATTGATTGATATTCGTCATTTGGTTTGAAAGTTTCTAAACTTCTTATGTTTGATACTTTAAAACATGACTTATTTTCTGTTATATGTTTATTCAACTGATATCTCATTATGATTGATCCGCTGTGTATTTGATTTGAGATCATAAGTGATTAAACTATTGTGATGATTCAACATGTATAAAAACTACTCTAATATGACTTTTATAATATTTCTCTGATACATTGCTTGAATATGCTTGAGTGATACATAACTCTGATATATCTGTATTGTGCATCTGTGATTTGATGTTTGAATATGCATAATGACAGGGGGAGTTTTGTATATTGTTTAATGGTTCACATGTTACTGAAAGGGGGAGAAAATGATAGAATCATGTGAAGATTATTAACAGGGGGAGCATCAAATTTATTATGTTATACTGTTTGATCATCTCTAATTTCTTCATTATCTCTATTTCAATTACTGTGTACTAAATGTCCTTTTTTGCTGATGCCCAAAGGGGGAGAATATCTGATGTAATTGAACTGTGTTTTCTGAGATAATAAATGTGGATTGTACAACATGGTTTTATTAATCATGGTTGTGCATCATAAAAAAAGAGGGAGATTGTTGAGATTGTTGATAGGGGGAGCATAATGTTAGCTGAACCCACAATCTCTGTGATATTTATTTTTGATGATGACAACACATTGTTAATAAAACCACATGTGTATGTACTGTGTTATTTGTGTTATATATGCCTATGCTTACTGTGAGATTTGTACAAGCATAGTTGTGAACATATTGTGTTGATTATTGCATACTACTGTGTTTGAAATGTGATTATATTTGTGTATGCATAATATGAGTATTGGAAATGGAAAAATCACATGCACCAAGCATATTTGTATGACTTAATCGATTACAATGGTGTGTTAATCAATTAAAGTCATCAGACAACTTAACTTTTAAAATGTGGCAAAACAACAAGTTTTGAATCGATTACGTTAGTGGTTAAATCGATTAAAACTCGTATGTTTGCACAAATATTTTTCAAGTATGCTATGATGGATTTTGAGAAGAACAGTTTTCAAAAATATGCTAAGTGTTAAAGCTTAACCGATTAAATGGATCATGTATTCAATTAAGTCTATTAAAGATTTGAAAATTTTTCATGGCTTGACATAACTGTCTCATTGATCATATTTTTAAATATGTTGACTAAGCATTTATTGCAAATCGATTATATTAATTGAGCATTCAATTAATGGCTTTGACTATTGTTAATCTATTATAACTGTGAAATGAAACCGATTAGATTAATAGCATAATCAATTAAAAGCGTCTGATTTGACTTACACTATATATATAGACGCATGATTTGAAATTCTGTAAGACAATTGAGTTTAACAATTTTCATATCAGTTTCATGTTGAGCTTCGAAGTTTTACAGAAGAGAGAAACGCTCCAAGAAACAAGAATTGTCGTGGTGTACAAGTCTTGAAGGTTTCTTAAGAAGCAAGATTGATTGATTCGTAAAGTCTGATCGTTCTGCACAACAGAGGTGCTTACCGCTTGATCAGGAGCTTTAGAAAACGCTAAGTATTGTTGTTTCCCTGTGGTGTATACAGGAAGAAGAACGTGGTTCTTGACTTTGAGAAGGGTCTCAAAGGGGTGACTGTAGGAGAGGATTGTTCTTGCTACTAGTCTTTTTGTATTTGCCTATATTAGATTAGTGAGTTAGAGAGGTGATTTACATTTTGACAGTGTGGTTGTTGTAAAGCCTTTGTTGTAAAAACTCATATCTTTATAGTGCATTGACTTCCAATCTCGGGCAGAGAGGAAGGACATTGGATGTAGGCAGGTTGGCCGAACCAGTATAAAACTCAGAGTTTGAATTTTCTTCTCCCTATCTCTCTACATTAAATCGATTATACTCTGTCTGTATTCGAATATCCATATTGTTACATTGCATACATTTTTACTTGTGATTCAAGAAAAGTTTTAAAGACTTATTGTTTTGCGAAAAGGATTTCAAAAGCGATCAATTTCATACAACACCAATTCACCCTTCCCCTTCCCCTCTTGGTGTGAGAAACAAAGCACATCTTTTCTAACAACTTTGATCATTTTGAGAACTTTCATATCTAATATCAAAGAGTTTTAGAAAGATTTTGCAGGTGCACAAAATTACTCTAAGAATCAAGACTCAAAGAATTGGAAGAAATTTAAAGGATTCTTAAGCGAAAGACTATGAACGTATTGGTTGATCATTCTCTGCACCGCTGAGGTGTTTCTACATTGATCAGAAACATGATTTTGCAATTTTGGATTGTGTTGCCCTGTTCGTGCGTGATAAGAAGAAGAACAAGGGGCTCTTGACTTTGAGAGGGGTTCTCAAAGGGTGTTGCAGTAAAGATGGGTGGTTCTTTATGCAGGTTTTATCTTTCTATATTTGATTTTTGAGTGGGAGAGATGCTTACATTTGGAGAGAGTTCTCTATAAAACCTTTGGTGTTAAACTCAAATTATTATAGTGAAAGAGCCTTCAATCTAAGGTTGATTAGAAGGAAACTGGATGTAGGCATTGAGGTCGAACCAGGATAAAAAGATTGTGTTTGTTTTCCTTTCTCTATCTCTTTACAACCTTATTATTCTTAATTGTGTTGTGTACATTTAAAGATCATCTTAATTTTCCAAAAAAGATTTAAAAAGAAAGAGTTTTTATTAGTTACCAATTCACCCACCCCCCCCCCCCTCTTGGTAAAAGAAACTGGCCATATATTTTCTTACACTGCTCTTGATAAAAATAGCGTTTGGTGACAAGAACTTTTATAATGGTTAAGATTATAGGCAATTGCAGGATTTGTGAGAAAAGCGTTTAGGAAGATTAAAGTAATAAACACAATGTTATTTTTATACGGGTTCACTCTATTAAGCTATGTGTAGTTCTCCTCTAAGAACTCTTAGAGGGTTCTACTATAATCTTCAACAAGATTACAACTAAGTATTCTCACCACTTCTGGTATCACTTAGTCAATCCAAGTAACCCCGTTACTCTGACTAGAACTGAATTTCACCTACTCCTAATTGTGCAGTATTCTTCACCACTCCTGGAATCCCTAGACACTCTCTGTATCTTCCTGATACACTATCTAGTTGAGTTTCGCCCACTATTGGTTCACACTAGACAAATTCATCTAGCTACCATTTAACCCCACTGAGTTAAGCGTTAAGTGTTTGAATTCTCTTTAGAATTTTAAATCAAACAGATGTCTTACAAGTCCTTAGACGATTACTCTCGTAGAGAGGATGTGTATACAATACAATTCAATCTAACAAACTCTTAGAGTTTTCTCTCTTTTTACAATAATAAGCTTATGATTATATGTCGCTTTTCTTCATAGATATTTTCTTTCGTGTTCACATGCTTATTCTCTTGCTCTTTTCTTCGACATTCTTCAATATATAGGCTTGAAGAAAATGTTCATTACATAGTACTTTGCTTTCATCTTTGGATCTTCTTAGCCTTGTCGTAGGTATCAGCCATTGGTTAAAATCAACTTATCAGAGGATAAATGTTTTTATAGTACTTTACAAAAAGTAGGTTGTATGAACTTTCTATAGTGACTTTTAATAAAGAGAACATTTCGTAAATGTCTTCTTTGTTTCTAATGTCCACTTTTGACTTTTATAAGATGAAACAGATGGATACTTGACATAGGTAATCTGCACAAAGTATAATAGATAGATACATGCAGACAAATATGTTCTTTTTCTTATCGTTTTTATTGTTTTTAGATGTCGTGCATTTAATGTCATTTAATGCACGTTTAGAACAACTATAAGCATTTCAAATTTTGGTTTCTCAAATCAACATTTCATCGTTTAAGCATTCTAGAGAAGTTACCTAGCAATTCATGAGAGTTTCATCATTGGATGAAAATTTCGTTTAGCACATGATATTGTTTAGCCTATGAAAATACTTGTTTGATTCAAGAGCGCGTTTAGAGAGATATTTTTCAACATGTTTTGGGGACAATGTTTGTGCCTTTTACATGTTTACCAAAACATCATTTTATAAATCATAGTGAGAAATCGTCTAACTTTGTTTAGTAAAGTATAGCACAAGTGCATTTAGCAAGACTCTCATTGACACATTTGATAGGACTTTTAGCTACATTACTTTTTCAAAAATAACACTTTCTCATATGTTCATTTCGTTTATTGTTGTCTGTTAAACTTCAAAACATATGAAGATGTTTAAACAGTTCAGTCTTATAGACAATCTTATCTTACAAGGTTCACTAGGGAGACACAACACTAATGAGACCTGAGCTCAACCACATAAGGGATTGACATTACTCTCTATCCAAAATCTTTATATAGTGTTTTACTTAATCATTTGTATCCAATGTGGGACTTAGACTCACACTTGGAATTCTAACAGGTTGAAGGTCGAGATGAGTCGACTCGAGCCAAAGGTCAAGACGAGTCAACTCAGGTCAAAGTTCAAGAGGAGTTGGCCAAGGTCGAAGGTCAAGACGGATCAAACCAATGTCGAAGATCGAGATGGGCCGATCTAGGCTGATTGTCAAGACTAGCTAGCTTAAGACAAAAATTTGGCCAAATTCAGCTGAACCTATGTTGATTGAAATTTGATGGAATTTGACTTAGTCAATCTGACTTAGATCAAAAGTCACAAGATAACTTGTGCGGAAGTTTGAAACGGATTGACTTGAATCAACAATCGAAATAAACATGTTAGACACAACACTAATGATTTGAGTTCGAAATAAACTCAATTATACCGAAAATTTTAAAATAAAATTCATAGTCCCTATTAAACTTTTATGGAGCTTTTGATTATGTAAACTTTCTTCAGCAGAAGACTATTTTAACTGAATCCATGTTGAACAAAACTAAGTTTTATTTATTAAACTGTAAAATAATTCTAGAGGGATTGATTGATCCATCTCACAATCTTCTATTTATAAGAATAAATTGATACAAAAGTACATGATAAATAGGGTAACCCTAGACACAATATAATCATGATAAATAGGGTAATCCTAGACACAATACAATCATGATAAATAGGGTAACCCTTAACACAATATAATGATGATAAAATAGGATAAATATCCTAACACTGCCCCTCAAGGTTGAACATACAAATTGTATGTACCAAGCTTGGAACAAATAAATTCAATCTGATGACCCCTTAATGACTTGGTCAATACATCTGCGAGTTGATCGTTTGACCCAATAAACTCAGTACATATTTCTTTAGTCAACAACTTTTCACGAACAAAATGACAATCAATTTCTATATGTTTAGTCCTCTCGTGAAACACTGGATTTGATGCAATGTGGAGAACAACTTGATTGTCGCAATACATCTTCATAGTATGGATGTCACAAAATTTAAGCTCTTGAAGGAATTGTTTCACCCATATAAGTTCACATGTTAGTGATGCCATTGCCCTATACTCGGCTTCCGCGGTTGATCTAGCTACTACATTCTGTTTCTTACTTTTCCATGAAATAATGTTTCCTCCCAGAAAAACACAATATCCTGTAGTAGACTGTCTATCAATAGGTGAACCTGCCCAATCTGCATCACAATACCCAAAGACCTAAATGCTTCCTTTATCTTCATATAACAATCCTTGCCCGGGAGCCTTCTTTACATACCTTAGAATGCGAATGAGAGCATTCCAATGGTCAACACATGGAGCCTGCATGAACTGACTAACCACTCCAACTACAAAGGATAGATTTGGCCTTGTAATAATGAGATAAACCAGTTCTCCAACCAGCCTCCTATACCTCTCTAGATCGGAGAATAATTCACCTTCTTCTGTCCTTAATTTCTGGTTTGGGTCCATGGGACTGTCTACCGGTCTACAATCAATCATGCATGTTTCTTGTAATATATCAAGAGCATATTTCCTCTGGGAGATTACAACTCCATCTCTTGATTGCGCTACTTCAATGCCTAAGAAGTATTTGAGACTTCCAAGATCCTTGGTTTGAAAATGTCTACACAAGTACTCTTTTAGTTGAGATATTCCAACAACATCATTTCCTGTAATGACAATATCATCAACATATACTATTAAGTAAACACATTTTTTGAGAGAAGAATGACAGTAAAAAACTGAATGGTCTGCTTCACTGCGTTTTAGCCCAAATTTTTGAACAATAGAGCTAAACTTTCCAAACCAAGCACGTGGAGATTGCTTGAGGCCATATAGAGATCGATGCAATTTGCATACCATACCAGACTCCCCCTGAGCAACAAACCCAAGAGGTTGCTCCATATAAACTTCTTCCTCAAGATCACCATGTAGGAAGGCATTCTTGATATCCAATTGATGAAGTGGCCAATGACGAATGGCTGCCATGGCAAAGAAGAGGCGAATAGTAGTCATCTTGGCTACAAGAGAGAAAGTGTCACCATAATCAAGACCATAAAGCTGAGTGTAACCTTTTGCAACAAGCCTAGCTTTGAGCCGATCAATTTCACCATCAGGGTCGACTGTAACTGCATACACCCATCGACAACCAACCGCCTTTTTGCTTGGAGGAAGAGGCACCAGCTCCCAAGTATTACTGTGGTCAAGAGCCCGCATTTCTGCAATCATATCTTGTCGCCATCCAGGATGATCAAGTGCTTCTTTCACATTCTCGGGTATAACAACAGAGGACACTGAGGATAAAAGAGAAAAATAGGAGGGCGACAATCAATGATAGCTTAGAAAATTATAAATGGGATGAGGGTTTCGAGTGGAACGAGTACCTTTTCTGAGGGCAATAGGCCATGCTGAATCATTTTCACCAGGAGGTGTGGGAGGAGGTGACGAGGGAGAAGAATCTGAAGTAGGAGATTCACCATTGTCTTGGGGAGGTGGACTATCCATTGGGGCCCTGTGTGGGATGATCTCAGTATGTGGAGAAACGGGTGTAGAAGGATTGTGATCAAGACTTGGAATGACAGAGACAATGGAGCTATTTGACTCGGCCATTGGAACAGGAAGGACCTACTGGAGGATAGAAACATCCTGAACAGATGGAGAGAAGTAAGGAGTCTGTTCAAAGAATGTGACATTGGCCGACATGTAATACTTAGTTTCAGGAGAGTAACACCGATATCCTTTTTGAAGTCAAGAATAGCCTAAGAAGACACATTTGAGAGCGCGAGCGGAGAGTTTGTCTAGACCTCGAGACATGTCATGAACAAAACATACACAACCAAACACTCGGGGAGATGTATGAAAGAGAGGAACATTAGGAAACAAAATGGAGAAAGGGACTTTATTATCAAGAGAGGAGGAGGGCATCCTATTAATAAGATAACATGCAGTTAAGATGGGATCCCCCCAGTGATGGACAGGAATATGGGCATCAAGCAAAAGGGTACGAGAAGTTTCAACCAAGTGTCTATTTTTGCGTTCTGCTATACCATTTTGCTGCGGTGTATAAGGACAAGTAGACTGATCTAAGATACCATGGGAACTCAAGATGGCAGAAAAGGAGGATGAGAAATACTCTTTTGCATTATCACCTCTTAATGTTTTGATTACTTGACCAAATTGATTCTTGATTTCATTGAAAAAAAAATGTAAAGATAGCTAACAATTCAGAACGATTTTTCATAAGATAAACCCAAGTACATCTTGAATATTCATCAATAAAGGTAACAAAATATCTAAAACCAAATGAGAAGATACGACTAGGTCCCCATATATCAGAATGGATGATGGAAAAACTAGAATTACATATTGATTGAGACCTTTTAGGAAAGGAAGATCTAACATGTTTTCGTAATTTACATGACTCACATTCTAAGGTTTGGAGACCACTAAGTTCAGGACACATCTTTTTTAATTTGGACAAATTAGGATGGCCAAGTCGATCATGTAGCACTTTAGGATTAGGAGTAGCAACACAAGACACCCTTGGACGAGATCCAAAATGGTATAATCCGCCAGCTTCATATCCTTCTCCAATCTGTCTCCTTGAACCACGCTCCTGTATAACAAAAGATTTATGATCAAAGGTTATTGAACAATTTAACATTTTGGTCAACTGGCTTAGGGAAATTAAATTAAAAGGACAATTAGGCACAAAAAGGATTGAGTTGAGATTGAGGGAGGGAGACAAAGAAACATGGGCGGCTCCTTTGGAGGAAGTTTTAGATCCATTTGCAAGGGTTATAAAATGAGGTTTTTCTCGAAAGGAAATAGATGAGAACAAAGAGGTATTACCAGAAATGTGATCATAAGCACCTGAGTCAATTACCCATGAATTTTGACCTTCCATAGATTGAGAAACGCAGGCTGTTGATGTACTGGGAGATTGAGATGGTTGTGCCAAGCTGTTAGACTTTAACCTTAAATGCTCTAGATATTCATCCTCAGAAAACATAGAAGTGGAAGTTTTCGTCTTCGAAGTGTTGGCGGTTTTGGAAGGGAAACCATGTAAGGAGTAGCAATTCTCTTGAGTATGACCCATCCTTTTACAGTATGTGTATTGAGGACGTCCCCGAACTCCTCGTCCTCCTCCTCTAGTGCCACGTCCTCCTCTTCCTCGTGTGGCAACCATGACAGATGGTTCCACTAGTTCAGCGCTTCTTGAGTTTGAGGTATCGGGACACACAAAAGGCGAGTGGTCAATGTTTCCATAGAGGGGACCTCAAGACTAGTTAGAAGTTGATCTCTGAGATGATCAAAATCGGGATGTAGGGTACGAAGGATCAACACCATGTAAAATTTGTCTAGTTTCTTTTTTATATCCTCTAATGGGTCCACTTCCAAAAACATCCTGAGTTCTTCGACAGCAGATTGGGCTTCAGCCATGAAGGACACCATATCATGGTCTACCATTTTAAGAGATGCAAGCTTGTTCGTAGTGTCATAGAGACATTGAATATCGTTGGCATAAAGTTTTTGGGCTTTCTTCCAAAAGGAGTGACAAGTTTTGAAAGCCCTCCAAGATACAAGAAGTTTGGGTTCCACTGATTGCCATAACAGGGCACACAATTGGAAATCTGCTTGTTTCCACTGATCAACTTTTACAGTAGGCACATGACTTCCCTCTCGCTCAAGGTGGTCATAATGCCCTTGGCCAAGGAACCACATTTCAACGGCAGCAGACCATGATAGATAATTTTTTCAATTTAGCTTCTCGGAGGTAATTGATGGACTTCCAGAGAAAGAAAGAGTACTTCCAGACGCCATTTCTGAAGAAGATGAATAGTACCAGCAAGGAACAAGAAAACCCTAAGGGTTTAGACGAACAGAACTGTGACAACGATGGACGACGGTGGCCGACGACGGCAGACGGTGGCGGGCGACGACGGACTGTGGCGTCGGACAGATATTACGAGACAGAAACCAAAGCGGGATCGACTCGCTCTGATACCAACTTGAGAATTAAACTGTAAAATAATTCTAAAGGGCTTGATTGATCCCTTTCACAATCTTTTATTTATAAGAATAAATTGATACAAAAGTACATGATAAATAGCGTAACCCTAGACACAATATAATCATGATAAATAGGGTAATCCTAGACACAATATAATCATGATAAATCGGGTAACCCTTAACACAATATAATGATGATAAAATAGGATAAATATCCTAACAATGGACTAAGCCAAATTAATGGCAGTCCCAATCCCTTAGGCTTTGTTCACTTGAATGGATTTGAGGGAGAGTGATTGAATGGAAAAAGGATTTGAAGGTAGATTTTTTGTTGTTTATTTGAGTGGATTTTGGAGGTAAGTGAGAGTGAATTTGGAAATAATTTTTTTAATCTATCACATCAATCAAATCCTACACTAATTCTCACAAACTTTACTTTAAAATTCACTCTTACTTACCTCCAAAATCCACTCAAATAAATAACAAAAAATTTACTTTCAAATCTTTTAAATTCATTCAATTACTCTCCCCTAAATTCATTCAAGTGAATAAAGTGTTAATGATATGTCACTAGTCCCTACACTCTGTATCTATATTTATAAACATAAATAGATAGATATTTTAATACATGTGTACTAACACTATTATTTTATATTTATATATAGTAAAAGTTTAAAAAAGTCATAATTTTTTAGAAACTAATTAATCAGAATTTTAATATTTGTTCATGAGGAGTTTATACTTTTTATAAAAGAAATTGTTTATGAAGTAACAATTTTAATATTTTGAAATAACCTTTTTAACCTAATATTAATTTTATAATTTTTATTTCATCATATTTTTTAATAAAATTATACTTTAATAATTTATATATGATTAAAGATTATATTCAGACAAAAATACTGCAGAATAGAATTAGAAAAATCCAGCTATATTTTTTAAGTGGCATGCATAGTTATTGTAAATGCATGACAAAAGATATTTTTAAAAATAAATTCAGTAAATACCATTTTAAACATTTATTGATTTAATGAATTCAAATCATCTTAAATAATAAAACTAAAACTAATTTGATTGAAAAATTAAATTAATTCATACATAAAATATCACAATCATCTATAGTTCTTGTGCGAAAACTATAAACAAGAGGTCTATTATATTATAATTACTTTATATCTAATCGGATTCAAATTAAATAATCTAATATGTAATAATTATCTAGGATTTGTTTTTTGAAAGATAAACATGAAAATGAACTCGGCCCGTTCAAAACTTCGTTCTATACAGACTAACTTTTCGCTAACCTCACTCACTCACTCTTCTAGAATTCTCTCTCTGGCTGGTTAGTCTTTCTTACCTCTGAATTTTTTCTTACTCTAGGGTTTCTTGATTCATCTGTTTTTTTATTTTTAATTTTTTTAACATAATAATAGTAATAAAAAGTTGCCAATTACCATAATGATTAGTATGTATGGAAGTCTGATTAGTTATACCTATTGATTGTTAGTTAAAAGGAATTCAAATCCCCAAGCTCAAAAGTTACTCTAAGATGGAATCAGGCATTCATGAGTGTTCCAATTTGTTCTTTTTTGTTGCTTTCTTTGATTCCAATAAATTGGTAGAAGGGAGAGGCATCCCAATATTATGGGAGAGGACGCCAATGACATGTTGGAACAGTAAATAGAGGTTCACCAAGAGGATTACGACACAGTATAAACTGCAAGAAATTTTATTTGCAGTGCAACTATTCAACTAGTTAACTAGTTTCTAAGGATAGAGTCTCCCTGAGGAGGGTTACTCCAACCCACCAACGGGGAAAGTGGTGCCAAGGCTACTTGAACCCACCCATGGAGAAGGTTGGAGTTTGTTCTAGATCTTTAACTACTTATCCAATCTACTTTAAGACTTAGTAGATTTTATTGATTATAGTAGGTGAGAAAAAAGATTTTTAGATTTCCAATATCAGTTCCCAAAAGCATTAGAAAACATAGCATTTTTTCTTGTTTTCTTCAATGTGTCAATGATTGCTTCTTTCAAGAAACCATCTAAATTTTAAATAATAATTTTGGACCTAACCTTGCGCTAAGAGACTAGATACAGAGTAGCATTATTTTCTGGAAAAGGTTCATGATAAGGGATGACCCTAAGTGCTGGAGTTCTAACTACAAAAGTTACTTGAACATTTTGTTCATGTTGTTTTCTTTGAGTCAAGTTTTATGGCATCCCTTGTTTGGGGTCCAGAATAGCTTTCTGAAACTTAAAAGAATGTTTTGTTTTTTGTTTTGTTTCTTTTGTCGGTTTTAAATAATTGTACTTTCTTATTCCTATCTCTCTCAGATTTTGTATTTTATTCCTTTTATGGATATACCATGTTCTGGGACTACTGCAATTGCGGCTGTTTTGTCTATATTACCTGCAATAAAGATCATGATTAAACTGGACCATAACATACATATTGGTATATACTAAATAAAATTGAGCATCTGTTGTGCTTCCAAAAAATTTCACCAGCATAGACCATTGTTAAATCTTTAGTACGTGTTAACTTTTTACCTTTTGTTGTGAGTTTTATAGCCCTTTTATTTCACTTCATTGATGACTATTATTTTTGAAGTTCTATGTCTGGTGCAGAAACAAAGTGAACTTACTGTGTATCTTTTTGATTGAAGTTTCCAGTAAAAAAAAAAAGATGTCAAGTGGAGGAACATACTGGTGTTACACATGCAGGCAGCCAATCAGGATTGCTGGGAGGGATGCCATTTGCCCTTACTGCAATGAAGGCTTCTTGCAAGAACTTGATGACGTGCAAGGGGCAGTGGGGCAAAGAGGTTCTGAACCAAGAAATGGGTTCAGAGATGCTGTTGATAACTTCATGAGGCAGATAATGGGTGGAAGATACATAAACTTTGGTATTCGAATTGGCAGGTCTGGTTCTACCCAACTTCCTCAACGGACTTGGAGTGTGTTTATATTTCCTAGTCAAGAGTCTAGTGCTGATCTGGAAGAATTCTCTTATCAACACGTTACACATTACCAGTTTGGTGCGTCACAATCTTCAATTAATGCAGTGCCAACTATTAAGATCACGCGTGAACAGCTAAATTTTGATTCAGTGTGTCCAGTTTGTATAGAAAGATTTGAAGTGGGTTCTGAGGCCAGGAAGATGCCATGTGACCACGTTTACCACTCAGACTGTATTGTTCTATGGTTAGTTCGCCATAACTCGTGTCCTGTTTGCCGAAGAAAGCTGCTTCCTGAAAGACATTCTAGTTCTCGTGGTAGTCAAATTTGGGGAAGAAATCATGCCAGTGGTAATAGTGACAATGCTATCTCTAGGGGCAGGGAGAATAGACAGCTCAACAATGGATGGAGGAATCTACTATCATTTTTTACTTTTTGTACCCATTCTGTTCTTCTAATTCAGATACTCAATCGTTTATGCTGAGACTGGGGATACTACTTTTCTATAACTCTTTGACCAGAACACAGGCAGGAATTAACCGAGTTTCATTTTTTCCCGTGGACAAAGGTAATTGACTGTCTAATAATGCTTGTGATCTAAACGACATGAAATTTGTGCAGGTTGTGAGTTGAACCTAATTCCATATAGATACTAGATCCTACAAGTATATGAAAAATGTTTGTAAATACAGTATTATTATTGGAATCAATTTTCGTTTTGCGTTTTCCGTAGCTTAGAAGTTTTCACATTGGTGCAACCGTAATTTGAAAGGTCCTTTCAGGGTGGGATTGGGACATGGCTGGTGAAGCAATCAAAGTGGAAGGAAAGCTGAGTGATAAAAGCAAAACTACGGAGCTTAGCCCAAGTACATATGAATTGCCCTGAATTATACCCTGCTTTGATATTCTTGTATTTTCTACATGATTAATATATATGTGTTACAACTTAAGGAAACAACATAACACTTGACAAAATTGTACATGCATACAATGGTAAACAGAAAAATATAGGACCATAAGGATACAGTGACCTTGAATTTACATAAAAAAATTGTGATCATCGCTGAATGGAAATGTGTTTAATTTTCATATATTTCTGCAATCATCAATATTTGCACAACGTTGATTAGGTAATTAGGAGAAAGGGACTTTTTTATAAGAAATCAGAAGGATTGTTAGGTTGGCAAAATGTGTTACAGGGTCTCTCAAATCTTAAATACCATGCTAATATTTTTCTCAGTTTGTGTTCCAGACTGAACTTAAAGAATATACCATCTCTTTTTTATATTCATTATAGTTTCTTTCTTTTCATTCTTACATGTTAAACCAGTTCTGTCAGTCTCTACTTGTTTCTCATTGCAACCTATTCCTATTTTGTTTTATAGCATTCACATGTGTTATATAGCTCTACTTGCTATTGGTGCTGCATATTCTTTAGAATTTTACTTTTTTTTGTGGCCTACCACATTATTTGAGAACTTGCATTTCTTCCTGCATCCGTAGATTTCAATATGCACCCAAATGGGGCGGTGAAATGACCAGTTTGTCTGTGATAGAATATAAAATACAAACCTTTTTAAATAAAACACACTCAACCCTCTGCACACACAGTGTACTCTGCACAGTGTAAATATTTTCGTTAGAGAAAATATATACGCGCTGCACTCCACACTAAAAAATATTTCTTTCTTTCTACAAAATTGAACCTTGCGCCACAAATATCTCTCTCTCTCTCTCTCTGATAAACAAAAACATGTTCTACTCTAATATATTTTTCCAGATAACTACGGACTACTCAAGAAAACGTAACTACGGACTACTCAAGAAAACGTAAAACGTGCAACAACAAACAAAATATTAAAAAATAAATCTTAATATTTTAAAGTTTATTCAATAAAACTCTCTCAAACTTTAAAATCATCATTTCTTCATCCCGATCAACTTTCTTAATTCCTGAAATGATGTTGTAGGTAATGGCTTTATGAATATATCATCTATTTGCTTTTTTCTTTCTACAAGTTTCAGTATCACGCTCCCTTCCTTTACCTTTTTTTGAATGAAATGAAAACAAACATCAATATGTTTGTTCCTCTCGTGATTGACTGGGTTATTTACCAGTTCAATTACCAATCTATTATCTACTCTAATCAACACCTTTTCTTCTTGCATTATCTCTAGATTCTTCAACAGGTTTCCCAGTCATATTCCATGCTGGACACTCCAAGATGTTGTCACATATTCAACCTTACACGTTGATAATGCAACAATTGGTTGTTTCTTTGAGAGTCAAGTAATTTAATTGATCATACTAATCATGCAAATTAAACAAATACCTAAACATGTGTCAACTAAGCATTTCAAGTATACAATGATCGACTATACATTATAGGCAATGATCGAACACTTGACTTGACCATCCGGATTATATGAATATGTAGCTTGAGAGGGATGTAGTAACTGTAAAACCATCAACTGTCACCTAGGGTTAATTCGTTATAACTCACGACATGGCTTATCCATCTCTACTTGAGACTTGGTAATCATTAGAATGTCAAGATGAATGTCGTGGATTTCGCTGTCCATATTCATACTTTACCACCACATTGATAACCAATCACTGAGACATTCCTTCTTGAAATTCTCTTTCATACCAGTTGGAACATCATACCATACTTTCAATTTGACACCATTATGATAATGCATACATAAGCCATCAAAGAAATTGAAACAATTAATTAAAATAACACACTAGAATAAATATAAATATGGGCTGAACAGAAATCACCAAACATATATGAACAATACCGAACACCCTGTGAATGTTAGAGACCGATTGTTCTCTCACTACTTAAAGAACAGGACCGATAGTCAATAATAGATACAGTTGAAGAGAAGGCTGAGCACTATTACTGACCGACAACTAGAGGATTCCGAGTACCACAACATGACCGAATACTACCACGATACCAAGTATTAAGTTTAAACCGAACGCTTATGGCTTAGGCCGAACACCTATAGCTTAGGTCGAACACTTAGAGTTGATACTGATTACTAAAATATCACCAAACGGTCGTTAACAGGTAAGGCCCATGAGAGGCCGAACGCATTTAAAACAAATACAAGTACGAGATCGAGCACTAGTACAAGACCGAGTGCTACTAATAGGCCGCTGTTAACACTCGACAAGTGTACCGAATCGTATCAAGTAATAATAAAATGGTAAGACCAAGTATCATTTTCCAAAGGACTCATGGCCTAAACAATTATGTGATTTGTTGATTAAATTGGACTTGTAAACGAAATCTTGTAGGTTTAGATGCAAATACTGAAAAGTAAATATGAATGCATGTGTTGATCAATTGGATCGAAAGAAGCAAAAGTGATTGATGTAAAATATGAATGATTATGTTGTTGAGGTTTCCGATTCATTCTATTCACTCTCATGTATTCAAGAATTCATCTTTTTTCATTAATGTTAATGCCACTTTCTAATTTACCTTAAACCCGATGTCTCGGTGAAGAAACCCTACTCCTAATCACTAGTTTACAATGTCTTGTCTCCCTGGCAATTATTCATGCATTACATTCGCACAAAAGCTTAAAGGCAACCAATCCTCCTATCCTTATGTCTAGGCAATATTGCTCTTGGGAGAATTTCTTCAGTTCTAGATTTACTTATATGTGTCCATACAAATAATATCAATGATCATGCAATTAAATGAGTTAAACAAAGCATGCATAGAGTATAGAAGAAAAACCCTAACAATTAATGAAAGAAAACATATAGAATAAAGAACCAATTCAATATATGAGAGTTTTAAAGGATTACATCGGTTCCCCAACAATAATGAAGGTTTAGTTGACCATAGACATGGTGAAATTAGATGAAAAACAATAAAAGAATGAAAGATAGAACCCTAGAATTTGAAGAATAGAGCTTGAACATCCAAAATCCTCCTTCAAGGGGTGAAGAAAGTGTGATTTCGCTTCTTTCTGTCCAAAGATACTAATCCTAATTCGACTAAAACCTTATATAGTTTCCTAAGGATTACAAAATATAGGCCCAAGCCCAAATTAGTGGTGCTCAGCAGCACTTTTACCGCTCAGCAGTAAGTACAGGTCTTTAGAATTGACGCTCAACTGTAGTTTTGGCCCTCAGCGGTGACTAAGGGACTCCAGAGTGGCGCTCAACGGTAATATTGGAGCTCAACGGTGACTGTGACTCTTCTTTTAAGTACTTTCACTTCCTTTCTTGAGTTCAACTCCTTACTACTTCAACTTCTTTCATCTAATTTATCTCAATTCCTACAAAGCAAGGAAAACCAAGCAAAAACCCATCCAACTCTCTTATTTCCAAAACATAAGCAAAAACATGATTCCAAGCTAGTTTCTAAGTCATAAAGATTGTTTTTGATGTAAAAATTAAGTATAAAAATAACAGTTTTTCAACTGTTATCAGCCACATATCCCTTTAAGACTGTTAAGACTCCAGCAAGTGTATCGAATCGTATCAAGTAATATAAAATGGTTAGACCAAGTATCGTATCTCCAAGGACTCATGACCTAAACAGTTATGTGATTTCTTGATTAAATAAGACTTGAAAACAAACTCTTTTAGGTTTAGAATGCAAATACTAAAAAGTGAATATGCATGCAATTTGATCAATTGGACAAAAGTGCAAAGATGAACATAATTGATATTATCAATGAATATATTGTTGGGGTTAGATTTCACCTAGTTTACTCTCATGTATATGCGAATTCTACTTCTTCATTAATGTCAATGTCACTCTCTAAAACACTTAAAGTCTATCCTTAACTATTAGTTCATACAATTCCTAGCATTCCTAATAATTAATTCTGAAGAACAAAAGCTTAAGACAACCAGAACTCATACCCCCATTTCTGAGCAATACTGCTTCTGCGAATAATTCTCTAGGTCATGAATTGTAAGATACCTTCCGGTACTCATGCAAATCATACATCATGCTAAAAAATGAGTTAAACGAATCAAGCATTACACAAAGAAGAATTACTCTAAAAATTAATGAAAGAAGCATATATAATGAGGAATCAATTCAATACATGAGAATTTACAAAGGTTACATCATCCCCAACAACAAATAAAGTTTAGTTCACCATTGACATGGTGAAACTAGATGAACAATGGAAAAAGAATGAAAGATAGAACCCTAGAAATTGAACATAGAAGCTTCCGCATCCAAATCCGCCTTCAAGGGAGCAAGGAGTGTGTTTCTAAGCCTATTCCGTCCAAAGATACAAACCCTAGGACGTGCAAGTCCTTAAATAAACATAAAAATAACAGAAAACGGGTCCCATCCCACGAGACTGGTGCTCAACGCCCCACTTATGGCGCTCAGTAGTGTGCGGGTCAGAAGTTGCGCTTAGGGTCAACTCAAAAGGCAAGCAAGCGTGGTGCGTCTCGTAATAGTTGTGCTCAACGCCCTTGCAAAGGGCGCTCGGGACTGAGTCAGGAACATCCTGTGATGAGGGCTCCAGAAAAGGGCAGCCAAGCGTGAGATAGCTTACTTTGGCGTTAAGGGCCCCCAAAGTGGCGCTCAGCGCTATTGTGATTTCCCTTCTTTGATGCTTTTCCTAAGTTCCAACTCCTTACTACTTTCAAATTTTCTTCCAAATCATCTCAATTCATGTTGAAAACACTGAAATCTAGTACAAAGCCATCAAATTCACCTTCAGCTCTCTTATTCATCAGAACAATGATTCCAAGCTAGTTTCTAAGTCAAAAAGGGTGTTTTTAGTATCAAAATTAAGTATCAAATAATGGTAAATTCAACCATTATCAAAGATCGATCGCTACAAAGAGACCACACACCCACTAAGACCGATCACTACTAAAAATGGTTGAAAAGCCGTTATTTTTATACTTAATTTTGACATCAAAAACACCCTTTATGACTTAGAAACTAGCTGGAAATCGTGCTTTTGCTTAAATTATGGAAATAAGAGAGTTGGATGGGTTTTATGCTTAGTTTATCTTGTTTTGGCAGGAATTTAGAGGAATTGGATGAAAGAAGTTGAAGTAGCAAGGAGTTGGACTCAAGAAAGGAAGGAAAAGTGCACAAAAGAAGAATCGCAGCCACCGCTCAACGCCATGTCACCACTGAGGGCCAAGCTTGCTGTTAAGTGCATTGTCTCACACTTAAGCGCAATCGCTGAGGGCTAATTCAAGTATCGCAGTCACCGCTGAGCGTCATTCTACCGCTAAGCGCCAGAGTCTGCTGTTGAGTACACTTTCTAATGCCTGAGCGTCGTCGTTGAGCGTCATTCTAAGTACCGCACTTACCGCTAAGCGCAATTTCTTCCACTGAGCGCTGTTTACTTGGGCTTGGGCCAATTTTTTGTATTTTTAATAAACTATATAAGGGTTTAGTCGACCTAGGATTGATATCTTTGGACAGAAAGAGCGAAATTACACTCCTTTCACCCCTCGGAGGCGGATTTTGGATGCGGAAGCTCCAAGCTTCAACTTTTAGGGTTTTATCTTTCATTCTTTTCATTATTTTCATCTAGTTTCACCATGTCTATGGTAAACTAAACCTCCATTGTTGTTGGGGAAACAATGTAATCCTTTGAAACTCTCATGTATTGAATTGATTCTTGATTCTTGATTATATATGCTTTACTTCATTAATTGTTAGGGTTTTTTCTCTATACTCTATGCTTGCTTTGTTTAACTCATTCATAGCATGATAATTGATTTTGTCGATATAGACACATACGGGAAAATCTAGAACTAGGGAAATTCTTTTGGAAGCAATATTACTTAGACATAGGAATAAGAGGATCAGTTGCCTTTAAGCTTCTGGCGAATGTAATGCATGATTAATTGCTAGGGAGATAAGACATTGTGAACTAGTAATTAAGATTAGGCTTTCTTCACCGAGACATTAGGTTTAAGGTAAATTAGAAAATGGCATTAACATTAATGAATACATGAGAGTGTATAGGATAAGTCGAAAATCCCAACAACATAATCATTTCTTATTTTACATCAATCATTTTTGCATCTTTCAATCCAATTGATCAACACTTGCATTCATGTTTACTTTTCCGTAATATAAACACAACAATTTCGTTTACAAGTTTTATTTAATCAAGAAATCACATAATTGTTTAGGCCTTAAGTCTCTTGGAAAACGATACTTGGTCTTACCATTTATTATTACTTGATACAATTCGATACACTTGTCGAAGTGTTAACAGATACGAAGAGACCACACACCCCACTAAGACCGATCGCTACTAAGAGACCACACACCCTACTAAGATCGATCGCTATGTCTCAATAGGATACTAGTACCAGATCGATCGGTCATTTAACTGAAAAACTCTATAGAAGTAGAACTCAGTTAAGACCGAACCTAAGAAGAAAGCCGAAAGGTTAATGAATTACACTCGGCGATCTGCATAATTTCTACAGAATAACTGCAGTATCCACAACTATCTTTACTAGTTACTACAACTTCCCAAATTCTAATCCTCCAATCAAGATTCATATACCAATTTACGCTTATCCAAAGGTACCTAAAATCTTTCTAACATCATCCCAAAGAGTCCCACACCAGATTTCGCTCCCAACCCCAAACTCTCATTTCGCATATCCATTTCCTTAAGATCAGAACAAACCGAAAACTTATACAAAGAAACTCCAACCAGTTCACAGGTTCTAGTATTCATAGATTCAACATAATTCAATCAAACATTCAAGTCACACACATGCAACCATCCAAACAGTAATTTCATAGATAGAAAATCACAATTAAATTAACTAGCTTCCCTTACCTCTTAACCGAACGAAATCTTTTACCCTTCTAAAAATTTACTCACACTTCCAGAAAATCCCAAGAACAACTATAGCTCACTGATTGATGAGGATAGACCAACAAATGACCATAAATGTGATAAAAAATAGGAAGAAGAAGCTGATGAACACATGCAACTAGAAACTTGGCTTGCATGTTCAAAAAGTTTCGGAATCTCACAAGAGCTCAAGAAATCGAGACTTACCAACTCTAAAAAAGACTTTGATTGATGGAAAAGGATGTTTTTTTGACTCCAAGATTACTTAAGTTCAGTCTGATTAAAAATCAGATGAAGTAAGATGAGAGATTTTTTGAGAGAAGGAGGAGAAAAGAAGAGAGAAGAAATATGGAGAGAAATGGTTGTATCAGAAAATGGGACAAACATTTGGAATTTTCCTTTATATAGTAATATTATTTTAATAAAAATCATTCGGTCCCATTATTCCCACACACCTGTCCACTCCAAAATCTTAAAATTCTCAGTTCTTACAAAAATTGCCAGTGACACGTGGCATTGATAGTGTCATGTGTCACACTAGAAACCTGACACGTGGCAACAAAAAAATTTATTTAAGAAAAAATTAAAATTGATAAAAAAGATTAATTATGGTCCTAAACTATTAAAAGACTTTGATTTTAGTCCTCTTTCAAATTTTGTTCTATCTAGGTTCCTCTTCTTTTGAAACTCATGGATTTAGTCTTTTAGGACCAAGTGGTTGAAATTAGGGTTGTTAATTGGATTTGGGAAATTTTAAAGAGTGTCGAAGGCCATTCAATGTTGATTTTATGTCTAGGAAGAATTGCATCGTATTACTCTTTTGAAGAAAGGGATTTAGCATTTGAAGATTAACGAAAGCAATAAGGAGGAAATTTTGGAGTTTGTATTGGGGAAGATAGGTAAGTCCATTCCTTCACCTTTGTAGGAATAGAGGATGGGATTAGGGATATAGGGTTTGGGCATGTAGGATTTTTCATTGTTGTGAGATTTGAATTTAATTATGTCATTAGTTTATGTCATTAGTTAGTAATTAAATTTGTAAATCAGTGTTGTTGTTTTATGAAATACGAGAGTAGAGAATTTGGTTCTACGCGGAAGAGCATTGATTTGAAAATGTTGCAAACATGTGGGTCGTCTTCATAATTAACATCAAGAGTTTGTGGGTGTGGGAAAAGATTGTTGTTGTTGAAGGCAACTACTTTAAAGAACAAAGGAAGATTATTTTGGAGATGTAGAAATTGGGTAGTAAGGTAAAAAAGGCATTAGTTTTATTGATGGTTTCTAATATTTATTGTAGACCAATTCATATTGTAATTACTTTGAATGGATAGATAAAGGAGCTCTAAACTTGAAGCTAATATAGAAAAAAAAAACTTAAGAAGATGAATTTTGTTTTGAAAAGAAAAAAGTTGTGATGAACTTAATAAAGAAGAATGAGAAGTTGAAGAGGAAATTACTATGAACATAAAGCTGAAGAGAAGAAGTTTTGACGATGTCTCAAAGTCAAGTCTCAAGTGCTCTTGTTGCAAGAAGATCTTCATGAAGACTTGTTTTGCATTAAAACTTTTGTAATTTAATAGATTTATGTATAATTATGACTTATCTTTGATTCTTTGTATTGTTTGTCTTAGGTTGTGTTAAAATGCATTTTGAATTAGAAAACCTGATTTTATAATAATCGATTACCAACTAATGATAATCGATTATCAGTAATTGATTATGAGTTGTCATAATCAATTATCACGAGCAATTATGAGAATTTTTAAGCAAGTTTTTAACCGTTGTGCATTGATTAAATGCATAATCAATTACCATAATTGGAGGTATCCTTGAGTGTGATCTCTATAAATTAGATTGAGACTCTCATTCTAACATATGAAATACGAAATGTGTTTATTTCAAAATTCTTATCTAGTGTATGCTGAGATAAGTGTTCTAGAGTTTGTGTAACCCTTGTGTTGTGACTTTAAGAACTTGATGTTGACATAGAGCAATAACTTTCAAAGGAGTAGTGATTGAGTATTGTTGTTTTTGCTGAGTTGAAAGCTTGTCATGCTTTGTGAAGAGTTAAAGGAGGTTTTCATGTAACACCCCGAATTAGGCGTTACAATTTATGTTCCATAAAATACATCTATAATTTTTTTTTTATTTCAACACCAACAAAATATTATGTTCTTTATTACAACACAAGTCTTCTGAAAATAAAATTCCACACAGTTCATAAACTTCTGAAATTTAAAATTTCACACAGTTTGGAAATTCAAACAGATTTATTTTTAAAATTCCCCATGTCTCCTTTATCCCCACAGATCTCTCATCTTCTAAGCAAGTCCAGAACCATCTGCTAATTCATCTGAAATAGTTTCTGCTCCCGTATAATATCACACATTATACGATCATTGCATTCACATACACAAACACAAACAATAGGGTGAGCTAACCAAATCAAGAAATATACATTATCCACAATCTTACTAATATCACAAGTGTGGCAATTAGTCCAATACATGCATCTCGAACATACTCAAGAACAGACTATTACATTGATACTATATAATATTTCACAAGTCAGAACCAGCAATACATTTACTAGAGTCAATGCAACATATTATTAACCTACCTACTTACCAAAGCAAAGCAGTCAACAATCATTCTGTCTACTTACCAGAGTAGTATAACCATGTGATACTAACTACTTACCAAAGTAATCTAACGAGGTGATCTACTTACCAAAGTAGTATAACAAGGTGATATTGTCTACTTACCAAAGTAGCACAATAAGGTGATATCGTCTACTTATCAAAGTAGTACCATAAGATGATATTGTCTACTTACCAAAGTAGTACAATAAGATGATATTGTCTACTTACCAAAGTAGCACAATAAGGTAATATTGTCTACTTACCAAAGTAGCACAACAAGTTAATATTCCGCCTACTTACCAAAGTAGTACAGTTTATGCCAAATTAATCTCTCATTATCTCACCTACTTACCAAAGTAGCGTCCGACTTCAAACATCTTCCCTCCCGACTTATCAAAGTCGTAGGAAAATAAATAAATTTCGAATTTACGATTATGACAATAATTCTTATACTACCCATCAAATTTTACCATAAACTTATTTATAATTCATGATTTAACTCAAATAATTATTACCAACTCAGTAATATTCAATATAATTTTATATTCTAATGTAGAATATATTATATTACTTATCTTCAAATTTTCAAAATACAACTACACATACAATTTAAGAACATAATTATTCAAGAATTTATCCAATACAAATAAATTTACTATTTCGTGGAAAGATTACTCTTCACTCATATCAATAATTAAAATCTGAACCAATCAAACTAACAAACAATATGTTTAATTCATATGTTAAAATTTTCAGTCCAATCTAACGGTTAATGAGTCGGAAATCATAATTTATGTATAAATGATCCAAAAACATAAATTAAACAGTATTGAGATCCCTGAGAAGATACGAAACTAATATCTATAAATCTGTATCTCCGATTTAAAATCTGAACGGTCAAAGTATGACACTATCTTTTAGAAACAACATATTAAAATTTCAGGGTAATCCAACGGCTAACTAAGTAGATATGGAGGTTTTCCGAGGTAACTTAGAGACAGAAATTTAAGTGGTTCTCGGTGAAACTCAAAATGCGGAATGAATTCCTCTAAGCACAGACATCTAATTCCAAATCTGAACGGTCAAGATCACCTAATATGTCTTATGAACTACATACTAAAGTTTGGGCTCAATCTAACGGTAAATGTAATATATATGAAATGTTTACCATTATAACTTAAGAATAGAGTTACAGTGTTCATCAAATATTTCAAACTTTCGAAATTTCTTTCTCTAAGCATAGACCTTCAATTACAAATCCGATCGGTCAAAGTGTATTAATATGTCTTAGGGATCCTATATCAAATTTTGAGGTTGATCTAACGGTTAAATAAGTCGGAATCTATGTTTTACCGAACTACAAGGGTAACTAATTTACTCAAACTTAGTAATAGAACTACATGGGTAACTAATTTACTCAAACTTACAGGATTTACTTCTCCAAGTACAGACTTCTATTTTCAAATCCGAACGGTCAAAGTTTAGTAATATGTCTTAGGATTCACATATTAAAATTTTAGCTAAATCCAACGGTGAAAACAATTAATAGAAAATTTTCACCACAGTAACTCGAAAATAAGAAATTATAATCATGAAAACCAAATTTTACACAAGTCAATAGATAACTACCATTACCAAATTTTTAACATATTCATATTCATATTCATGATCATAACAAGAAAGGATTAGCTCCCCTACCTCTTCTCCTTGCAAGAAATTCTTCACTCTTGATACTTCTAGACCACCACCTTTGATTGTTTTCACTCTCAAATTCAAAGAAAATTCTAACTTAAATCTCTCTTCTCTTCTCCTCTCTCCAAGCTTTAACCTTCCCAAGGTCACTTAGAAGCCTCTTAAGTCTAGAAGACATGTGCCCAAAAAATGTGTCCACTCAAGCAAAGTGGAGAAAAAGAAGGCAATGATTCAAGCACTCACAAAAATGAGGGAGTAATAGGAATAAAAGTTCCCTCTAGAAATTAATTAATGGAAGCATTAACCCAAGTGCTTCCCTCAATGATTCAAGCACTCAAATACTCTTTCATCATTTAATGGATGAAAAGCAAAGTGGAATAAGGCTTTGGGGAGCCACTTCTACGTCAACATGTCAATTTCCATCTTTCTTAACTCATAATGGGACCCACATCCAAGGTGGAAATTAAAAAGAGCTAGGAGCATTTTTGGTCTTAGGAGGGTTTGAACTTGAGACCAAGCACACATACCCTCCATGCACACTCACATCAACCACTAGACCAGGCTCCATTCATTGATATAATAGCGCAAACAATTATACTAAAACACTCTTTCAATTTTTTTTCGAAATTTACTATGAAACCAATATTAATTTAATTTTCATCCCCTCCTTAAATATTTTTCAACATTGATTCTCATCACAATTTATTATATAATACCACAAAATAAAATAGTTAAGGTAAGAAATCATTTTATTTAGACGGGTCTTACAGTTCATCCTTTGTGAAGATTTAAAGGAGATGTTCATCCTTCATGAAATATTCGGAGGAGCTGTTCATCCCTTGTGGGTGTCAGGGGAAGTGAGTTTCATCTCTTGGGGTAACCAGAAAAATGTTCTAACTTTAAATTGTTTCATTTTCTTTGTGATTTTAACAGTTTGCTGGTTTGTGATAGTTAAGCGTTAATTCTCGGTTGAGATTAACAACTGGACGTAGGATCTGTATGATCCAAACCAGTATAAAAATCACTTATTCAATTTTCTCTCTTCCTTACTCTTTAATTTGGTATAAAGGAATTGAATTTATACGAGAAAATTATTAAAGGTATTATTTACGATAAGAAACCAATTCACCCCGTCTTGGTTTGTTGTACACGCTAACCATTTCGCTGCACCGCTCTGACAATTGTTATCAGAGCTTACTTTGATAGTAATTTAAAATGACAGGACAACATCAACGTGAAGAATGTATTTCATGTTTAAATAAAAAGAAGACTCTTGATAAAACAACCATATAAGAGAATTGCTCATATTCTTATGCAACAATTGAATAGATTCATATCTAAAAAGTTAGTAATTAGTCTACAAAAACTAAATTTTATTAAAGAAAAACTATGTGTTGCATGTCAAAAGGGAAAACAAAATAAATCTTTTAATTCGAAAAAAATTGTTTTGAGTGAAAAACCCTTATAACTCTTGCACATGGATTTATGTGGTCTTTCAAGGATAAAAGGATAAAAGGTTTTGGGGGAAATTTTATGCTTTAGTTATTATTGATGACTATTCAAGGTATACATGGATATTCTTTATTACTCTAAAAAGTGAAACTTTCAAAGTTTTCAAAAAGTTTGCGAAAGAAGTTCAAAAGGATTTGAAAATTAAATATATTCATAGTGATCATGGAGGGGAATTTCAAAATATTTTTGAAATTTTTTGTGAAAAATTGGAATTTCTCATAACTTATTTGCACCTAGAAGTCCACAACAAAATGGGGTTGTAGAAAGAAAGAATACAACTTTAAAAGAAATTGCAAGAACTTTATTAAATGAATCAAAAATTCCAAAACATTTTTGGGCTGACATTGTGAGTACTGCATGTTATCTTTTAAATAGAATGCTCATTCGTCCTATTTTAAAATGTACTCCTTATGAACTGTTTAAAGGTAGAAAGCCTAATGTTTCTCATTTGAAAATATTTGGATGTAAATGTTTTTGTCTTAAATAATGGAAAATAATTTGGGTAATAAGACATACAAAATACTTTTATTTCGAAATTCTTATTTACTGTGTGCTAAGATAAGTGTTCTAGGGTTTGTGTAACCTTTGTGTTGCGGCTTCGAGAACTTGGTGTTGACATAGAGCGAGAACTTTCACGGGAGTAGTGATTGAGTGTTGTTGTTGTTGCTGAGTTGAAAGTCTGTCATCATTTGTGAAGAGTCAAGGAGGTGTTCATCCTTTGAGAAGATTGGTAAGGTATTTTTCTTCCTTCGTCGACTTAGAAAACTTATAGGACAGGTATTTCTCCTTGTTCGTGCACCTTGCATAAGCAATATTTACATTTTTCAACTGAACAGTCACGGTGGAGTTGACTTTGAGGACGACATCTAAATCTACTTAGGACTCCACCAAAATCATTTCTAGGCAAGTGACCAAAGGTGATTTGCTTACTTAACAAGGTCTTGTGAAAACTGAGTTCAACCAAGGCATCCAAAGGATTGGCCTCCAAAAGACCTATAATAAACTCCTTCTCAATCGAGCTAAGGTTATAGTAGACTTTCTTTACGAGTCTTGGTCCCAAAAACTACCCATTTAAAGGAGCAGATGTCTCCCCTCCAGGCCGACCACGCTCAGAAGATCAAGTAGAAGAAGATTTATCTTCATGCTTCCTCTTGTACTTTTTCTTCTTGCTACCAACTTCCTAGACGCACGTTGCGGTGAAGACTATGGTTAGGGGAGAATATATAGAACGAGGCAATTGTTTTGTAAAAACTAGTCCTCTTGTAGAGCCATTAGTTGATGTTGGGTAATTATCTATGTTAAGACAAGATCGTCTATAAGACTAAACTATCTAAACACTCTCATGCAATTTGAAGTTTAACAAACAACATTAAACGGAATAAGACAAGTGTTATGATAATAACATAGGTAAAACATAAGTGATTTATGAAAATGCTAAGAAACCCAAATACCTTAGGCAAAGCCTTAGTGAAACACCTAGCTATGGACAAGACACACCTTTAAACGATTCCCAAAATCCATGTGTCAATGAGAGTTTTGCTGAATGCAAACGTCATGCATCGGTAGACAATAGTCAAAGAAACTCTCAATATGTCTTAGTAGATAAAAGTGTCAAAATATGTTTTTGGAAAGCATGCTGAAAAGTCTTAATTGATAGTCCAAAAACTTATGATAGAAGAAACCTTGCTAAATGGACTTGTTGAATAGAATGGAGAAAAATCTAAAGCTTTTACATAGGCTAAATGATACCACGTGCCGAAGAATCCACTTCATTAAACAGTGAAGTTGTCATCAACTGCTTGGTATCTTAGTACAAAGCTTAAATGATCAAATCCTACCTGAACGGTAGAATACACAAAAAACAATTTGTTTTTCTGAATAAACATTTAATGCCATTAAATGTTCAACGTTTAAAAATAACAAAAGTGATGAGAAAAAAGACATATATGTTGCATTCATTGGCCAAGGTATAGGAAAACTTACTTTTGTTTGTTTATGGTTGTATGTTATATGTCTTCTTTATTATCTTGATTGGTAATCATTGTTTTGATACATGTGTATATGATTATAATTATTTGTGCTTATTGTTGGGTAAGAGTTTGTGTATGAATGGACATAGGATTTATGTAATATTTGTGATGAGTTTTCCCTATGAAAGTATTATGTATGTTTTGTTGGGTTATTCAAACAAAGGATTTGATGCTAAGGGAGAACAAAGTTATGATGCTTGTGGGTTTTCATGCAAAAATATGTGTTGTAAGTGTTAAGTTATTGGGCTCCCTTCCTATGTGGATAATGAGCCAAATAACGTGGATATGGGTCATATTAGTGATAACAGTTGAATATACAATTATCTATGATGCAATTTTGATATTAAATCAACTATTTTTGACTTAGAAGCTTGCTTGAACTCTTGTTTTTAGTTTAGTTTTGTGAATAAGTGAATCGCGGTTATACTTTATGATTTTATCACTAAATTCCCTTAACTTTGTAGGTTATGGGTATGTTTTGGAAGAGAAGCAAAAGTATCAAGGAGTCGGAATTCAAGAGGGACAACAAAAGTACTAGAGAAGAAGGTTGAAGAAGGCGCATGGCCCTTGGTTGCCCTTTTCTGGGGGCCTCAGTGCCACATGTCACGCAGTAAGCCTGCTTGTCCCCTTTAGGGGCCCTCAGGGGTGATGTTCATGCTCCGGCGCCTGCTTGCCCCTTGAGTGGCAATGAGCGCCATCTAGTTACACTGTTGGGCCCCTGCTTGCCCTCTAAGGGGGCGCTGAGCGCTAGTTTCCATGCAGTTTCGCCTACTTGCCCTTAGCTGGGGCGCTAAGCGCTAGTGACTTGGGCTTATGGGCCAATTTTTGATCTATTTAAGGATTTGCACGCCCTAGGATTGGTATCTTTTGATGGCTGAAACATATAAACATCCTTTTCGCCCCTTTGGAGGCAGATTAGGGATGCGAGAGCTCTCCTCTTCTCTTTCTAGGGTTTTTATCTCATTCTTCCATTATACACCAAGGTTCTCCATGACGATGGAGAACTAAACTCATTTGTTGTTGGGAAAGATGTAACCTCTAAACTTTCATGTCTTTGAATATTATTCAAACATTTTATGCTTCTTTCATTGAATGTTAGTGATTTTCTTCTATTCGTAATGCTAATTATGTTTTAGTCATTCATAGTTTGATGTTTGATTTGTTTGAGTATTGGGAAATATCTTACGAATCATGATCTGAAGAATTTTCACCTAAAGGGACTATTGCCTAGTGATAATAGTTGAAAAACTGTTATTTTCATGCTTAAAATTGATACTAAAAGCAACCTTTAACACTTAGAAACTACCTTAGAATCATGCTTTTGTTCATATTTTCAGAAATAAGAGAGTTGGATAGGGTTATGCTTGATTTCAGTGTTTTATGCAGGTTTTAAGATGAATTTGATGAAAGAAGTGAAGAAGGATAGAGATGGAATCAAAAAAGAACTCAAAAAGTGCAAAAGAAGAGAAACCGCAAGAACACTCGTTGGCTCCGCTGAGGGGTGAAAGTGCAGCTGAAGGGAGATTTGACCATGCGCTGGTACCGTTGAACGGCAGTTTACCGCTGAGTGGTGGTATTTTGGGCTTAGGCCCACTTTTCTGTAATATTGCGAATAGTATATAAGCTTTAGGACTTTCTAGGGTTTGTATCTTTGGCTGCAGAAGACACAAAACACACTTTTCACCCCTTGGGGGTAAAATTGGAGATGGTGACGACTCTCCTCTTCTCTTTCTAGGGCTTTTCTATCTCTTCCATTCTTTCATTATTGTTCATCTAGTTTCACCATGAATATGGTGAACTAAACTTTGTATTGTTGTTGGGGAATCAATGAAATCTTTTGAAGCTCTCATATATGGAATTTTGTGTTTAAACATCATATCTACGATACATGCTTTTTTTCATCATTAAGTTAGGGTTTTTCCTCTTTGCTCAAAGCATGCATTGTTTAACTCATTCGATGTCATGATTATTGATTTTAGTGATATGGACACATACGGTAAAATCTAGATCCGAGAATTTCTCCCAAAAGTAATATCACCTAGACATAGGGATATGAGGTTGGTTCCCTTTAAGCTTCTGTGCTTCAGAATTAATTATTAGGGATGCTAGGAATTGTATGAACTCGTAATTAAGGATAGGCTTTCTTGCAAGGTGATTTAGAGAGAGACATTAACATTGATGAAAAGAATGATGAATTCCTAAAAGTATATGAGAGTGGATAAGATGAAATTGATTACCCCAACAACATACTCATCCATCTAATTCATTCAAGTGTTTGTGTTCCTCTTTTCTATTGATCAAAACTCATGCATACATGTTTACTTATTGTCTTTTGCATTTGAATCCTCAAGAATTTATTCACAAGTCTTAAATAATCAACAAATCATATAACTAACTAGGCCGTGAGTCCTTTGGGAGAACGATACTTGGTCTTACCGAGTTTATTACTTGATACGATTCGGTCACACTTGCCAAGGGTTAAACAAGTTTTTGGCGTCGTTTTTCGGTGTTCATAAATTGGTCATCACCTCGACATAGGGATAGAACGTTTGGTTGTCTTAGGCTTCTAATAATAATGCAGAATTGATTATTAGGGATGCAAGGGATTGTGGTCTAATAATTAAGGATAGGACTTTTACGCCGGGGGATCGGGTTCTAAGTAATTTAGAAAGTGACATTAACATTTTAATGAAGAAGATGAATTCTTATATGCATGAAAGTAAGGAAGGTGAAATCTAAAGCCCAACAACATAATCATCTCATATCATCAATATCATCCATTCATTTGTGTTTTAGCCTCAATTGATCAATTTGCATTCATATTTACTTTTGTTGCATTTGCATTTAAAAGCCAACAAAATAACTTTTCAGTCTTACTTAGTTAAGTAATTACACGATTGTTTAGTGTCGTGAGTCTTCTGGGATACGATACTTGGTCTTACCACTTTATATTACTTGATACAATTTGGTACATTTTCCAATGAGATAACAATTAGTAGGGCACATTAGAGTCATTAGAAGAGAGAAAAGCCAAGTGAGAGAGAAAGGAAGAGAAGAAGTCATTCTCGCATAACATAAAACCTGCACTGGTGTTTTCATCGTTTTGAAGTTGTTCATCGTTGGATCGGTCTTATTTTTAGAAAGTGAGTTCTAGACATATGGTTCCGCACTTTGACTGTTCGGATCATGAATCGGAGGTCTAGTTTTGTAGAAAAAAAGTCTCGCATCAGCAGCTCTGTTTTGGAGAATTTCATAAAATCTGCACTGGTGTTTTTGTCGTTGTGAAGTTGTTCACCGTTGGATCGGACTAATTTTTGAACAATGGGTTCCATACGTATGGTTCTTCATTTTGACCATTCAAATCCTGAATATGAGGTTTAGTTTGGGAAAAACCAGTACCGCATCAACAACTCTGTTTTGGAGAATTTTCATCTTCTTGGTTCTCATTTGTAAGCATGTGTGTGATCCCTCTCATGTGTTAGAAGTGGAAGTGCAACCTATCAAGATTATGGAGAGCCAAACAAAACAACTTAAATGAAAGACCATCAGTCTAGTCAAAGTTGTCTGGGATAGTAGGACAAGTGATTCTGCCTGGGAGTTAAAGGGAGTCATGAGATAGTCGTATCCTCACCTGTTCTCTGATAAGTCTAATTTTTGAGGTCAAAAATTTTTTTGTTGGGGAGAATGTAAGAACCTAGAAAATAAAGTCTTGGAGTAGATAAGTGTATTAAAATAATGAGACTGAGTATTTTATTATAAACAAATCTTATAATATAAATAGAATTTACTAAAGCTCGTCTCATTATCTAAAATACTATCTATCTCTCTAAACTCTTTCTTTTCATTTTCGCTCACTTCTCTCTAACTTTTCTCACTCTTGGATCATCTATTCAACGATCAGGAAGTTCTATTTTGCATAGATCAACAATTACTTTTCCTTGAGTTGAGGTAATGGAAGTTAGATTATTGCTTTAGTTAGTGATTTAGTATATATGTGAGATTATTCTATGTTTATTGTGTTGACTAAACTAAATTTAGGTTTTTAAGGTAAATGTATCATGTGCAATTTGACTGTTTTGAGTGTGCATTGATGAACTGTGATAATGATTTGAATTGGATGATGTTTGGGAAGTATATAATACAATCTAAGAGGATTAGAAGTTGGGGAAATAATTTGGAATTGGTAAATTTTGGTATGAGTTGGGTAGTTCTACAGTTTGCTGCTAAAGAATTATGTAGACGAGCACACTGCCTTTCTATTCGCATAACAGTTAAGACTCCGACAAGTGCACCGAATTGTATCAAGTAATATAAAATGGTAAGACCAAGTATCGTATCCCAAAGGACTCACGGCACTAAACAGTTATGTAATTGCTTAACCAATTAAGACTTATGAACAATTTTGGGGGTTTTTCAATGCAAATACAATAAACATAAACATGAATGCAATTTGATCAATTGAGGCTAAACACTAGAATGAATGTATGAAGTTGATAATATGAGATGGATATGTTGTTGGGGTTTAGATTTCACCTAATCACTCTCATGCATATAAGAATTCATCTTCTTCATTAATGTCAATGTCACTTTCTAAATTACTTAAAACCCAATTCCTCGGCGAAGAAAGCCTATCATTAATTATTAGTTCATACAATTCCTAGCATTCCTAATAATTAATTCTGAAGATCAGAAGCTTAAGACAACCAGAACTCATACCCACATTCCTGAAGCAGTATTGGGAATAATTCTCCATAACATGAATTGTAAGATACCTTCCGGTACTCATACAAATCATCCATCATGCTAATGAATGAGTTAAACACACCAAGCAATATGCGAAGAAGAATTACCCTAACAATTAATGAAACAAGCATAAATAATTAAGAATCAATTGAATATACATGAAAGTTCAAGATGTTACATCTTTCCCCAATAACAAATAAGGTTTAGTTCCCCATCATCATGGAGAAACTAGATGAACAATGAAAGAATGAAAGAGATAGAATGTAACACCCCAAATATTTTAAAGGGTATTACTGGAAGTAAAGACTAAATTAATTTGATATCTGATATAAACAATCAAACTTTATTTCAATTCTTCCAAAATACAATTCCAAACTTACAAACTTTAAACAATATAGTCTTCACCACTTAACATAAATTCGAAATTAAACTTATAAGTCTTACACAACATATTTTTTTTTTTGCAAATTTATTCTTTTTACAAAAATCCCTGAAAGTTTTTCCCCGCATCTCTCTCATCATCTCTAATCTTTTTCAACCGCATCTGCAACATTATCTGCTCACATATAACATGAGTTATATGATCATAGCACAAACAAATAAGGGTAAGCCAACCATATCATACAATCATTAAACTTACTTATAATATAAATGTTTCAATTATGTATTTCTACAATTTATAAATACCATTATCCCGATGTCATTAATTCATTTTTTTTTTTAACTTCTTCAAAATCATCTTTCTCATTTTCATAAACCTTACAAGTATACCATGCTTACTCACGAAGCCTTATGGTCAGATCGCTCTCTTCTTGCTTCTATAAAACTTACGAATCATATGTTTATGTCAAAGCCTTATGGTCAGACTACTTTCTGCCTGCTTTCATAAAACTTACGAATCATATGTTTATGCCAAAGCCTTATGGTCAGACCACTTTCTGCCTGCTTTCATAAAACTCGGTGTTACTTTGCTCATATCAAGCTCTCATGGTATAAACCGAACATACTACTCCTAGTAGTAAACATCATTTCATAAGTAATGATTTCTTATATCCACTCCAACATTTCATAAAATCAACAAATCATACCCTCTTATCCACCTAACTCAATCATGTTCATTCTTTAATCATAAATTGACAATAACCCGTTTTGGTGTCAATACCCAAAATAAAGTAAACATATTGCTAGATATCATACTTCATATTATAAACTCATTTTTTTCCATAATGAGTATAACTCAACATATTTTCACCAATCAAAGGTCATAGATAAATCAAAATACATCAACATGTCTTAGGAACTACATATTAAAGTTTGGGCTCAATGTAACGGTAAATGAAATATATATGAAGTTTTTACCATGATAACTTAAGAACAAAAATATAGTGTTCATCATACTTTTCAAAATTTCGAAATTTATTTCTCAACACATAGACTTCTAATTACAAATCCGAACGGTCAAACTATAGTAATATATCTTAGGAATCATATATCAAATTTTCAGGTTGATCTAACGGTCAAATAGAACAGAATCTATATTTTACCGAGAGGACTCAGTAACACAATAACAGGGGTAATTAATTTACTCAAACATGCAGAACTTATTTCTCCAAGTACAGACTCTTAATTAATGATCCGAACGGTCAAAGTGAAGAAATAGGTCTTAGGATTGATATATTAAAATTTTAGCTAAATCCAACGGTAAAAACAATTAAAAGGAATGTTTTACCACAGTAACTCGAAAATAAGAAAAAATATAATCAAGAAAACTAAATTTAGACAAGTGAATAGATAACTACCATTACCAAAATTTTAACATGTTCATAACTCATATTCATGATCATAACATGTATAAATATCATATGTAAGAAAGGATTAGCTCCCCTACCATCAAAATAATCTTAATATAAAAATTCAGGGGAAACAAGAAGTTGAATCTGGCAGAGCCGGTTAGACAACTTCCCATCCTTCCAGAAAGATGCAATAAAAAAAAAATAGATAAAACAATAAAATTTCTGGGGAAACAAGAAGTTGAATCTGGCAGAGCCGGTTAGACAACTTCTCATCCTTCCAAAAATACAATATAAATAAATAAGAAATAAAAGGTCTGGGGAAATAAGAAGTTGAATCTGGTAGAGCCGGTTAGACAACTTCTCGTCCTTCCAAAAATACAATATAAAGAGATAAGAAACAATAAAAGATATGGGGAAACAAGAAGTTTAATCTAGCAGAGCCGGTTAGACAACTTCTCATCCTTCCAAAATTGCAAAAGAAACAAATAAATGTTCTAAGTAACAATAACATACAATTAGCATAACATAATCAATATCACGTTTTACAACTATCAAACTTGGGTCTCATCACAGAAGCATGTTCTCATTCAAAATTCAAGATCATCCAAAAACAAAATACTCCATATTTAAGATTTAGGATTAGACAAAAGCAAAGTATTGTATACTCAAGATTCAAGAGTAGCTTCCCTTACCTCTATTACAGACTTAATCTCCTCGTTCCCCGAAAACTTCCAGAATGTCCCCTTTGCAACTAGAAATTTTTCCAACTCTCTTCTCTCAAAATTTTTCTAAGTTTTTGGTGTAAATTTTCAGCCTTCCCCCCTTGGCTATTTATAGCAAAAAATTTTACTATTCATTTTTCTATTCATTTTACTATTACAAAAATAATTTTTTATTCACAATTTGATGAATTCTGATCTCTTATGACTCAAGACAACATGGAATACTTATCCCTTTCACAAATTAATTATTTTTTATTCACTTTTTACTATTCACATTTTACTCTTCACTTTTACTTTTTTTTTTATAATCTAGTATTTGAATTACAAATATTTTCAAAGGTTTTACATAGGAAAACCCTAGAAAGAGAAGAGGAGAGCTATCACATCCCAAAATCTACCCTCAAGGAAAAGGAGAGTTGTCACATCCCCAAATCTACCCCCAAGGGGTGAAAAATGTGTTTCTGTGCTCAAGCCATCAACAGATACAATCCCTAGGAGGTCCAAGTCCTTAAATAGAGCATAAAAATAATAGAAAACATGTCCAAGACCACGAAACTGGCGCTCAGCGCCCTAAGTGGGGCGCCTAAGAGTGGTACGGGACAAAACTGGCCCTCAATGCCCCTAAAAGGGCGCCTAGGCATGGTGCGGGAAGAAAACTGGCGCTCAGGGGCGCTCAGCCCTGGCGGTAGCATTCCAAAACTCACTTTTTTTACTGTTTTGCTTGTTTTTTTGGCTGATTCAGCTATATACAACTCTATATAATGTTGGAGATTCTTCCAAGCGCATTATTAGCTACAAAATAAAGGGAATTTAGTGATAAAATCATAAAATATAACCTCTACTCACTTATTCATAAAACTGAAGCAAAAATATGAGTTCAAGCAAGCTTCTAAGTTAAAAAGGGTATGTTTAATATCAAAATTATATCACAAATAACGATATTTTCAACCGTTATCACAACCCCAAACTTGAAACTTTGCTTGTCCTCAAGCAAAATGTAACTTGGTTTAAACAAAACAATCATACTACAATGGTCTAGCACACCAAAAAGCGTTTTCTTTTTAGACAAGTAAATCACTCATGAATGCTCATCATAGAAAGATTAGTCAAGATATAATGATGCTTTAGCTAATCAAACTTCAACTATGGTGCTCACAAAATCAAGACATACACAACAAATGCAAACCTCATGATTAATCAACAACCAAGCAAGAATGTTACCCTCTATGCATGGAACTATTCCTCACCAAAGATAGTGTTTCACTCAAGCACTCAAAAGTGTTTCACTCACACTCAAAGGTGTATAGTGAGGTGACACTCTTACACTCTACCATCACAATGTCACATGAATCAACTTTGCCTTTCATTTAACCACATATCAAACACACTTACACGCAAGGACTTTTTAAGGCTTGTATTGAGGTCGGGCTAAGAAGAAAATTGGTTTTTCAAGACAACAAAATTCTTGAGTTAAGAGAGTTCACAATTCATTTATTCACAGTAACAATCAACTCTATTTCTTCTTTTATGTGAGAAACCAATCTTGAACTTATTCCCAACTTTACTTGCATTGAGCTTAACCTTTTCTTTTCTTTCTTTTCTTTTCTTTTCTTTTTCTTTCTCTTTCTTTTGCCCAATGCTCTTTAATGAATTTCACAAAGTTCTTTTCGGTTTCTCACCACCCCAAACTTGAACCATTCTCCAATACCACAAAAACATACTCTATTTAACTCAAGGTAAGGATTTCAAAAAGGGTTTTCCCCATTCAACTTTAAGCTCAAGGTTCAAAGGGTAAAGAGAAACATTGTTCTTTGTTGGGTTCACCTATTAGCATTGACTCTAAGGGAGAAGAAAACATGGCCTTGATCATATATAACAAGCAAGCAAGTGGTTCAATCATAGAAAATTAGGCAAAATCAATCATGCTTCCAAAGCAATAGCATTCAATCAATCAAAGACGCTGGAGTCCAACCTCTCACAGGTTAAATCAAGTTCCACAATTTGATAAACATCCTGCCTAGCTTATTAATCACAACTGAAATCATGTATCAGTTTCTAAAATCATGAGCAACCACCTGTGTATGCTTCAAAGCCTCACCAATCATTAACTCAATAAGCATAATGGAACAACAGAGCAAATACAAGAATATTACTCATCACAAACAATAGTTTATCAAATCATACCAAACCATTGCAGCACAATTCATTAAACCAAGTACATAAGCAACAAAATGAACACAATTCAAATAAGCATAAAAATAAAGAAAAAATGTAAAATCCTAATCGAGTAGCATCCATCAATAGATGCTTTCATCTGAATCTTCCAGCATCCATCAGTAGATGTGAATCCTTCTCATCAACATCCATTAGTAGATGCTCTTAGTAACATCCATCAGTAGATGCCTAGTCTTTTTGATCAGCATCCATCAGTAAATGCTGATCTTTCTCATGTTCATCGGCATCCATTAGTAGATGCCTTCAGTAGCATCCATCAGTAGATGCTTAATCACATAGCCTCCATCAGTAGACGCTATCATTCACACCCTCATCATAACAGTATCCATCAGTAGATGTTGTCATTTGAGTCCTACTAGCATCCCTCAGTAGATGTTGTCCAGCACCCGTCAGTAGATGTTGTCATTACTGTAAAGCAAAATCAAATCCAGACCACACAAGTAATTAAATAAAAAAGAAAAAAATCAGAAATTGGGTTGCCTCCCAATAAGCGCTTGTTTAACGTCACGAACCTAACACCATTAAGCTCAATCTGGATCTTTGTTATTGGTGTTCCTTTTGCCTTCATCACACCACCTTATCTGCAACATCTTCCTGTTCACCATCTTTACCCTCGTTGAATAAGGAGTCGCAATCTCAATAACTCAATTCTCTTTGATATCTTTAACCACTTTATGCATAGAGTCTTGGTGAACATGGCACTTGAAGGATAACACTCAACGCCCTCAATGGGGCGCCCAAGCGGTGATGCATGACATCCTGCGCTGAGGGCCCTTTGAGACAGCAATAACCTTCCTTATCTGACAAAATAGAAAAACTAGATGACACACTCCAACAGTTCATGCAAGTGGCTATCTCTAATCAAAAAAACATTGAAGCTGCAATTAGAAGGTTGGAGACACAGGTAGGTCAAATAGTGAGGAAGATAGGAGATTGGGGGGTGAATGTTAGTGTTACCTCTAAGGAAGAGTGTAAAGTTGTTATCATAAGAAGTGGCAAGGTGATAGATGAGAGAAAAATAGAGAGGAAAGCAAAAGAGAGGTTGAGCGAAAATGAAAAAGATGAGAGGGAAGAAAAAGAGAAAGATGAGAGAAGAGAAAAAGAAGAAGAGGAGGAGAAGAAAAAAGAAAAAAAATATTTGAGAAACCCCTTCCTTATCCAAAGAATTATTCTAGGAAGGAGAAAGAAAACAGTTTGAGCGTTTTATGGAAATTTTCAAGAAACTGGAGATTAATATACCTTTCTCTGAGGCACTGCAGCAAATGCCTTCATATGCTAAGATTTTGAAAGAACTTCTCACGAAAAAGAGGAAATACATTGAAGAAGAAACTATTGAACTGCACGGGAATTGTAGTGCCATCATACGGAAAATTCTACCTCCTAAGTTTAAAGATCCAGGAAGTTTCACCATCCCATGTACTATTGGGAAGTTAGCTATTGGAAGGGCTTTGATTGATTTGGGAGCTAGCATTAACTTAATTCCGCTTTCCATGTTTAAAAAGATTGAAGGTTTGGAACTGAAGCTTACTCAGATGACTCTCAAACTACTAGATAGATCTCTGAAATATCCTTATGGGGTGGTTGAATATGTGCTTGTTAAAGTGCACAAATTGTTGTTTCCAGTAGATTTTGTCATCATGGAGATGGAGGAGGATGTTGATGTGCCTCTCATTCTTGGGAGACCCTTTATGAAGACGGCTCGAGTCTTGATTGATGTCGAGAATGGAAAACTCAAGGTGAGAGTACAAGATGAAGAGATGAATTCTGATGTGTTTAAATCTATGTATCATCCAAAAGATGATAAAGAGTGTTTTCTTCTTGATGTGTTAGATGAAGTATGTCTAATTCAAGAGAATATGGTACGTTGTTCTTCTCTTTTAGAGAAGACACTCATTGATGCATGTTAGATTTGAATGAGAAAGAAGAAGAATTGATTGATGAGTGCTTGACTGACTTGGATGCAATGAAAGAAGTCCTTGTTCATGAAGCGAGAATACCCAGGAAAAGGGCAAGGAAAATAAACTGGGATTGAAGATGTTACCTCCACATCTAAAGTATGTTTTCCTAGAAGAAGGTGGGAATAAGTCGGTCATCATCAGTAATTCTTTATCTCCCAAAGAAGAAGAAGAGTTAGTGGAAGTATTACAAACTAACAAAGGAGCTATTGGATGGTCAATCTTGGATCTTAAAGGCATAAGCCTAACTTATTGTATTCACAAAATATTCACGGAAGAGGAGTATAGACCAGTTGCTCAACCACAAAGAAGGCTAAATCCTGTAATGAAAGAGGAAGTGAGAAAAGAAGTATTGAAGCTTCTGGAGGCTGGCATTATATACCCTATTTCTGATAGTGCATGGGTAAGCCCAGTGCAAGTAGTGCCAAAGAAAGGTGGGATGAGAGTTATATATAAAGACAAGAATGAGCTCATACCTACTAGGACAATTACTGGGTTGAGGATGTGTATTGATTATAGAAAGTTGCATAAAGCTACAAGAAAGGATCACTTTCCTCTTCCTTTCATGGATCAAATGTTGGAAAGATTGGCGGCACAAGCTTTCTATTGCTTTCTGGATGGTTATTCAGGGTACAATCAGATTGTGGTGGATACAAAAGACCAAGAAAAGACAACTTTTACATGTCCATTTAGTATTTTTGCTTATAGAAAAATGCCATTTGGTTTGTGTAATGCTTCAGCCACGTTTCAAAGATGTATGTAGGCAATTTTTGCAGATATGATAGAAAAATGCAAAGAAGTTTTCAGGGATGATTTTTTAGTATTTGGTGACTCTTTTCAGTTCTTAAAAGATGCATGCAGACAAACCTTGTTCTTAACTAGGAGAAGTGTCATTTTATGGTGACTGAAGGTATTGTTTTGGGACATAAAATTTCTTCCAAGGGAATTGAGGTTAACAAAGAAAAAGTGGAAGTAATCGAGAAACTTCCACCACCTACTAATGTGAAAGGAGGTTTTATAGAAGATTCATTCAAGATTTTTCTAAGATTGCCAAACCTTTAAGAAATCTCCCTGTCAAAGATGTGCCTTTTGTGATTGATGATGAATGGATGAAGGCTTTTGATATTTTGAAGAAGCTGGTTTTTGCGCCAGTAATTGTAGCTCTAGATTGGAATCAAGACTTTGAGTTAACGTGTGATGCTAGTGATTATGCTATAGGTGTTGTGCTTGGTCTGCGAAGAGAGAAGATGTTTCACACTATTTAATATGCAAGCAAAGTTTTGAATGAAGCCCAGTTGAATTATGCTACTACTGAAAAGGAATTTCTTGCTATAGTATATGCCTTGGAGAAATTTAGACCTTATCTCATTGGGTCTAAAGTGGTCATTTACATGGATCATGAGCCATAAAGTATTTGCTAACCAAGCCAGATTCTAAACCATGCTTGATTAAGTGGATAATTTTACTACAAGAGTTTGATGTGGAAATTCGTGACAAGAAAGGCAGTGAGAATGTGATTGCTGATCATCTATCTCGACTAGTAAATGGAGATGTCACAAGCAAGGAGAAAGAAATTTGGGAATCTTTTTCAGATGAAACACTTACGTATATTCAACAGAGGCCATGGTTTGCTGATATGGCTAATTTTAAAGCTGTAGGAGTAATTTCAGAAGATTTGAATTGGCAAAAGAAGAGAAAGTTTTTGCATGATGCAAAACAGTTCATCTGGGAAGATCCATTTTTATTTAAGATTGGAGCAAATAATCTTTTGAGACGTTGTGTTACTCATGAAGAAGCAAAAGGAGTTCTTTGGCATTGTCATGATTCACCTTATGGAGGACATTTTAATGGAGAGAGAACAGCTGCAAAGGTTCTCTAGTCAAGCTTTTATTGGCCTACTTTGTTTAAAGATGGTCATAACCATGCTAGAAATTGTGATAAATGTCAGAGAACTAGAAGCATCTCAAGAAGACATGAAATGCCATTACAAGGCATCTTCGATGTTTAAGTCTTTGATTGCTGGGGGATAGATTTTGTTGGACCTTTTCCACCATCTTCTAATCATGAATATATTTTGGTGGTTGTTGATTATGTGAGTAAGTGGGTGGAAGCAGCTGCTTGTCCTATGAATGATGCCAATACTGTCATTAAATTTTTGAAAAGGCAAAGTTTTGCTAGTTTTGGGTTCCCAGAGTGCTCATTAGTGATGGAGGATCTCATTTTTGTAATGCTCAACTAACAAAAGTACTTAAGCATTATGGTGTGAGACACAAAGTGGTTGCACCTTATCATCCACAGACAAATGGGCAAGCTGAGGTGTCTAATAGGGAGATAAAGAAGATTTTGGAAAAGACAGTTGCTTCATCAAGGAAGGATTGGTCTCAGAAGTTAAATGATGCGCTTTGGGCATACAGGACTGCAATGAAGACTGCTATCGGGCTATCTCCTTTTTAGTTAGTCTATGGAAAAGCATGTCATTTGCTAGTATAGATGGAGCATCGAGCTTTATGGGCACTAAAGTTCTTGAACTTTGATTCTTTTGACACTGCTAATAGAAGAAGAAGGCAAATTCTTGAGCTTGAAGAGATGCGTTTGCATGCTTATGATTCTTCTAGGAATTACAAGGAAAAGGTCAAATTTTATCATGGAAGCTGATAAAGAAGAGTTTTCACCCACGACAGCAGGTGTTATTATTTAACTCATGCCTGAAACTTTTCCCTGAAAAATTGAAGTCTAAGTGGTTTGGGCCGTTCGTGATTAAGGATGTCAAATCACATGGAGCAATTGAGTTGGTAGATCCAGTTGTTAGTGATCCACAAAGAAGCTAGGTGGTTAATGGGCAACTTTTTAAGCGTTATCTGGGTGGAGAGATTGAGCTTTCCACCGTGATAACAGTTGAAAAACTGTTATTTTCATGCTTAAAATTGATACTAAAAGCAACCTTTATCCTTAGAAACTAGCTTAAAATCATGATTTTATTCATATTTTCAGAAATAAGAGAGCTGGATAGGTTTATGCTTGAATTCAGTGTTTTTGTGCAGGTTTTAAGGTGAATTTGGTGAAAGAAGTGAAGAAGAAGAGAGATGGAATCAGAAAAGACATCAAAAAGTGCAAAAGGAGAAGCCGCAACTGCCGCTCAGCGTCAGTTTACCGCTGAGCGACACTCAAGAAGTCACGTTGGATCCGCTGGGGTTGTTGGGAAAGCATGAAAAAGAAAAAGGGAAAAGCATTGAGCTAAGAGCTAAGAAAGAAGAATGTGAAAAGAAAAGAAAAAGAAAAAGAAAAAGAAAAGAAAAGAAGAAGCAAAGCTCAATGCAAAGGAAAGTTGGGAAAAATAAGAATAATTGTGTTGTTATGATTCTCTTAACTCAAGGATTTTGTCATCCAGAAAAACCAATTTTCTTGTTAGCCTAGCCACATTATAAGCCATTGAAAAAGTCCTTGTGATGATGCATGCTTGTGAATGTGTTTGATTGTGGTTAAATGAAAGGCAAAGTTGATTCATGTGACATTGTGATAGTGGAGTGAATGAGTGATTACCTCTTATACACTTGTGTGTGAGTGAAACACTTTACCTAGTGAGGAAGTATTCCATGAGCACATGAACATCCATGCTTAATTGATTGATCATTCATGAAAAATAGCATTTGTTGGAATTTAAATGACTTTGTGAACACTAAAGCATGTGCACATCTTGATTGAAATCATGGTCATAAGTTTGATTGAAGTTTTTACTTATCTTGAAAATAAGATTTTTGAATGAGTGAACCATCATATGAATTGGTTGAAGATTGAGTTACATCTGTTTTGCTTGAGGACAAGCAAAGTTTTAAGTTTGGGGTTGTGATAACAGTTGAAAAACTGTTATTTTCATGCTTAAAATTGATACTAAAAGCAACATTTATCCTTAGAAACTAGCTTAAGATCATGCTTTTATTCATATTTTCAGAAATAAGAGAGCTGGACAGGTTTATGCTTGATTTCAGTGTTTTTGTGTAGGTTTTAAGGTGAATTTGGTGAAAGAAGTGAAGAAGAAGAGAGATGGAATCAGAAAAGACATCAAAAAGTGCAAAAGGAGAAGCCGCAACTGCCGCTCAGCGGCAGTTTACCGCTGAGCGGCACTCAAGAAGTCACGTTGGATCCGCTGAGGGGCAAAATGGCCGCTGAGGGGAAGAATCGAGCTCACGCACTTACCGCTGAGCGGTACTTTACCGCTGAGCGGCACTATTTTTGGGCTTGGGCCTAATTTTCTGTAATTTACGAATAGTATATAAGCTTTAGGGTTTCCTAGGGTTTGTATCTTTGGCTGGGACGAAGCAAATACTCTCTCTTCCACCCCTTTGAAGGAGGATCTTGGATGCTCAGGCTACCTCTTCACCTTTTTAGGGTTTTATCTTTCATTCTTTCATTATTGTTCATCTAGGTTCACCATGAATATGGTGAACTAAACCTTGTATGTTTGTTGGGGAATCAATGTAATCTTTTGAAGCTCTCATATATGGAATTTGTGCTTGCGTCTTAATCTAAGATTTATGCTTTCTTTCATCATTAGTTAGGGTTTTTCCTGTTTGCTTAATGCTTGCTTTGTTTAACTCATTCAATGCATGATTATTGGTTTTGTCGATACGGACACGTACGGGGAAGTCTAGATCTGGGGAATTTCTCCCAATAGGTATATTGGTTGCCTTAAGCTCCTGTGCTAAATAAACTAATTATTAGGGATGCTAGGAATCGTATGAACTCGTAATTAGGGAGAAGCCTTCTTTGAAAGTTAATTTAGAGAGTGGCATTAACAATGATGAATTGAATGTTGAATTCCTAAAATATATGAGAGTGAATAAGATGAAATTGATAACCCAAACAACATACTCATCCATATATTCCATTGAAAGTATTTGTATTTTGCTTTAGCCATTGATCACATTCATGCATACATGTTTATTTTCTGTTTTGCATATTAAATTCAACTTATTTCGTCCTTAAGTCTTAGCTAATCAACAAATCACATAACTAAACTAGGCCGTGAGTCCTTTGGGAAAACGATACTTGGTCTTACCGAGTTTTATTACTTGAAACGATTCAGTCATACTTGCCGATTGTAAAACAAGTTTGTGACATCATATTTTGGTGATCATAAATTTGTCCATCAAGTTTTTGGCGCCGTTCCCAGGGACTCGTGGTTTAACTGGTTAATTTGTGTGATTATTGATTATCTTTGACTTTAATTTTGAATTTCTATTTTTATTTTTTGTTTTTATTTTTTCGGTTTTTATTTGATTTGGTTTTATTTTATTTGATTTTATTTGATTTTATTTTATTTGATTTTATTTGATTTGATTTGATTTGATTTGATTTTATCTTATTTGATTTGATTTTATTTTATTTTATTTTATTTGATTAGATTAGATTTTATTTGATTTGATTAGATTGGATTTTATTTTATTTGATTTGATTTGATTAGATTAGATTTTATTTTATTTGATTAGATTAGATTTTATTTTATTTGATTTGATTAGACTAGATTAGATTTATTTTATTTTATATTATTTTATCTTATCCTCTGAATCTTTTATCTTCTGAATCTATATCTTCTCCTATATCTTTTTGTGCTAACAAATCTTTTCTAGGGTTTTGTTTTCTTGTGCATGCAGGAAGCAATTAGAACAAGGAGCAAGAAAACAACAGAACCTTTGCTTGAAGGTCTAAACGAGAGTAGACGGAGGAGAAGAATCCGAACATCTAGAGAACTTTTCCCTTCTCCAGAAACTCTCTTACAATCATCACCACAAGGTTCTGTTCATAGCACAGAAAATATGGAGAACAACAATGTTAGAAGAACTCTTGCTGACTACACCAATATAGCTGGACCTCAGCACTTTAACAGTATAGCTAGACCTAGAGTCAATGCAGCTAATATGGAGGTCAAACCAGCACTGATTCAACTGGTGAAAAGCAACCAATTTAATGGGTTATTGATAACAGTTGAAAAACTGTTATTTTCATGCTTAAAATTGATATTAAAAGCAACCTTTAGACTTAGAAACTAGCTTGAAATCAATGCTTTTATCTATATTTTCAGAAATAAGAGAGCTGGACAGGTTTATGCTTGATTTGAGTGTTTTTGTGCAGGTTTTGAGGTGAATTTAGTGAAAGAAGTAAAGAAGGAGAGAAGTGGAATTATAAAAGGAAGCAAAGAGTGCAAAAAGAGAAGTCGAAGGCACCGCTCAGCGGCATTTTACCGCTGAGCGGCACTCAAGAGGTTGCGGGAGTCACGCTGAGGGGCAAAATGGCCGCTGAGGGGAAGAAACGTGACGCGCACTCACCGCTGAGCGGTATTTACCGCTGAGCGGCACTTTTTGGGCTTGGGCTTTTGTAATCTTTTGTAACTCTAGAATAGTATATAAGGACTTGCACGTCCTAGGGTTAGGTATCTTTGGCAGAACGTAGGCAAACACTCTCTCTTCCACCCCTTTGAAGGAGGATCTTGGATGCTCAGGCTACCTCTTCACCTTTATTGGGTTTATTCTTTCATTCTTTCATTGTTCATCTAGGTTCACCATGAATATGGTGAACTAAACCTTGTATGTTTGTTGGGGAATCAATGTAATCTCTTGAAGCTCTCATATATGGAATTTATGCTTGCATCTTAATCTAAGACTTATGCTTTCATTCATCATTAGTTAGGGTTTTTCCTCTGTGCTCAATGCTTGCATTGTTTAACTCATTCTATTGCATGATTATTGGTTTTGTCGATACGGACACGTACGGGGAAGTCTAGATCCGGGGAATTTCTCCCAATGTTATATTGGTTGTCGTTAAGCTCCTGCACTTATGAACTAATCATTAGGAATGCTAGGAATTGTATGAACTATTTGATTAGGGAGAAGCCATCTAGAATGATACTTTAGAGAGTGGCATTAACAATGATGATTTGAATGTTGAATTCCTAAAATGTATGAGAGTGGATGAGATGAAATTGACCCCCAACAACATATTCATTCATATATTCCTTTGAAAGTGTTTATCTTTTGTCTTTGCCATTGATCAAACTTCATGCATACATGTTTAGTTTTTCGTCTTGCATATAAACTCCAAATATTTCGTTTGTAAGTCTTAGCTAATCAACAAATCACATAACTAAACTAGGTCGTGAGTCCTTTGGGAAGAACGATACTTGGTCTTACCAAGTTTATTACTTGAACGATTCGGTCATACTTGCCGATTGTGAAACAAGTTTGTGACATCATATTTTGGTGCTTACAAATTTGTCCATCAGTTATCTCATGAAAGCCCATATGAGCACCTCACTACCTTCAATAAGATTTGCAACACAGTCAAGATTAATGGGGTGCCAGACGAAGCTATCAAACTTAGCTTGTTTCCTTTCTCATTGGGAGGCAATGCTAAGCTTTGGTTGAATTCTTTCCCAGAAGAAAGTTTCACAGAGTGGGAAGCAGTGGTCACAAAATTTTTAAACAAGTACTTCCCACAATCTAAGGTGACAAAAGGCAAGCAAGAGATTTCTTCATTTAAGCAGGGTATGGAAGAATCACTGGGGCATGCATGGGACAAATACAAAAGCTTGCTAAGAAAAACACCCACGCATGGCTTTGAAGATCAGGAAGTAGTCTTAACTTTCCTTGGAGGGCTTGGTTCACAAACCAAGATGATGCTGGACGCCTCAGCAGGAGGCAATATTAAATGGAAAACTCCAGAGGAAGAAACAGAGATTATAGAAAACATGGCTACTAGTGATAATGAGCTACACAGTGAGAGAGGAACTCCTATGCAAAAAGGAGTCCTCCAATTACAGACACATGATGCCCTGCTAGCTCAAAACAAAATTCTAACTCAACAGTTGGAGACTCTAACTAAAACTCTTGCACAATTACCCTAAGAGTTGAAAACTGTTGCACAGGTACAAACCCAGTTGTGCGAATTGTGTGGAGGTGACCATATCAATGGTCAATGTGCCTTTCCAGTTGAAGCCGTGGAGGATGTAAACTACATGACCAATCAGTACCGTCAAGGAAGCTACAATCAGGGGTGGAAACCACACCCAAGTATTGGTCAAGGGCAAACTGGGCAAGCTGGTCAATATAATAAGCAGCAGCAGCAACCCACCTTATGGAAACAGTTATCTATGCTTAATGAAAGCTCCATGAGGATGGAGGAAAATCTCAACAATTTCATACAGAAAACTGAGTCTACCCAAAAGAGCACTGAAGCTGCTATCAAAAATTTGGAGATTCAGATGGGGCAGATCACCAAACAGGTGGAAGAAAGGCCAAATAGAAATTTTGGGGCTAATACTGAGGTTAACCCCAGAGAAGAGTGCAAGGTGGTAAAGAGTGTTGATGATGAGAAAGTTGAGTTAGATACAGAAGAGAGAAGAGAAATAGAGAGCAAAAGCACTTCTCTTTTTCCAATCCATCAAGGGAAACAACTGGACTTCACAGAATTATTCAAAATGGTGGATAATGATGCACCTTGGGAACAGATTCTACAACAGATTACGGTTTACACTAAATCTAATGAAGAAATCTCTACAAAGAAAAGACGTAGAGATGATGAGGCAAAGGAGTGTATAATTGTTAAAAAAGAGTCATTCCCTCCTAAAGCAACAGATCTAGTCAGTTTTTCTATCCCTTGTACCATAGGGAAGAGAAGGGTGAAGAAAGCTCTCCTTGATTTAGGTTCAAGTGTTAACTTCATACCTTATTCTTTACTAGAGCAAATCGAAAATGTTAAAGTGAAACCTGTAAAGGTTAATCTAGTAATGGCCGATGGATCTTCAAAGGAGCCATGTGGGATTGCAGAGGACATTATAGTTTGTGTTGGCAAACTTCAGTTCTTGGCAGACTTTGTGGTGATGAAGATGGAGACAGAGAAGATACCTATCATACTTGGAAGACTGTTTATGAAAACGGCCAGAGCTATCATTGATGTAAATGAAGGTATAGTGGTGCTCCAGGACAGGGAGGAGAGAGTGGTTATAGACGTCTTTAAAGATGAGACGCAAACACAGGAGGAAGAAGCTAGTTATAAAGCTGCATTTCAAGATGCACCCATGACTAGCCGTAAAGATGAAAATCTCAAGGTTGCAGGTAACCATTGTTTGTTGTTTCAGGTACACAAGGAAGAAAAGATTGGAAGAGGAGGAGAAATTCCTGGTGACTGGGAGAAAAGAAGACTCCAACTTGGCACACCTGTAAGAATCAAGAACAAGTTGTGGGTTGTGAAGGGCTTTAAAGAGAAGGAGATGATAGAGATAGAGTCTCCACATTCTAGAAGGACCAAAACAGTTCACAGGAAACAGCTGAGGAGTTGGTGGAATGACAACATCAACTATAAAGAAGGAACTTGAACTTTACTGGGTCAAGCTAATGACGTTAAAAGAGCGCTTGCTGGGAGGCAACCCAGTGATTTAAAAAACTTTTAATTTTATTTTGGTTTGTAATTTTTAATCTGTTGAACATGATTTTGTGAATATTTTGCTGAACATAGCATCTACTGATGGATGCTAGGTGGTTAAGTATCTACTGAAGGATACTAAGTGTGTAACACCTACTGATGGGTGTTGATGAGAAAATTTTGCACCTACTGATGGGTGTTGGTAAGTTTTAAACACCTACTGATGGGTGTTGGTGGACTTTGGGTCAGGCTCGTGACGTTAAACAAGCGCTACCTGGGAGGCAACCCAGTTGATTGATTGTTTTTGTTTGTTTCATTTTAGTTGCATAATAGGGTTTGCATAAGTATTCTAAACATTGAATTGCAGGGAACCAGTGAGGGGCATGTTTAGGAGGCACTTAGGTTAAGAAAATAAGGAGAAGAGCACGTCACGAAAGTGCGGCTGAGCGGTAAAACAACCGTTGAGCGGTACTATTGCAGATTGGCTTTGGTTGCCCCTTAGCGGGACCCGAGCCCATTAGGGTATTTTTATACCCTAAGCTGCGTTTTGGTTTCTCTTTTCAGACTCTTCTCTGCACACACACTCCTACATACCTTTTCAATGGTTCTCTACAACTTTTCCCTCATCCCTTTTTAGAAAATCTCCCTTCCACTCACTTGCTCACTAGTTTTCCATCTAAGTTTGGGGTTGGGAGAAAGCATCATTGAAGGGGCTGATTTCTTCATTGTGGTTTACTAATGCTTAACAATGTATCTTTTGGTTTTGTGAATTATGTTTGATGCAGGGATGGCCTCCTCATCGGGCAAAAAGAATCAAGACTAGAATATCCAAGAAGAGGAAGATACAGAGGACAGCTCAGATTGATGAGGAGCTGAGATAGCATTTACGGATGAATGCTATCATATGCTTATGTTTTTGTTGGTTTAAGTTTTCTGAACTTATTTGTTTTTATTTAGATTAGGGTTTGATGTACTCTATTGGAAACCTGGTTTGTTATGATGGTTTGCTATTAATTGTGATTGTGTGATAAGTAATGCTTGATGATGATTATTGATTGATTGATGTTGAGATAGATGTGCACATTAAATGCTTATACAGGTGATTCACAAGCTTTGTGAACAAATGCAGGATATTGTGATTGTGATATTGAGCAGGATGTGTATGTCAAATATGAATGAGCTTATATGTGAGGTTTTGAGCTCAAGAGTTGTTATTGATTGAATGTTATTACTTTGGAAACATGAATGATTTTGCCCAGGTTTTCTATGATTGAATCAATTGCTTGTTTTGCATCATATGATCAAGGTCATTTGTTGGAACCCGTTTTATTGGCCAAATTCATAAAGCTAGCCCACAAAAAGAGAACACTTTGTATTCTATCCTTTGAACCCTTAACCTTGAACATAAATTGAAAACCCTTGTTGAAAATCTTTACCTTGAGTTAAGTAGAAGATCTTGTGTGGTATTGTTAAATGTTCAAGTTTGGGGTTGTTGGGAAAGCATGAAAAAGATAAAGGGAAAAGCATTGAGCTAAGAGCTAAGAAAGAAGAATGTGAAAAGAAAAGAAAAAGAAAAAGAAAAGAAAAGAAGAAGCAAAGCTCAATGCAAAGGAAAGTTGGGAAAAATAAGAATAATTGTGTTGTTATGATTCTCTTAACTCAAGGATTTTGTGATCCAGAAAAACCAATTTTCTTGTTAGCCCAGCCACATTATAAGCCATTGAAAAAGTCCTTGTGATGATGCATGCTTGTGAATGTTTTTGATTGTGGTTAAATGAAAGGCAAAGTTGATTCATGTGACATTGTGATAGTGGAGTGAATGAGTGATTACCTCTTATACACTTGTGTCTGAGTGAAACACTTTACCTAGTGAGGAAGTATTCCATGAGCACATGAACATCCATGCTTAATTGATTGATCATTCATGAAAAATAGCATTTGTTGGAATTTAAATGACTTTGTGAACACTAAAGCATGTGCACATCTTGATTGAAATCTTGGTCATAAGTTTGATTGAAGTTTTTACTTATCTTGAAAATAAGATTTTTGAATGAGTGAACCATCATATGAATTGGTTGAAGATTGAGTTACATCTTGTTTGCTTGAGGACAAGCAAAGTTTTAAGTTTGGGGTTGTGATAACAGTTGAAAAACTGTTATTTTCATGCTTAAAATTGATACTAAAAGCAACATTTATCCTTAGAAACTAGCTTAAAATCATGCTTTTATTCATATTTTCAGAAATAAGAGAGCTGGACAGGTTTATGCTTGATTTCAGTGTTTTTGTGTAGGTTTTAAGGTGAATTTGGTGAAAGAAGTGAAGAAGAAGAGAGATGGAATCAGAAAAGACATCAAAAAGTGCAAAAGGAGAAGCCGCAATTGCCGCTCAGCGGCAGTTTACCGCTGAGCGGCACTCAAGATGTCACGTTGGATCCGCTGAGGGGCAAAATGGCCGCTGAGGGGAAGAATCGAGCTCACGCACTTACCGCTGAGCGGTACTTTACCACTGAGCGCCACTATTTTTGGGCTTGGGCCTAATTTTCTGTAATTTACGAATAGTATATAAGCTTTAGGGTTTCCTAGGGTTTGTATCTTTGGCTGGGACGAAGCAAATACTCTCTCTTCCACCCCTTTGAAGGAGGATCTTGGATGCTCAGGCTACCTCTTCACCTTTTTAGGGTTTTATCTTTCATTCTTTCATTATTGTTCATCTAGGTTCACCATGAATATGGTGAACTAAACCTTGTATGTTTGTTGGGGAATCAATGTAATCTTTTGAAGCTCTCATATATGGAATTTGTGCTTGCGTCTTAATCTAAGATTTATGCTTTCTTTCATCATTAGTTAGGGTTTTTCCTCTTTGCTTAATGCTTGCTTTGTTTAACTCATTCAATGCATGATTATTGGTTTTGTCGATACGGACACGTACGGGGAAGTCTAGATCTGGGGAATTTCTCCCAATAGGTATATTGGTTGCCTTAAGCTCCTGTGCTAAATAAACTAATTATTAGGGATGCTAGGAATCGTATGAACTCGTAATTAGGGAGAAGCCTTCTTTGAAAGTTAATTTAGAGAGTGGCATTAACAATGATGAATTGAATGTTGAATTCCTAAAATATATGAGAGTGAATAAGATGAAATTGATAACCCCAACAACATACTCATCCATATATTCCATTGAAAGTATTTGTATTTTGCTTTAGCCATTGATCACATTCATGCATACATGTTTATTTTCTGTTTTGCATATTAAATTCAACTTATTTCGTCCTTAAGTCTTAGCTAATCAACAAATCACATAACTAAACTAGGCCGTGAGTCCTTTGGGAAAACGATACTTGGTCTTACCGAGTTTTATTACTTGAAACGATTCGGTCATACTTGCCGATTGTAAAACAAGTTTGTGACATCATATTTTGGTGATCATAAATTTGTCCATCACACCGTTATAGAGTTGGTGGATCCTTGAGCATAATGGTGTCAAGCTAGTGACGTTAAAGAAGCGCTTACTGGGAAGCAACCCATCTTTCTGAACTTATCTCTTTAAAAGTTTTTGAATCTGAAATATGTACTTAACTTAATGATATATGTTTGAATGGTTTGGCTATAATATGTATGTGATGAGTAATTCTATCTTGTGCTGCTTTATTGTGTGATTGATGTTGAGATGATGCATGGTCAAGTTTTATATACTGCTGGTTGCTCATGATTGTTAGAAACTGTTGCATGATGTTAATTGTGATTAATGTGCTGAGCAGGATGTTTATCAAATTGTGGAATGTGAGTTAACCTGTGAGAGGTTGGGCTCCAGAGTCTTTGGATTGATTGAATGCTATTGCTTTGGAAACATGATTGATTTTGCCTAAGTTTCTATGATTAAACCACTTGTTTGCTTGTTACAAATGATCAAGGCCATGTTTTTGTCTCCCTTAGAGCCAATGTTTATAGGTGAACCCAACAAAGATCAATGTTTTTCTTTATCATTTGCACCTTGAGCCTAAATTTGGAAGTTGAAAAACCCTTGTTGAAATCCTTACCTTGAGTTGAGTAGAGTATGTGTATGTGGTAATGGAGAATGGTTCAAGTTTAGGGTGGTGAGAAACAAAAAAGAACTTTGTGAAATTCATGAAAGAGCATTGAGCAAAAGTAAAAATAAAAGAAGAAAGGATAAGCTCAATGTAAGTGAAGTGGGAATAAATTGAAAATTTGGTTTCTCACATAAAAAGTAAAAGAGAGATGAATTGTTCATGTGAATGAATGAATTATGCACTCTCTTAACTCAAGGAACATTGTAAGACCCGTATAAATAAAACAATGTTTTAATTTAATTATTTTATTTTCAGATGATAAATAATAAATTATTTGTGAAATGGTGTTGAGAAATATTTAAAGAAGTGAATAAAATAAAATTAATAATTGTTTTAATGTTAATTTACGAAAAGAGTTGAAAGAGTAATTAAATATAATTGTTGCGTTAATATATCAATGGATGGAGTTTGGTCTAGTAGTTGTTGTGTGTGCAAGGGAGGGAGTGTGTGCTTGGTTTTAAGTTCAAACTCTCCAAAGACATAAAAGATTCCTAACTCTTTATTTCCACGTTGACACATGTGGGACCCACCATGAGGTAAGAAAGAGGAGAATGATCTCCATTGGCCATGAGAAATTGTGTGCAGCATTAGCATAGGGGTATTCTTTGGCTTTCAAAATTTTGAAAAGGCTTTTAGTGTTGCTTTTATTGCATGGTTTGGATGAAAGAGAAATTGTGAATGGCTTGCATGGGTACGCTAGTTTACGTGAGGTGTAGAGGTCCTATGTTGTTTTTCCTAGCTTTGGTTTTAGTTCTTGTTTTGCTTAAGCTTTGAGTGAGAGAGTTAATATTTAAGCTTTGAAAAGTCAAAGGTCAAGAGATAAGAGTAGTTGAGTTATTTGCTTCATTTTTTCCTTATGACTTTTGCTTGCAAACTCTACTGTATGCGTGGTTCGTTGATAAACAAATTTATAATCCCCAAAAACGGAGTCAAAAACTTGTTAAGACCTCGGCAAGTGTACCGAATCGTATCAAGTAATAATAAATGGTAAAACCAAGTATCGTTTTCCAAGAGACTCACGACACTAAACAGTTATGTGATTACTCAACTAATTAAGACTCTAAAGAACAAATTTGGGGTTTTTGCATGCAAATGCAATAAAATAAACATGAATGCAATTTGATCAATTGAGACTAAACACAAGAATGAATGGATGAAGTTGATGATATTGTTGTTGGGTTTAGATTTTACCTAATTTACTCTCATGCATATATGAATTCATCTTCTTCATTAATGTTAATTCCACTTTCTAATTTACCTTAAACCTGATGTCTTGGTGAAGAAAGCCTACTCCTAATTACTAGTTCACAATGTCTCGTCTCCCTAGCAACTAATCATGCATTACATTCGCACAAAAGCTTAAAGGAAACCGATCCTCCTATTCCTATGTCTAGGTAATATTGCTTCTTGGAGAATTCCCTAGATCGTGATTTGTAAGATATCTCTCAATAACAATCCTAGGGAGAGAAGAGGAGAGTTGTCATATCCCCAAATCATCCAACCCAAGGAGTACGAAATCTCTTGTGATACTTACAAATCATAAGATTAATGTCGTACATGAATAAAACATCACAAGCATTTGAGCAAACAAGAATATCTCTAACAATTAATGAAAGAAGCATATATCAATAATAAGAATCAATTCAAATACAAGAGAGTTTAGAGGTTACATATTTCCCAACAACAAATAAGGTTTAGTTCTCCATCGTCATGGAAGAACTAGATGAATAATGGAATGAAAGAATGAAAGAGATAGAAAAACCCTAGAAAGAGAAGAGGAGAGCTATCACCATGCCCAAATTTACTCCCAAGGGGTGAAAAGTGTGTTTTTGTGCTCAAGCCATCAAAAGATATAATCCCTAGGACATGCAAGTCCTTAAATAGAACATTAAAATAATAGAAAACAGGTCCAAGCCCATAAAAATAACAGAAAATAGGTCCAAGCCCACGTCGTCAGCGCTCAGCGCCTTAAGTGAGGCGCCCGGGCGGAAAACGACACTCAAACTAGCGCTCAGCGCCATAAACTGGCGATCAGTGCTACTTTTTCTACACACTGCTTGACCTTTCTGCATTCTGGTTGACTGGTTGACTGGTTCACTTTTCTGAATTCCAACCATTCAGTACTTTAACTTTTCTTTCAAATCATTCCAATAGCCTACAAAATCAAGGGAATCTAGCACAAAACCATTAAATTCACCTTCAATTCTCTTATTCACAAAACTAAAGCAAAAACATGAGTTAAAGCAAGTTTCTAAGTGAGGAAGGGTGTTTTTAATATCAAAATTAAGTATAAAAATAACGATTTTTCAACCGTTATCATCCGTGAACGTTAGAAATAGCATTTTGGCAAAGAGTTGGTGGTTCCAAAGAAGGGTTCTTCTTTCCAACCTTTCATTGCAATTTATGAAACGTTTTGGGTATCTTTGATACTCTTAAAACCACCATTTGCACGCATTAAAATTGGTAACTATTACAGGGATGAAGAGTTAAGGAAAAGGAGACCCAAGGTTAGTTTTACCGTGAGACTTTCGGGAAACCTAAGTAGATAGGGTATGCTTGGGTATATGGTAGGGTTAGTTAGCATTTAAGTGGTGTTATGTAAACCTAGGAAGGAAAAAGACTCTGAAAAAACGTGAGGTAAGTGCTAGTGAGACATCTAACCTTGTTCTTCTAAAAACTAAAGCGTTTGTGAGAAAGAGTTGAGCCACCAGTGTCTTTTGCACTAGGACCGTGAGTTGAAGAAGAACAAAGAAGTGTAGAGTTACTCTGGGTTGCAACAAGAAGAGTGAAGCCATTTTCAGTCATTGTTTGGGAATCTTAGAAGCCTTGGGAACTCTTTGAAACTAGAGGTAAGGAGTTTAACTTGGGATATAATGTGGTGTACGATGGGTAAGATGTGATTGTTAAAATGATGTTGCAAAAATGTTCATCTTAATGCTATGTTTCGTATGTTGGGTTGTTTCAAAGCCAGACTATGTGTGGATGTCGAAGTCATGTTGTTTTAGGTTGTTAATGTTTCCCTTGCATGTTGCTATATTCGTGTATTCACTCCTACTTTTGTGACCTTTATTTCATACGAAAATACTACTAAAGTTTGGGCATACTCCTACACTTTCTAATCAAGAGTGTGGTGAGTGTAGGGTTTGAGAATTCCTCTTCCTTTTAGTGGAAGAGAAGGTTGAGTGAGTGATGACCAAAAGCAAAGACAAAGAAAAGGAAAGAGGGATGATTTAGTTGCATGGGTTAGTTTTACATAAGGTGTAGAGCGGATGCATGTGTTGAGTGAGTAAAATGAGGTTGGTGGAGTGAAAATTCAAGGAGAGCAGAGGAGAGAAAAGTTGGTACTTGAATGCTGAAAGTAAGGGAGAAGAGAGGTGGAATTGGTAGTGGGGTTCAACTTAGAATTAGAGCTTGTAGTTGATGAAAAAGAAATCAGTGGCAGATCTGTGCATGGAGGGGTAGTGGTATTGGAAATTAGAAAAGAAGTTAAAAGGATGAAAGAAGAAAGAAAAGGTGGTTTTTGAGTTTTAGTTTGAGAAATAAAAAGTGAAAGATTGAGAGAAGGTGTAGGTGTGTGAGTTACGTGAATTTACGAGGGAGAAGATTGATAGTTAGTGTGTTTTGTGGAATAAGTGAATGAAAAGAAAAGTATATGAAGAGATTAGCAATGATGTGTGACGTGAGTGAAAAAAAAAATAAGAGAGAGGTGGTGCATGTAGGAGGAGAGACTACGGAAAAAAGAAAAGAAAAGGGAGAATGGAATTCTCTAATGGGTATTAGTTGAAAAAAAGAAAAGTGAGGGGGAGTGTGTTTTACATAAATGAGAGAGCGAGAAAATGGAGTATGTGAAATTTAGTTAAATGAGAAAGGTAAAATAAAAAGAGAATGATGAGAGAAAGGAAGTATAGAGTCACGTAAAAAGTTGGAGAGAGAGAAAGAAGTTGTTTTTAAAATGTATAAAGAGAAAAGAAGAATTAAGTGAGGTAATGATTTGATTAATAAAATTGAAGATGATGGGAGAGAGAAATGAAGGTTACTTAAAAGTGTAAGAAAGGAGAGAGAAAAAGAGTTGTAATTTAATAATGGGTGGACCCGTATGGGACCCACCTTGGTAAGAGAAAAATGTTCTTTACTTAAAATAATGAGAGTGTAAGACCCATTTGAAAAAGTTTTTGGAAAAGCAAGGGAGTGTCTTTAGAGGAAAAAGGGGTACATTGAAAAAAAATGTGTTTTATTTGATGTTGTGAATTTAGTAGAAATGGGAGTGCACCAGAAATGTTTATTTTAATGGACGAGTTGTGAAATTAATTATTTCACGGGGACGCGCCAATAGAAATGTAATTAAATGATTTAATTGTGAAAATTAATTATTTAATTATTTATGAATTTTATTTTTTAATTATTTGTTGGTCAATGAATTTTTGTTGACTTTGTACATGTGAGTGCAATATGTGTGGTTGTGATGGTGAGGTTGTGAGATCAAGTGTTCTGTCATTCCCTTAGAATTTTTGTCGAACTGATGTGTTCGTATTGCGATATGATAGAGTGTTGGGTCTCTACGGAGACAGAGATTCGAGTGTCAACCCTTTCCTCGTGCGCGAGGACTAGAGAGGGTTGGATGTCTCGCCCAATGACTTCGGCTCGTGTGAGTATAATGCTCGGTAGGTGCGCCTAACCGAATTTTTTACTCGTAATTCCTTGGGGAGTTGGGGAGATAGGTCTGAAGTTGCGATGCAAGACGACTCGAATCACCCTGTTTTGCGAAACAAGTTTGGTACGACAAAAATTTAAGGAAACAACAAAAGCTTGTGTAAATGATCTGAGTTGTGAGTCGAATGTTGTGATGTATTGTAACGTTATGACAATGATAGTCTGGGTGGTGATGATCTGAGTTATGAGTTGAACACTAAGAGGTGATGTGAGGATTATGACTACTTAGTCTGTGTCAGATGTTATGACTATTTTAGTCTGTGATATGATGTTATGATGTTAAATTATATGCTATGTTATGTTCTTAGTTACTTACCCTTTCCTTTTGTGGTTGTGGTTCCACTTGCGATGATCGTACTTGTACAGGAGTAGATAGTGTTACAGATAAGGCAGGGTAGGAGTAGCGCGACGAGAGACATAGGATTAGCTTTTGGGAATTTTATTATGTTTAAAGGATTTTATATTTTTGAATACTGGATTTTAACAATTGTAAGGTTTGAATTTTATATTGTAATACGTTCAGACATCTCATGTTTTGTTTGCTTCCGCGAATTTTATATAAACATTTATAAGCGACATTAAAAAAAATTTGGCGTAAATTTCAGAATTTTATATTTTTCAAGTGGCACTCCGTTAGGGGTGTTACAAACTTTGTTGTCCAGAAAAACCATTTTTTCTTCTTAGGCCAGCCCACCTTACGGCACTAAAAAGTTGTGTAATTGCTTAACTAATTAAGACTTAAGAAGAACAATTTTTGGGTTTTGAATGCAAAACAAGAAAGTAAATATGAATGCAAATTGATCAATTGAGGCTAAATGATGAACAAATCTTCAATCCCCAAAAACGGAGTCAAAAACTTGTTAACCCTCGGCAAGTGTAACTGAATCGTATCAAGTAATAAACCTGGTAAGAGCAAGTATCGTTCTCCCAAAGGACTCACGGCCTAGACAATTGTGTGATTTTGTTGATTAATTAAGACTTGTGAAAAAATTGTTGTAAGTTTCAAATGCAAAAGACTGAAAAGTAAAGAAAGGTGGGATGACAGTTATTTATAATGATAAAAATGAGCTCATACCTACAAGGACTGTTACTGGATAGAGGATGTGTATTAACTATAGGAAGTTGAACAATGCTACTAGGAAGGATCATTTTCCCCTTCTTTCATGGATCAGATGCTGGAGAGATTGGCAGGTCAGGCTCTCTATTGCTTTCAGGATGGATATTCTCGATATAATCAAATTGTGGTAGATCCATAGAACCAAGAGAAGACAACCTTTACTTGACCATTTGGAGTATTTGCTTACAGAAAAATGTCGTGTGGGTTAAGTAATGCTCCAGCTACTTTTTAGAGGTGTATGCAGGCAATCTTCGTACACTTAATAGAAAAATGCATTGAAGTCTTTATGGATGATTTTTCAGTGTTTGGTAGTTTCTTTCATGAGTATTTGTCTAACCTAAATGTTGTACTTAAAATATGCACCCAATCCAATCTTGTTCTCAATTGGGATAAATGTCACTTTATGGTAACAGAAGGTATTGTTTTGGGTCATAAAATTTCTTCCAGGGGAATTGAGGTTGATAGAGCCAAAGGGAAGTCATTGAAAAACTCCCGCCACCAACCAATGTGAAGGGAATCAGAAGCTTTTCGGGTCATGTTGGTTTTTATAGAAGATTCATCAAAGACTTTTCAAAGATTGCCAAACCACTAAGCCTCCTTGTTAACGACGTACCATTTGTGATGGATGATAAGTGCCTTAAGGCGTTTGATGTTTTGAAGAAAAAATTGATTTCTACTCCAATAATTGTAGCTCCTGATTGGAATCAAGATTTTGAGTTGATGTGTGATGCCAATAATTATGCCATAGGTGTTGTTCTTGGCTAGAGAAGAGAGAAGGTATTTCACACTATTTATTATGTAAGCAAGGTTTTGAATGAAGCCCAATTGAATTATGCCACTATAGAGAAAGAATTTCTTGCTATTGTGTATGCCTTGGAGAAATTTAGACCTTATCTCGTTGGGTCTAAAGTGATCATCTACACTGACCATGTAGCTATAAAGTACTTGCTAACCAAGTCGGATTCTAAGCCACGATTAATTATATGGGTACTTTTGTTACAAGAATTTGATGTGGAAATTCGTGACAAGAAGGGAAGTGAAAATGTAATTGCTGATCACTTATGTTGGTTGGTTAACAGTGAAGTTACAAGCAAGAAAGCAGAAATCTGGGAATCCTTCTCAGATGAAACACTCATGTATATCCAACAAAGGCCGTAGTTTGCTGATATGGCTAATTTCAAAGCTGCAGGAGTAATCCCAGAAGATCTCAATTGGCAACAAAGAAAAAAAAATTTGCATGATGCCAAACAGTTTATTCGGGATGATCCTTACCTGTTCAAAATTGGAGCAGATAACCTTCTGAGGCGCTATGTGACTAAGGAAGAAGTGGAAGGAATTTTATGGCACTATCATGACTCACCTTATGGGGGGCATTTTAGTGGAGAGAGAACAGCTGCAAAAGTGCTCTAGTCAGGATTTTATTGGCCTACTCTGTTTAAAGATGCTCACAATCATGCCAGGAACTGTGATAAGTGTCAAAGGACGGGTACTATCTCCAGACGTCATGAAATGCCACTACAAGGCATATTAGAGGTTGAAGTTTTTGATTGTTGGGCATAGATTTTGTTGGACCTTTTCCACCACCTTTCAACAATGAATACATATTAGTGGCAATGGATTATGTGAGTAAATAGGTGGAAGCTTTGGCTTGTCACAAGAATGATTCTAGCATTGTTATTAAATTTCTGAAAAGGCAAATTTTCTCCCGGTTTAGAACACCCAGAGTACTGATTAGTGATGGAGGATCTCACTTTTGCAATTTTCAGCTTGCAAAGGTACTCAAGCACTATGGTGTGAGACACAAGGTAGCTACACCTTATCATCTACAGACAAACGGGCAAGCTGAGGTTTCCAATAGGGAGATCAAAAGGATTCTAGAAAAGATAGTTGCTTCATCAAGAAAGAATTGGTCTCAGAAGTTAGATGATAGTCTTTAGGAATATTGAACCGCAATGAAGACAACTATTGGATTATCTCCTTTCCAAATGGTCTATGGAAAGGCATGTCACCTTTCGGTGGAGATGGAACATCGAGCTCTGCAGAAAAGAGGAGAAGGAAAATTATTGAGCTTGAGGAGATGTGGTTGCATGCCTATGATTCTTCCAAGAATTACAAAGAAAAGGTGATATTTTATCATGACAGGAAGCTGGTAAAAAAAGTCTTTAATTCAGGACAGCGGGTGCTGCTGTTCAATTCACGACTAAAGCTTTTCCTTAGAAATTTGAAGTCCAAGTTGTATGGTTCGTTTATGATCAAGAATGTCCTTCCACATGGAGCATTAGAGTTAATAGATCCACCCTTTGAAGACCCACAAAGAAGTTGGGTAGTCAATGGACAACGTCTTAAGCATTATTTGGGGAGTGAGGTGGAACGCCTTTCCACAATCATGGAATTGGTTGATCCAGATTGAGTTTAATGGTGTCAAGCTAGTGACGTTAAAGAAGTGTTTACTGGGAGGCAACCCAGCCTTCTAAACCTTTCTTTTTAATCAATTGTTGTGTTATTGTACTTTGCTTGAATGAACCACATTGTTTTGATTCAACTGTGTTGTGTTTTGTGATGAGTATTGCTTTGTGATATTCTAGTGTATTGATCGATGTTGAGATGATGTATGATGTACTAATATACAGGTGATGGCTCATAGTGTATGAAACAGGTGGTTGAGGTAAAATTTGATTGAGATACTGAGAAGGGTGTTTTTCTGAATTCTAGGACTTGAGAGTTACCTGTGTGAGTTTTGGGCTTCAGAGTTGTTATGAATAATAGCTATTACTTTGGAAGCATGAATGATTTTGCCCAAATTTTCTGTGATTGAACTACTTGCTTGCAGTTTTCATATGATCAAGGTCATCTTTTGTTATCCCTTATTCTTTTAGCCTTCACATGATTTTTGTCCACTGAAAAGAAAACAATTTGTTTTAACCTTTGAATCTTGAGCCTTATGCATGTTTCAAAAACCCTTTGTGAAAATATTTACCTTGAGTTAAGTTGAGAACATTTGATGAGGTATTGATAAAGGTTCAAGCATTGAGCTAAGCAATGAGTACATGAAAAGCAAAAGCAAAAGAAAAAGAAAGATGAAAAGAAAAAGAAAAGAAAAGCTCAATGCAAGGGAAAGCTTTGAAAAAGAAAGAGAGTTTGTGCTTGAATGATGAAATCATAAATGTCTCTCTTAACTTAAGGATTTTGCTGACTAGAAAAACCAATTTCCTTCTTAGCCGAGCCAAGTTACAAGCCATGAAAAGCCCTTGTGATGACAACTTGCTTGTGAGTATGTTTGATTTTGGTTAAATGAAAGGCAAAGTTAATTTGTTTGACATTGTGATAGCAGAGTGAAAAAGATACCAACACCTCACTATACACCTTTGAGTTGAGTGATACACTTTTTAGTGCTTGAGTGAAACACTTTCCTTGGTGAGGAGTAGTTCTTTGAATTTCTGATTACATCTTTGCTTGGTTGATTGATCATTCTTAAGGATAACATCTGTTGAAGTATATGAGCATCACATTGATTTTGATTGAATTAAAGCATCTGCACATCTTGACTGACATTTGTATGTTGAGTTGATAAAAGTGATCTCTTGCCCTGGAAGAAAAAGCTTTTTGAAAAATATTGAGTCATTGTAGTGATTATTTTGAAAAGCTTAGTTACATTCTCTTTTTCTTGAGGAGAAGCAAAGTTCTAAGTTTAGGGTTGTGATAATGGTTGAAAATACCATTATCTGTGATGTAATTTTGACACTAAATGCACCCTTTTCTGCTTAGAAACTTGCTTGGAATCATGTTTTTCTATTAAGTTGTGTGAATAAGAGAGTTGAGGTTGAATTTGATGGTTTTATGACTAATTTCCTGTGTTTTGGCAGGAAATGAGATAATATGGAAAGCAGAGATGAAGTGCCAAGGAGATGGAGCTCAGAAACGCTTGGAAAAGCACCAGAAGGGAGGAATGCTCGAAGCTTGGGCACCCTTTTTGGAGGCTTAAGCGCAAAAGAGTGCCGCTCACCGCCCTGGCGCTTTAAGTGGGGCGCTTGAGCGCCAGTGACACAGGCCTGGGCCTTGTTTCTGTTCTGTTTTCGCTCTATTTAAAGGACCCAGACATCTTAGGTTTTGTATCTTTGGCTTTAGGAGTGCAGCAGCGCAACCTTTCAGTCTTTGGAGGCAGATTTGGATGCAGGAGCTTCCATCTTCTACTTTTAGGGTTTTTCTATCTCATTCTTCTCCATTGTTCATCTAGTTTCACCATGTCTATGGTGAACTAAACTCTATTTGTTGTTGGGGGTGATGTAACCTTGTGAACTCTCATGTATTTGAATTGATTCTTAATAATATATGTTTTTTCATTAATTGTTAGAGTAATTCATTTGTTACAACGCTTGCTTTGTTTAACTCATTCAATAGCATGATTTATGAATTGCATAAGTGTCGAGAGGTTCCTTACAATTCAGGTTCTTGTTGAATTACTCCCAAGAGTAATATTTCTTACGGATGAGGGTATGAGTCTTGGTCGTCTTAAAGCTCTTGATCTTCAAATTTAATTGCTAGGAATGCTAGGAATTGCATGAATTGGTGATTAAGGACAGGCTTATTTCGCCGAGGGATCGGGTTTAAGTGATTTAGTGAGTGACGTTAACATTAATGCATGAAGAAGAATTCTTATATACATGAGAGTGAACTTGGTGAAATCTAACCCCAACAACATACTCATCTCATATTAAAAACAACATCTGTTCATCACTGTGCTATTCTGCTACTGATCAAACTGCATTCATATTTAATTTTCTGTCTTTGCATCTGAAACCAATGATCTCGTTCTCTTCAAGTCTTAATTAATCGAGTTATCACACGACTGTCTAGTGCCGAGAGTCCTTTAGGACACGATACTTGGTCTTACCATTTTATATTAATTGTGTGATTCGGTACACTTGCCGATCCATCAACATTACTCATGCGAATCATACATCAGTCCATGAATGAGTTAAACATAACAAGCAATGAGTGAAGAAGAATTACCCTAACAATTAATGAAAGAAGCATATGTAATTAAAACCAATTCAAATACATGAAAGTTCACAAGGTTAAATCATCCTCTAACAACAAATTGAATTTAGTTTCCCATTAACATGGAGAAACTAAATGAACAATTGAATGGAAGAGATAGGAAAACCCTAGAAACTGAAGAGGGGAGCTCTCACATCCCCAAATCTGACTCCAAGGGGTGAAAAGTGTGTTTATGTGCTCAAGCCATCAAGAGATACCCTAGGACGTCCAAGTCCTGAAATAGAACAGAAAAATAACAGAAAACAGGTCCAAGCCCACGTCACTGGCGTTCAACTCCCTAAGTGGGGCACCCAAGCGGTGTGCGGGAAAAACCTGGTGCCCAGAATGGGGTGCCCAGGCGCCCTACACCACATAGACTGGCGCCCAGTGCCTTGCGTGACCTCCTATGCTCCTTTTCTGATGCTTTAATTGTCCCTCTTGAATTCGAACTCCTTGATATTTTTGCTCTTCTTCTAGTTCATACCAATAACCTACAAAATCAGGGGAATTTAGTGATAAAATCATCAAGTATACCCTCTACTCACTTATTCACAAAAGTAAACTAAAAACATGAGTTCAAGCAAGATTTTAAGTCCAAAAAGGGTTGATTTAATATCAAAATTACATCACAGATAACGGTATATTCAACCGTTATTAATTATCACATGAAAATCCATATGAGCATCTGACCACATTCAATGAGATATGCAATACTGTGAAGATCAATGGTGTGCCAGATGAAGCTATTAGAATTAGCTTGTTCCCCTTCTCTTTGGGAGGCAATGCTAAGATGTGGTTGAACTCTTTTCTAGATAACAGTTTTACTGAGTGGGAAGTAGTGGTTGCAAAATTTCTAAACAAATATTTCCCACAATCAAAGGTGAACAAAGGTAAACAAGAAATTTATTCTTTCACGCAGGGCATGGATGAAACATTAGGTTAAACGTGGGACGATTCAAAGGTTTATTACGGAAGACACCTACACATGGCTTTGATGATCCTACAGTAGTCATTCTTTTCCTTGGAGGTCTAAGCTTGCAGACTAAATTGATTTTGGATGCCTCAGCTAGAGGTAATATCAAGTGCAAGACTCCAGAGGAAGCCTATGAGTTGATTGGAAATATGGCTACCAATGATAAAGAGATGCACAGTGAAAGAACTCAACTTAAACAAAAAGGAGTTCCACAACTACAATCTCAAGATGCTCTATTAGTGCAAAACAAGATTATGACTCAACAGTTGGAAACTCTGATGAAGAAAATATCTCAATTGCCAAAGGAATTGCAGAATGTTTCTGAAGCTCGACATCAACTTTGTGAGCTATGTGGTGGAGATCATATCAATGGACAATGTGTCATGCAAGCTATTACTCAAGAAGAAGTCAATTTTATGCGTAATCAGGGCCATCAAGGTAACTAAAACCAAGGGTGGAAACTGATAACAGTTGAAAAACTGTTATTTTCATGCTTAAAATTGATACTAAAAGCAACCTTTAACACTTAGCAACTAGCTTGGAATCATGCTTTTGATTATATTTTTGGAAATAAGAGAGTTGGACAGGTTTATGCTTGATTTCAGTGTTTTATGCAGGTTTTAAGGTGAATTTGATGAAAGAAGTGAAGAAGGATAGAGATGGAATCACAAAAGAACTCAAAAAGTGCAAAAGAAGAGAAGCCGCAAGTACCGCTTAGCGCCAGTTTACCGCTGAGCGGCACTAATGAACACCCGTTGGCTCCGCTGACGGGTGAAAATGCAGCTGAGGGGAAGAATTCAACACACGCACTTATCACTGAGCGGTAGTTTACCGCTTAGCGCCATTATTTTGGGCTTAGGCCCACTTTTCTATAATATTTCGAATAGTACATAAGCTTTAGGACTTCCTAGGGTTTGTATCTTTGGCAGAGTACGAAGCAAACACACACCTTTCCACCCCTTGGAGGGAGATTTTGGATGCTAAGGCTACCTATTCAACTTTCTAGGGTTCTATCTTTCCCTATTTCATTGTATTTCATCTAGTTTCACCATGAATATGGTGAACTAAACTCTTCTTGTTGTTGGGGAATCAATGTAATCTTTTGAAGCTCTCATATATGGAATTTTGTGTTTAAACATCATATCTATGATACATGCTTTGTTTCATTAATTGTTAGGGTTTTTCCTCTTTGCTCAAAGCATGCATTGTTTAACTCATTCGATGTCATGATTATTGATTTTGTCGATATGGACACATACGGGGAAATCTAGAACTGGGGAAATTCTCCCAAAAGCAGTATTGCCTAGACATAGGGATATGAGGGTTGGTTGCCTTTAAGCTTCTGTGCTTCAGAATTAATTATTAGGGATGCTAGGAATTGTATGAACTCATAATTAAGGATAGACTTTCTTCGCCGAGACATCGGGTTTAAGGTAATTTAGAGAGTGGCATTAACATTGATGAAAAGAATGATGAATTCCTAAAATATATGAGAGTGGATAAGATGAAATTGATTACCCCAACAACATACTCATCCATATAATTCGTTCAGTGTTTGTGTTATTCTTTCCCATTGATCATCACTTGCATACATGTTTACTTTTTGTCTTTTGCATTTGAAACTTATAACAATTTGATCACAAGTCTTAAATAATCAAGAAATCATATAATTAACTACGCCGTGAGTCCTTTGGGAGAACGATACTTGGTCTTACCGTGTTTATTACTTGATACGATTCGGTCACACTTACCGAGGGTTAAACAAGTTTTTGGCGCCATTTTTCGGTGTTCATAAATTTGTCATCAAGTTTTTGGCGCCGTTGTCGGGGACTCGTGGTTTAACTAGTTCATTTGTGTTATTATTGATTATCTTTGACTTGAATTTTGAATTTTAAATTTCGAATTTTGTTTTCTATTTTTATTTTTCTGTTTTTATTTTCTGTTTTTATTTTTCGGTTATTATTTTATTTTCTGTTTTTATTTTATTTTATTTTTCTGTTTTTATTTTTCTGTTATCTGTTTTTATTTTATCTTCTTATCTCTTATTTTATATCTTCTATATCTTTTTGTGCTAACAAATTTCTCTAGGAACTTGTTTTCTTGTGTATGTAGGAAGCAATTCGAACTAGAAGCAAGAAAACCTTGGAACCTCTTCTTGAAGGCTTAGACGAGAGTAGACGGAGGAGAAGAATCCGTACATCTAGAGAACTTTTCCCTCCTCCGAAAATTCTTTTACACCCTTCACCACAAGGTTCTTACCATAGCACTGAGGAGATGGAGAATAATAATGTTAGACGGACTCTTGCAGATTACACTAAATTAGTTGGCCCTCAACATTTCAATAGCATAGCAAGACCGAGGGTGAATGCAACTAATATGGAGGTGAAACCGACGTTAATCCAACTGTTTAAGAGTAATCAATTTAATGGGTTGCCTGACGAAGATAAATGGGGTGCCTGACGAAGCAATCAAACTTAGCTTGTTTCCTTTCTCATTGGGAGGCAACGCTAAGCTTTGGTTGAACTCTTTTCCAGAAGGGAGCTTTACAGAGTGGGAAGTTGTGGTGACAAAGGAAAGCAAGGTAAACAAAGGAAAGCAAGAGATCTCATCTTTCAGGCAAGGCATGGAGGAATCACTAGGTCATGCATGGGACAGGTACAAAAGCTTATTAACAAAGACTCCCACGAATGGATTTGACGAAGTAGAAGTAGTCCTATTCTTCCTTGGAGGTCTTGGTTCACAAACCAAGTTGATGCTAGATGCCTCAGTTGGAGGCAATATTAAATGGAAGACTCTAGAGGAAGCCACTAAAATAATTGAAAACATGGCTACTAGTGACAATGAGCTGAACAGTGAAAGAGGAGCTCCTAGTTAGAGGGAGTTGCTACAATTCCAATCAAATGATGCCCTGCTTATTCAAAATAAGATTATTTCTCAGCAGTTGTAAGAAGTCATTAAGAAACTTTCTCAATTACCACAAGAAATACAAAATGTTTCAATGGTTCAATGGCAACAGCAAAGATGGCAAACACACTCCATCTAGGAAGACAACAAAACTTGACGAGACTTTCCAACAATTCTTGAAGACGAATGCATCTTATTGTAAGAATGTGGAAGTTGCATTTAAAAATATGAAGATCCATATTGAGCAAATAGTTGACAAGATGAAAAATGGTAATCTCAGAGAGAAGTGTAAGACTATTGTTACCAGAAGTGGTAAGGTGTTAGAGGAGAGCAAAATAGAGAGAAAGGAGAAAGAAAATGAGAGTGAAAAAGAAACATGTGAGTGGAAAGAAAGAGTTGAGAGAGAGAAAAAGAAAGAAGAAGAAGATGAATTGAAAAAGAAAGAGAAAGAAGAGAAAGATGAGAGACAAAAAGAAAAAGAGTTTGAAAAACCACTTCCTTATCCAAAGAATTATTCAAGGAAGGAGAAAGAAAAACAGTTGGAAAGATTCATGGAGTTGTTTAAGAAGCTGGAGATTACTATACCATTCTTTGAAGCATTGCAACAGATGCCATCATATGCAAAATTTTTGAAGGAACTCCTTACAAAGAAAAGCAAGTACATTGAGAAGGAAACTATCAAAGTACAGGGTAACTGCAATGCAATCATACAAAAATTACCTCCTAAGCTTAAAGATCCAGGAAGCTTCACTATTTCGTGCACCATATGAGACTTGGAAGTTGGAAGAGCATTGATTGATTTGGGAGCTAGCATTAATTTAATGTCGCTATCCATGTTTAAAACAATTGAGGGTTTGGAACTCAAACCTACTAGAATGGCTCTACAATTGGAAGATAGGTCTCTTAAATATCCATATGGAGTGGTTGAAGACATTTTAATGAAGGTTGACAAGTTTGTATTCCTAGTAGATTTTATTGTAATGGAGATGGAAGGGAATGGTGATGTGCCTCTCATTCTTGGGAGACCTTTTATGAAGACTGCTAGAGTTTTAATTGATGTATAGAATGGTAAGCTTAAAGTGAGAGTTCATGATGAAGAAGTAAACTTTGACGTATTCAAAGCCATGACATATCCAAATGATGATAAAACATGTTTTCAACTTGACAAACTTGATAAAGTTTGTATGGTGCAAGAAAGGATGGTGTGTTATGCTTCTCCATTAGAAAAAACTCTTATTGATGCGTGTGAAGATTTAGATGAAGGAGAAGAGAAATTAATTGAAGAATGTATGATGGACTTGGAAACATTGAATGAGGTTCCAATGGAGGATACAAAGTTTAAGATAATTGATACGGAAGAAGAAGTCAAAGCAAAGAAGTTAGAATTAAAAATACTACCATCACATCTGAAGTATGTTTTTCTAGAAGAAGATGGAACAAAGCCAGTCATCTTCAGTAACTCTTTGTTTCCAAAAGAAGAAGAACAGTTGATAGAAATTCTGAAAACTAACAAAGAAGCGATTGGGTGGTCAATCTAAGATCTTAAAGGTATCAGCCCAACTTATTGTATGCATAAGATCTTTATGGAAGATGATTATAGACCGAGTGCTCAACCATAGAGAAGGTTAAATCCTGTAATGAAGGAGGTGGTTAGAAAAGAAGTGTTGAAACTTTTGGAAGCTGGTATCATCTATCCAATCTCTGACAGTGAATGGGTAAGTCCAGTACAGGTGGTTCCAAAGAAAGCGAGGATGACAGTAATTTATAATGAGAAGAATGAACTTATTCCTACTCGGACAGTTACTGGATGGCGAATGTGCATTGATTACAGGAAGCTAAATAAAGCCACTAGGAAGGATCATTTTCCTCTTCCTTTCATGGACCAAATGTTGGAGAGATTAGCAGGTCAAGCTTTTTATTGCTTTCTAGATGGATATTCTGGATACAATCAAATTGTGGTAGATCCAAAAGACCAAGAGAAGACGGTCTTTACTTGTCCTTTTGGTATCTTTGCCTACAGAAAGATGTCATTTGGATTATGTAATGCTCTAGCTACATTTCAAAGGTGTATGCAGGAAATTTTTGCAGATCTCCTAGAAAAGTGCATTGAAGTCTTCATGGATGATTATTCAGTCTTTGGAAATTCTTTCCAAAGATGTTTGGCTAATTTGGATATTGTTCTTAAAAGATGTGTTCAGACAAATCTTGTTCTTAATTGGGAGAAATGTCATTTCATGGTAACAGAAGAAATTATGTTGGGACATAAAATTTCTGCTAAAGGGATTCAGGTGGATAAAGCCAAAGTAGAAGTCATTGAGAAACTGCCTCCACCAACAAATGTAAAGGGAATCATGAGTTTTCTAGTTCATGCTGGATTTTACAGAAGATTCATCAAAGATTTTTCAAAAATTGCTAAACCATTGAGTAATCTTCTTATGAAGGCTGCCCCTTTTGTGATGAATGAAGAATGTTTGAAAGCTTTTGACACATTGAAGAGTAAATTAGTGTTAGCTCTAGTAATTATAGCTCCAGATTGGAATAAAAATTTTGAGCTAATATGTGATGCTAGTGATTATGCAATAGGAGTCGTTCTTGGCCAGCGAAAAGAGCATATCTTTCATCCAATTTATTATGCCAGCAAAGTTCTGAATGATGCTCAGTTGAATTATGCTACTACAGAGAAAGAGTTCCTAGCTATAGTGTATGCTTTAGAGAAATTTAGACCTTATCTTATTGGGTCTAAGGTGATTATTTATACAGATCATGTAGCTATCAAATATTTGTTGACAAAGCCAAACTCTAAGCCACGTCTGATTAGATGGATGCTACTCTTGCAAGAATTTGATGTGGAGATTCGTGATAAGAAAGGGAGTGAGAACTTGATTGCTAATCATTTGTCACGGCTAGTCAACAAGGAGGTCACTAGCAAGGAATCAGAGATCTGGGAATCTTTTTCAGATGAAGCACTCATGTATATTCAACAAAGGCCATGGTTTGCTGATATGGCTAATTTCAAAGCTGCAAGGATAATGCCAGAAGATCTAAATTGGCAACATAAAGAAATTTTTGCATGATGCCAAGAAGTTTGTCTGGGATGATCCTTATTTGTTCAAAATTAGAGCAGATAATCTTCTGAGGAGATGTGTGACAAATGAAGAAGCAGAAGGAATTCTTTGACATTGTCATGATTCACCTTATGGGGGACATTTTAATGGAGAAAGAACAACAGCAAAAGTTCTCCAATCAGGGTTTTATTGGCCAACTCTATTTAAAGATGCTCATAATCATGCTAGAAATTGCAATAAGTGTCAAAGAGCAAGGACGATTACTAGACGTCATGAGATGCCATTACAGGGCATTTTAGAGGTTGAGGTTTTTGATTGCTGGGGTATTGACTTTGTGGGACCCTTTCCTCCATCTTTCAACAATGAATACATATTGGTAGCAGTGGATTATGTGAGTAAATGGGTGGAAGCATTAGCTTGTCCTAAAAATGATGCTAGCACTGTAATCAAATTTTTGAAGAAGTAGATATTTTCACGTTTTAGAACTCCAAGAGTGCTAATTAGTGATGGGGGATCTCATTTCTGCAATTATCAGCTAGGAAAAGTACTCAACATTATGGAGTGAGACATAAGGTAGTTGCACCTTATCATCCACAAACCAATGGACAAGCTGAGGTATCTAACAGAGAGATAAAAAGGATCCTGGAAAAAACTGTTACTTCATCAAGAAAGGATTGGTCACTAAAACTCAATGATGCTCTTTGGGCTTATAGGACGGCAATGAAGACATCCATGGGATTATCACCTTTTCAATTAGTCTATGGGAAAGCATGTCATTTGCCAGTAGAGTTGGAGCATAAAGCTTTGTGGGCTTTAAAATTCTTGAATTTTAATCCTTATGAAACTCAGAGCACAAGCAGAAGGCAGATTCTAGAGCTTGAAGAAATGGGGTTACATGCATATGATTCATCTAGGGCTTATAAAGATAAGATTAAGTTTTATCATGATAGGAAGCTGGTGAATAAAGTCTTTAATCCAGGGTAGCAGGTGCTATTATTCAACTCAAGATTGAAGCTATTTCCTGGGAAGTTGAAGACAAAATGGTCAGGACCATTCATAGTAAAAGGAGTGCATCCACATGGAGCAATTGAATTACTTGACACAGCTGCTGATGATCCACAGAAAAGTTGGGTGGTGAATGGTCAACGTCTCAAGCCTTATCTAGGAGGAGAAGTGCAACGCTTGTCCACAATGATGCAGTTGGTTGATCCTTGAGATTTTGGATCAGGCTCGTGACGTTAAACAAGCGCTTACTAGGAGGCAACCTAGTGTTCTGAACTTATTTGCTTCTGTTTTTAGAATAGGGTTTGATGTACTCAATTGGAAACTTTGTCTGTTATGATGGTTTGCTTATGATTGTTGTTTGATAAGTAATGCTTGATGATGTTTTGATATTGATTGATGTTGAGATGTGCACATTATATACTTATACAGGTGATTCACAAGCTTTGTGAACAAATGCATGATGTTGTGATTGTGATTATGATACTAAGCAGGATGTGTACATGTGGAGTGTGAATGAGCTTATATGTGAGGTTTTGAGCTCCAGAGTTTTTGTGATTGAATGCTATTACTTTGAAAGCATGAATGACTTTGCCCAGGTTTTCTATGATTGAATCAATTGCTTGTTTGCATCATATGATAAAGGTCATTTGTTGGTAACCCTTTCATTAGCCAAATTCATGATTTTAGCCCACAAAAGAGAGCACTATGTGTTCTATCCTTTGAACCCTTAGCCTTGAACATAATTTGAAAACCCCTTGTGAAAAGCTTTACCTTGAGTTAAGTAGAAAATATTTTGTGGTATTGACAAATGTTCAAGTTTGGGGTTGTTGGGAAGTTATGAAAGGGAAATTGAAAGCATTGAGCTAAGAGCTAAGAACTAAGTATGTGAAAAGAAAAAGAAAAAGAGAAAGAAAAGAGAAGAAAATGCAAAGCTCAATGCAAAGGAAAGTTGGGAATAAGTAAGAATGGTTGTGTTTATATGATTCTCTTAACTCAAGGGTTTTGTGATCAAGAAAAACCAATTTTCTTGTTAGCCCAGCCACATTATAAGCCATTGAAAAGTCCTTGTGATGATGCATGCTTGTGAATGTATTTGATTATGGTTAAATGAAAGGCAAAGTCAATTCAAGTGACATTGTGATAGTAGAGTGAATGAGTGATTACCTCTTATACACTTGTGTGTTTGAGTGAAACACTTTATCTAGTGAGGAAAGATTCCATGAGCACATGAAAATCCATGCTTAGTTGATTGATCATTCATGAAAAGGAGCATTTGTTGGATACTAGGTGATTGTGTGAACACTAAAGCATGTGCATGTCTTGATTGAAGTTTTTGTCATGAGCTTAATTGAGTACTTACATATCTTGGAAAAGAGGATTTCTAAATGGAGTGAACCATTGTATTGATTGGTAGAAGATTGAGTTACATCTTGTTTGCTTGAGGACAAGCACAATTCTAAGTTTGGGGTTGTGATAACAGTTGAAAAACTGTTATTTTCATGCTTAAAATTGATACTAAAAGCACCCTCTAACACTTAGAAACTAGCTTGGAATCATGCTTTTGTTCATATTTTTGGAAATAAGATAGTTGGACAGGTTTATGCTTGATTTTAGTGTTTTATGCAGGTTTTAAGGTGAATTTGATGAAAGAAGTGAAGAAGGATAGAGATGGAATCAGAAAAGAACTCAAAATATGCAAAAGAAGAGAAGCCGCAAGTACTGCTCAGCGCCAGTTTACCGCTGAGCGGCACTAATGAACACCCGTTGGCTCCGTTGAGGGGTGAAAGTGCAGTTGAGGGGAGGAATTCAACACACGCACTTACCGCTGAGCGGTAGTTTACCGCTTAGCGCCATTATTTTGGGCTTAGGCCCACTTTTCTGTAATATTTCGAATAGTATATAAGCTTTAGGACTTCCTAGGGTTTGTATCTTTGGCAGAGTACGAAGCAAACACACACACACCTTTCCACCCCTTGGAGGGAGATTTTGGATGCTAAGGCTACCTATTCAACTTTCTAGGGTTCTATCTTTCACTATTTCATTGTATTTCATCTAGTTTCACCATGAATATGGTGAACTAAACTCTTCTTGTTGTTGGGGAATCAATGTAATCTTTTGAAGCTCTCATATATGGAATTTTGTGTTTAAACATCATATCTATGATACATGCTTTGTTTCATTAATTGTTAGGGTTTTTCCTCTTTGCTTAAAGCATGCATTGTTTAACTCATTCGATGTCATGATTATTGATTTTGTCGATATGGACACATACGGGAAAATCTAGAACTGGGAAAATTCTCCCAAAAGCAGTATTGCCTAGACATAGGGATATCAGGGTTGGTTTCCTTTAAGCTTCTGTGCTTCAGAATTAATTATTAGGGATGCTAGGAATTGTATGAACTCATAATTAAGGATAGGCTTTCTTCGCCGAGACATCGGGTTTAAGGTAATTTAGAGAGTGACATTAACATTGATGAAAAGAATGATGAATTCCTAAAATATATGAGAGTGGATAAGATGAAATTGATTACCCCAACAACATACTCATCCATATAATTCGTTCAATGTTTGTGTTCTTCTTTCCCATTAATCATCACATGCATACATGTTTACTTTTTGTCTTTTGCATTTGAAACTTATAACAATTTGTTCACAAGTCTTAAATAATCAAGAAATCATATAACTAACTAGGCCGTGAGTCCTTTGGGAGAACGATACTTGGTCTTACCGAGTTTATTACTTGATACGATTTGGTCACACTTGCCGAGGGTTAAACAAGTTTTTGGCGCCGTTTTTCGGTGTTCATAAATTTGTCATCAGGAACCTCACCCAAGCGTGGGTCAAGGGCAAGCTGGACAATTCAATAGACCACCACAGCAGCAATGGCAACCACAACCCTCCTTATATGACAGTACTACAAAGCTAGAGGAGACACTACAACAGTTCATGCAAGTGTCAATCTCCAATCACAAAAGCAGTGAAGCTGCCATTAGAAATTTGGACATACACGTTGCTCAACTAGCTAAGAAGTTAGAGGAGATGCCTGACAAGAGTTTTGGGGCTAATACTGAAGTTAACCCTGAAGAGGAGTGCAATGCCATTACGACTAGAAGTGGCACGGTGTTAGATGAGAAAAAAGTTGAGAGAAAAGAAAAAGTTGAGTTGAGTGTGTTAACACTTCGGCAAGTGTACCGAATCGTATCAGGTAATAATAATTTGTAAGACCAAGTATCGTTTCCCTAGAGACTCACGGCCTAAACATTCATATGGTTTCTTGATTAATTAGGACTTGTAAACGAAATCATTGTGTTTATATTGCAGAAAAAAAATATGAATGCAAGTGTTGATCAATTGGATTGAAAGATGCAAAGGTGATTGATATAAAATATGAAATGATTATGTTGTTTGGGTTTCCGACATATCCTATCCACTCTCATGTATTTATGAATTCAACTTCTTCATTAAAGTTAATGTCACTTTCTAATTTACCTTAAACCCGATGTCTCGGTGACGAAAGCCTACTCCTAATTACTAGTTCACAATGTCTTGTATCCCTAGCAATTAATCATGCATTACATTCGCACAAAAGCTTAAAGGCAACCAACCGTCCTATCCCTAACAATTAACGAAGTAAAGCATTATATAATAAGAATTAATTCAATACTTGAGAGTTTCAAAGGATTACATCGTTTCCCCAACACCAATGGAGGTTTAGTTCACCATAGACATGGTGAAACTAGATGAAAATATGGAAAAGAATGAAAGTTAAAACCCTAAAAGTTGAAGATCGGAGCTTCCGCATCCAAAATCCGCCTCCAAGGGGTGAAAGGAGTGTATTTTCGCCTCTTTCTATCCAAAGATATGAACCCTAGAATGCCCAAAAGCTTAAATAGTTCATTAAAAATATAGAAAAATAGCCTAAGCCCACGTTGTCAGCGCTCAGCGCCCCAAAAGGGTGCTCAGCGGTAGCTGCGACACTCTTTTGACCCTCAACGGTGGCGCCCAAGCGTGAAACAATGCTTTCAAAACCAAGCTGGCGCTCAGCGGTGGCACCCAAGCGTGAAACAGTGCTTTCAGAACTAAGTTGGTGCTCAGCGGTGGCGCCCAGGCATGAAACAATGGTTGCACTTCGAGACTGATGCTCAGCGGTAGCGCCCAAGCATGAAATAGTGGTTCTTCTATGTGCCACTTTTCCAGCCTTTCATGACTCCAGCTCCTTGCTACTTCAACTTCTTAATCCAATTCATCTTAATTCTTGTAGAAACAAGGAAAAAAAAGCATAAAACTCATCCAACTCTCTTATTCTCACAACTAGTGATAACAGTTGAAAAACTGTTATTTTCATGCTTAAAATTGATATTAAAAGCAACCTTTAGACTTAGAAACTAGCTTGAAATCAATGCTTTTATCTATATTTTCAGAAATAAGAGAGCTGGACAGGTTTATGCTTGATTTGAGTGTTTTTGTGCAGGTTTTGAGGTGAATTTAGTGAAAGAAGTAAAGAAGGAGAGAAGTGGAATTATAAAAGGAAGCAAAGAGTGCAAAAAGAGAAGTCGAAGGCACCGCTCAGCGGCATTTTACCGCTGAGCGGCACTCAGGAGGTTGCGGGAGTCACGCTGAGGGGCAAAATGGCCGCTGAAGGGAAGAAACGTGACGCGCACTCACCGCTGAGCGGTATTTACCGCTGAGCGGCACTTTTTGGGCTTGGGCTTTTGTAATCTTTTGTAACTCTAAAATAGTATATAAGGACTTGCACGTCCTAGGGTTAGGTATCTTTGGCAGAACGTAGGCAAACACTCTCTCTTCCACCCCTTTGAAGGAGGATCTTGGATGCTCAGGCTACCTCTTCACCTTTATTGGGTTTATTCTTTCATTCTTTCATTGTTCATCTAGGTTCACCATGAATATGGTGAACTAAACCTTGTATGTTTGTTGGGGAATCAATGTAATCTCTTGAAGCTCTCATATATGGAATTTATGCTTGCATCTTAATCTAAGACTTATGCTTTCATTCATCATTAGTTAGGGTTTTTCCTCTGTGCTCAATGCTTGCATTGTTTAACTCATTCTATTGCATGATTATTGGTTTTGTCGATACGGACACGTACGGGGAAGTCTAGATCCGGGGAATTTCTCCCAATGTTATATTGGTTGTCGTTAAGCTCCTGCACTTATGAACTAATCATTAGGAATGCTAGGAATTGTATGAACTATTTGATTAGGGAGAAGCCATCTAGAATGGTACTTTAGAGAGTGGCATTAACAATGATGATTTGAATGTTGAATTCCTAAAATGTATGAGAGTGGATGAGATGAAATTGACCCCCAACAACATATTCATTCATATATTCCTTTGAAAGTGTTTATCTTTTGTCTTTGCCATTGATCAAACTTCATGCATACATGTTTAGTTTTTCGTCTTGCATATAAACTCCAAATATTTCGTTTGTAAGTCTTAGCTAATCAACAAATCACATAACTAAACTAGGCCGTGAGTCCTTTGGGAAGAACGATACTTGGTCTTACCAAGTTTATTACTTGAACGATTCGGTCATACTTGCCGATTGTGAAACAAGTTTGTGACATCATATTTTGGTGCTTACAAATTTGTCCATCAACTAGCAAAATCATGATTTTAAGCTAGTTTCTAAGTCATAAAGGGTGTTTTTAGTATCAAAATTAAGTGTAAAAATAACGGTTTTTCAACCGTTATCAGAACCCCAAACTTAGACCTTCGCTTGTCCTCAAGTAAACAAGATATAACTCAGTCTTCCACCAATCAATGCAATGGTTCAACACATTCAAAACCTCTTTCTTCCAAAACAAGTAATTACTCAAATCAGCTTATCAAACAGAATTTAGTCAAGATGTGCACATGCTTTGATTAATAATCACTCATCATGATGTTCACATAATCACAGAATATCCAACAGATGTTATCCTCATGAATGATCAATTAACTAAGCACAGATATAATCATGTATTCATGGAACTCTTCCTCACCAGACAAAGTGTTTCACTCAATCACATAGGTGTATATAGAGGTCACTCCTTCACTCTACTATCCCAATGTCACATAGAACAAAATTACCTTTGATTTACCACAATCAATCATATTCACAAACAAGTATCATCACAAGGACTTTCTATGGCATGTAACATGGTTGGGCTAAGAAGAAAAATTGGTTTTTCAAGATCACAAAATCCTTGAGTTAAGAGAGTCATTAATAAATTTATCATTCAAGTTCAATCTCTCTTTAGACAAACCAATCTCACTCATTCCCAACTTTCCCCTTTTTGCATTGATCTTTTCTTTCTTTGCATTTTATTTTCTTTTATCTTTTCATACTTGCTCAACACTTAGCTCAATGCTTTTCATTACTTTCCTTTTCAATTCTCCCAATCAACCCCAAACTTGAACCTTTATCAATACCACACAATGACTCTCAACTTAACTCAAGGTAATGATTTTCACAAAGGATTTGTTTAAGGCTTGAGGTTCAAAAAGGTTAGAACACTTCATGCTCTTTTTCATTTGGGTACAAATCATGCATTGGCTAAGAAAAAGGGTAATCAAAAATGGCCTTGATCATGTGACACAAGTAAGCAAGTAGTTCAATCATAGAAACTTGGGCAAAATCATTCATGCTTTCAAAAGAATAGCAATCATTCAAACAAATACTCTGGAGTTTAAAACCTCACACAATCATAACATCATGCATCTGTTCACACAGTTTGTGAACAATCACCTGTATATCAAGCATCATGTGCAACATCTCAACATCAATCAATATCAAAGCATCATCAAGCAATACTCATCACACACAAATCAATATCAAATCATCACATCAGATATAGGTCTCAAACTTGAGTACATCAACACCTATTCTAAAAACCGAAGCAACATAGAGTTTAAAAAAACGAGTTTAGAAAACTGGGGTGCCTCCTAGTAAGCGCTTCTTTAACGTCACTAGCTTGACCCAATAAGCTCATAGATCAACCAACTTCATTACTATGGACAGACGTTCCACTTCTCCTCCCAAATAATGCTTGAGACGTTGACCATTCACTACCCAACTTCTTTGTCGATCACTAACAGCTGGATCAACCAATTCAATTGCTCCATGGGGATGCACACTCTTTACTAGAAATGGTCCTGACCATTTTGATTTCAACTTTCCAGGAAATAGCTTCAAACGTGAATTGAACAATAACACCTGCTACCCTGGATTAAAAAAAAATTTTATCAGCTTCCTGTCATGATAGAATTTTACCTTTTCTTTATAATTCCTGGATGAATCATATGCATGCAACCGCATCTCTTCAAGCTCTAGTATATGCCTTCTGTGTTTATTCTGAGTATCATAGGGATCAAAATTCAAAAATTTTAGAGCCCACAAAGCTTTATGCTCCATCTTCACTGGCACATGACATGCTTTCCCATAGACTAATTGGAAAGGTGATAAACTCATAGATGTCTTCACTGCTGTCCTATATGCCCAGAAAGCATCATCTAGTTTCTGTGACCAGTCCTTTCTTGATGAAGCAACTATTTTCTCCAAAATCCTCTTTATCTCCATGTTAGACACCTCAGCTTGCCCATTTGTCTGTGGATGATAAGGTGCAGCCACCTTATGTCTCACACCATAATGTTTGAGTACTTTTGCAAGCTGAAAGTTACAAAAATGAGATCCTTCATCATTAATAAGTACTCTTGGAGTTCCAAAGCATGAAAAACTTGTCTCTTCAGAAATTTAATCACAGTTCTAGCATCATTCTTGGGACAAACCAAAGCTTCCACCCATTTACTCACATAATCCCCTGCCACCAATATGTATTCAATTTTGAAAGATGGTGGAAAGGGTCCCACAAAATCAATACCCCAGCAATCAAAGACTTCAACCTCTAAAAGGCCTTGTAATGGCATCTCATGACGTCTTGAAATAGCCCCAGTCCTTTGACATTTATCACAATTTCTAGCATGATTATGAACATCTTTAAACAGGGTAGGCCAATAAAATCGTGACTAGAGAACTTTTGTTGTTGTTCTTTCTCCATTAAAATGTCCTCCACAAGGTGAATCATGACAGTGCCCGAGAATTCCTTCTGCTTCTTCATTTGTCACACACCGCCTCAGAAGTATCAGCTCCAATCTTGAACAAGTAAGGATTATCCCAAATAAACTGCTTGGCATCATGTAAATTTTTTTTTCTTTATTGCCAATTGAGATCTTCTGGGATTACTCCTGCAGCTTTGAAATTAGCCATATCAGCAAACTACGGCCTTTGTTGGATATACATGAGTATTTCATCTGAGAAAGATTCCCAGATTTCAGTTTCCTTGCTTGTAACTTCATTGTTAACCAACCTAGATAAGTGATCAGCGATTACATTTTCACTTCCCTTCTTGTTACGGATTTCCACATCAAACTCTTGTAGGAAAAGCACCCATCTAATCAATCGCGGCTTAGAATCCGACTTGGTTAGCAAATACTTTATAGATGCATCATCTATGTAGATGATCACTTTAGACCCAGTGAGATAAGGTCTAAATTTCTCCAAAGCATACACAATATCAAGAAATTCTTTTTCTATGGTGGCATAATTCAATTGAGCTTCATTCAAAACCTTGCTTGCATAATAGATAGTCTGAAATACTTTCTCTTTTCTCTGACCCAGCACAACACCTATTGCATAATCTAGCATCACACATTAATTCAAAATTGAGATTCCAATCAGGAGCTATAATCACTAGGGCGAAAACGAATTTACTTTTCAAGATGTCATAAGCTTTTAAACATTGTTCATTCATCACAAAAGGTACATCTTTAACCAGTAAATTACTCAATGGTTTGGAAATCTTTGAGAAGTCTTTAATAAATCTTCTATAAAACCCAGCATGGCCTAAAAAACTTATAATTCCCTTTACGTTTGTTGGCGGTGGAAGTTTCTCAATGACCTTCACTTTGGCTTTATCCACTTAAATTCCCCTAGTAGAAATCTTGTGACCCAACACAATTCCTTCTATTACCATAAAATGGCATTTATCCCAATTAAGCACAAGATTTTTTTGAACACATCTCTTAAGTACAATATCCAGATTCGCCAAACACCTTTCACTACAATAAAATCGTATATTACCGAAGGTTTATTACCGAGGGCCATTTGCCCTTCGGTAATGTCTGCTTACCGAGGGTCGTTTGCCCTTCGGTAATGTCTGCTTGATATTCGAACCACATCTTCATTTAGCCATTCTCTGGAGAGATCCACCCGCACACATTTCTTTTTCTCTCGAAGCTTCCCTCGTCTTCGATCCATATTTCAAGTTCCTTCGCCTCAGATCTTAATCCGCCCAGCCATGGTTAGTCTCTAGATCTTCATTCTCTTGTACATTTCTCCCTTACCTCGGCCTAATCCACCAAAGAATCTATTTTTCACCGATTGTTCTATCTTTTGCCCGATTAAAACCGCTGTTCATTCCATTCCATCTATTCAATCGTTGAATCCTTTCTCTCCACCGATCAAAACATCCCAAATCCCTAACCCTAGAATTTGCACCGATCAAACCATTCAATCTAGGGTTTGCCTCCGTTTTCCGTCATTCGTTGTTCTTCTTCTTCGATTAGCTCGATCTGTGCCAGTTTCCAAGGTTCCTCGTCGATCCGCCTCGATCTGTAAGCATTACTTTTCTCTAATGATTTTATTTTTCATAAACATTGCCTTTATTTCCTTCCTTCATGGTGGCCAAATATCAGTTGTTGTGTTTTGTTTTTTGTATGAAATATCCAGTAGCATTGTTATTCTTTTTTTGTTATTCTTTTTCTGTGTGGAAAGAAGTTTGGGAAAATACGCTCAATTTACTATTTGAGAATCCTGCATGACAAATATGATACATCAGCTTCCCTGTCTATTTGAATACAAAATAAAAATCCTTACATATATATTCACGAACAAAAATATAACAAACTTTAATTGTTCAAATATAAAAAATCCTAAGAAGCAATTGGGATGATGAAAGGGGGATGATGTTGACAGGTTTGGGAGATGAAAGGGAGATGATGAAGTCAGTGAGTATGGATTTCTAGGAAGGTTTGAACTTGCCATAACAAATGATGTTGACGGAGATTTTACCTGTGAGAAGAGGTGCTCTGTGGAATTGGAACTTCAGTTGGGGCTCTGACTCAGTGAGTTTGCTGGCTGAACTGAAAGGAAGAATTGAAACAACCAGAAATAAACATAGGAGAAAGCTTAAGGATGTAAGAGAGGCCATTTGTTTATGTTGTCTAAGAAAAAAGTGAAATGTTGTTGGTGAATTGCTATGAAAGAGGGAAGTGTTGGCGGATATATATAGTGGGAGGGGTGAAATAAAATGAGGGAGATGGTGTGAGTGGACTGAATAAGGTGATAATGCGTTTGCGATTTGGTAGTGAAATTGAAGGGGATTGATTTGTAGGTTTGCATTAACCGAGTGGTAAGGTTGGTGGAGACAGAGGATAGCCAGCTAAGGGGAGAGTTGGCACGGATAATAACAACACGAGATGGCGACATGAGGACAAATCCCGTGTACCCTCAAACTCTTTGGCACATAACAGAAATCAAGGGGAGGGACCCTCACATATACAATGTTTCAATGCAGAAACTATCTCTCCAAAAATGATTGTCTTTCTTGCTTCGACACTGCCTCCACCCAAATCCGCAACTGCTCCAAAGCCAATGGCGCCAGAGTTATCTACAACGATTGCTTCCTCAGGTATCTATCTGTCTATTCATTCAAATATATTTAAATTCACTTTGATTTTGCTGTTTGAAATTCTCAAAATCTGACAAGGTTCACAGAGGTATGTAAATGTGGAAAGTTTTCACTTGCATGCAACGCTTGGTATAAATTAGTTCCTGCTTAATGTTTTTTCAAATAGAAATAATGACAAGCTACCAAAAGCAGTATCAGATTGCGTTTTGTTCGAAGCAATTTAATCTTCGACAATTTTTCTGCATTTGATGTAGTATACTGCACAACACAACCCTTTTATTTGTTATTATCAATTATTTTATTCTGAAAAGTCGTATCTATATCATTTATTTCAAAATCTAAACTTGTGTTCCGTTGCAGGTGACATACTGGGAGCAACTGAGTTAAGAGGACCAGTTAACTACAAATATAATGATTTGAAAGCTGGAACTAAAAATTTCAGTGCTGAAAATAAACTTGGAGAAGGAGGTTTTGGTGCTGTATACAAGGTGAATTTTATGTTGTGTATATTTTAATAACATAATTGCAAGCATCCTAATGACAATGATTAATGTGTAAGATTTTTTTAAAATCTGTCAAAATATTCTCTTTTATTTGAAGTTTTTGTTTATGTTTGCAATTAATAAACAAATAATCATTTTCCTAATGTCCTTTACAAGTTTTTAAAAGTATACAATAAAGATTTGATAATTTTTTAAAATAAATTAAAAAAAGAAAGAAAAATGTCTTCAAAAAATAAATATAAATACAAAACCTAACAAAGAAATACTTAAAGCTACAGTTACATAAACTGAAGATCTCTTTCACTGATTTGCCAATCATATATTTGGAATAATAGGGTACTCTAAAAAATGGAAAAATTGTTGCCATAAAGAAATTAGTGTTGGGATTAAATGCAATTGGATGCATCTCTGTTCCGGAATCTAAAAGCCTTGGATTAAATGCAATTGGAAGAACAATACTTCTTTTTCCCATGATTTGAAAAGTCCACACATCTTTTCACTTTTGATCAATTATTGATGTGGTTGAACGTTTATCTTAATTGCTTTTTTGCATGAATAATTGGAAGCATTGTACCGTAAATATCAATTCCAACCGTAATTGATTTGATTGGCATGGTTATAGATAGATGTACATGATTCATAGGTCAAAATTAACCTGTCAAATACTAAATGAGTTGATTTATATAAATGATTTTTTCCTTTATATTAACCTGTCAAAATTAACGTTTCAAGTTGGCTTTATATTCCTTTATTCCTATTTTTTCCAATAAATCTCTTAATTATTTGATTGATTAAATATTAGTGAATATAATATTTAAGTTAATTAGATTTTTCCAGTAAGATCGAGTTTGATTATTGCACAGATAAAGAGATGAGATATGAGTGTATAAATCAAACTTTGTATTTGATTTTATCAAATATAGATAGCGTTTTGTGAATTTCGATAGGAGTACAAAGTTTGATTATTGTACATATCTTACCCATCATATTTGCTAATTATGTGGGCATAAAGCTATTCGTGTCTTGTTTATTTTTCAATACTAAAGTCTTGCATCATAAATTTCAATTATATTCTCTACCAATCTTTTATGATTCTGCATCTTAACTGATTTTTCTGATCATACTTTCTTGTCAACCATCATAATTGAGTGTTTGGTTATGGGTAATTGATCAGAAAATTGCATCTTCTCATCTTGCAGAAGTAACCGTTTTACTTATGTTCAGAACAGAACAAGATTTGTGTCTTTGGGTGCTGTGAGCAATGATTTAGTTGAAGAGAGTGTGGAAGGTGATGACCTAAGGAGCAGAATCTTGAGGCTAAGGCTCCCCAAGCGAAGCGCCACAAACATTCTTCAGAAGTGGGTCCTTCAAGGGAATCCTGTTACGCTCTCTCAGCTTCGAGATATTTCCAAAGAGCTTCGAAGATCACAAGGGAAAGTAGTGCAATTGCTGTTTGTTTTGTCATATCATGCAGTATGTATTAGATTCGTTTGGTTAATTGTAGGTGTAGTGCATTAGGAATTCAATTTTACACGTTGCTATTATTCAGTCAAATTGACCTGTGTGCTTAAGCTGGTCGGTGAACTTGTTCTAGTGCATTCACAAATTGTGTTTTTTTAATTGGATAAGTGCAGATTTTTTAGAGAAATAAATGAGCTGTTATAGTGAATTGGAATTTGCCTTGTGATAAGTGAGCTGTCATAGAGAAATAAAGAGAAATAAATGAGCTATTATGTGATACTGTCCTTCGGTAATTACCGAAGGCTTCTGTCCTTCGGTAATTACCGAAGGCTTCTGTCCTTCGGTAATTACCGAAGGCTTCTGTCCTTCGGTAATTACCGAAGGCTTCTGCCCTTCGGTAATTACCGAGGGTCGTAGGCCGTCGGTAATGGTTAGCGACAACATGTTTACCGACGGTCTAATAGTCGTCGCTAATCCCTCGGTAAATTGTCATTATCGACGGCTTTTGGATGTTACCGAAGGATTCTGGCCTTCGGTAATGCCCTCTTTTTTTGTAGTGTTTGGAAAGAATCTTCAAACACCGAAAAATCATCCATGAAGACTTCAATACACTTTTCTATGAGATCCGCAAAAATTGCCTGCATACACCTTTGAAACGTAGCTAGAGCATTACATAACCCAAATGGAATCTTTCTGTAAGTGAATACACCAAATGGACACATGAATGTCGTCTTCTCCTGGTCTTTTGGATCTACCACAATTTGATTGTATCCAGAATATCCATCTAGAAAGCAATAAAAAGTCTGACCTACCAATCTTTCCAGCATCTGATCAATAAAAGGAAGGGGAAAATTATCCTTCCTAGTGGCCTTATTTAACTTCCTATTATCAATGCACATCTGCCACCCAGTAACTGTCCTAGTAGGAATGAGCTCATTCTTATCATTATAAATTAATGTCATCCCACCTTTCTTTGGCACTACCTGTATTGGACTCACCCATTCACTGTCAGAGATTGGATATATAATGCCAGTTTCCAAAAGCTTTAATACTTCTTTTCTAACCACCTCCTTCATCACAGCATTTAACCTTCTCTGTGGTTGAGCAACTGGTCTATAGTCATCCTCCATAAATATTTTATGCATGTAGTAAGTTGAGCTTATACCTTTGAGATATGAGATTGACCATCCAATAGCTTCTTTGTTGGCTTTCAATATTTCTACCAACTTTTCTTCTTCTAACGGAAGCAAAGAATTACTAATGATGATTGGTTTCGCTTCATCCTCTTCTAAGAAAACATATTTCAAATGTGATGGTAACATCTTTAATTCCAACTTCTTTTCTTTAACCTCTTCTTTGGTATCAATCTTCTCAAAAGTAGCCTCCTCCACTGGGATTTCCTTTAACGCTTCCAAATCCGTCATACACTCATCAATTAATTTCTCTTCCTTTTCATTCAAATCTTCACATGCATCAATGAGAGTTTTTTCTAACGAAGAAGAACAACGCACCATCTTCTCTTGCACCATACAAACTTCATCAAGCATATCAAATTGAAAACATGTTTTATCATCCTTAGGGTGTGTCATGGATTTGAATACATCAAAATTCACTTCTTCATCTTGCACTCTTACTTTAAGCTTGTCATTCTCACATCAATTAAAACTCTAGCAGTCTTCATAAGTGGTCTCCCCAGAATGAGAGGCATATCTCCATTCTCCTCCATCTCCATTATGACAAAATCCACTGGAAATACAAATTTGTCCACCTTCACCAGCACATCTTCAACCACTCCATACGAGTATTTAAGAGACCGGTCCGCCAATTGGAGCGCCATTCTAGTAGGTTTGAGTTCCCAACCTTCAATTCTTTTGAACATAGAGAGCGGCATTAAATTAATGCTAGCTCCCAAATCAATCAATGCTTATCCAACTTCCAACTCTCCTATGGTACACGTAATGGTGAAGCTTCCTGGATCTTTAAACTTAGGAAGTAATAATTTTTGTATGATTGCACTGCAATTACCTTGCACTTCAATGGTCTCCTTTTCAATGTATTTCTTCGTGAGAAGCTCCTTCAAAAACTTTGCATACGAAGGCATTTGTTGCAATGCTTAGAGAAAGGTATAGTGATCTCTAGTTTCTTAAAACCAAGCATAAAACCAATAATACCACCTTCAACTCTCTTATTCTCACAACTTAAGAAAAAACATGATTTCAAGCTAGTTTCTAAGTCATAAAGGGTGTTTTTAATGTAAAAATTAAGTATAAAAATAACGGTATTTCAACCGTTATCAATAGTTTGGCACACTGCCTTTCTATTTGCATAACGATCTGAGTCGCTGAGCGAGTGAGTTGGGGGTCCGGACCACTGTTTCAGGTCTCGACCAGCGAATGGGGTCGCTGAGCGAGAGCTTGGAGAGTCTAGACCACTGTCTAGAAGATTCGCCTAGCGAGTTGTGTCGTTGAGCGAGTAGGTTAGAGTCTGGAGGTACTGTCTGAAGGATTCACATAGCGAGTATGGTCGTTGAGTGAGAGAACTTTTGGGTCGCTCAACAAGGGGGTTCGTTGAGCGACTGGTTCTGGTTGTGATGTACTCTTTTCTTCTTTGTTCTTGATGAGTTTGAGATATGTATTGATTCAGTTATGGATGATGTATGATTGTGTGGGAGTGTATATGAGTATCAAAGTAAAGGTATGTGGTTTCAAAGTGGTGAAAGTAAGTTTCAAAGTGAGATCTCTTGGTGAGACTCAAGTATGTTTAGCATGATTGACACATGTGGTGAAGAGTAGCAGGAGGTCTTAGTCTTGGGGTCTTTCAGTATGCCTAAGGGCCTGGAACAGACTAACCTTGTGAGTATGGTAGGGTGAAACCCGTTGACAATGGCTTTGCAAAGTAGTAAAGGCCACCACAAGTGCACAACCCGCCATAGCTCAACAATCGTTCTAAGTCCGGATAGTCAAGTCTAAGTCATAACATGTTTAGGATGTCTGAAGTTACTTATATCATATGCATGAATTAAGTGTGGTTGTATGTTATAATATAGTATGAATCTTTTTATATCTAGCTTACCCTTCTATTCGTACTTGTCTTTGTATGTGGCTATGTTCCTTGTTTGGCTATGATCATCTTATAGGTGTGAGCAAAGGGAGACGAAATCTTAGTGGAGCAGGCGCTTGATGGGGAAGATCTTGGTTTTTAATTAGTTTTAGATTAGTTTTGTATATAGTTTTGTTTTATCCAGTTTGTATATAAAGTTAAAAATTTATAGTTGTTTTGGATAACTGTAAGTTAGACTTTATATTATAGTTAATTGTTCTATTATATCATATATGTGACCACTCTTTAATATAGTTTTATACTATATTTTGGGATGTTACCAAATATGTTGATTCAATGAAATTAAACATTTTATTTTCTAGTTTAAACAAAATTAAAAAAAATGTATAATCAAATTTGTAACTAGAAGAAAAATATTTTAGAGATGTAAATAAACTCAATAGATATTATACAATTCTATCTTTATTTAAATGAGTAGCGTGTTGAAAAAGAAATGATATTTCTTAACTATCAAACAACGGATTAAAAAAGACAAAAGTTTAAAAATAAAAATTGGCCTATTTCAGAAAGCTACTTCATGATTCGTTTTCCACGCATTTTAAACTGAAGCACGTCAAGATCGTTTAGTTACGAAGAAACTGTGAATTGTTGCTTTAGTTTAAAAACGGGCAAGACATGAGATGCGAAATAAAATTAACTGAAAGAAACTTAATAAATGAATTTCCATCTGAAATGACACAAGGAAATTTTAAAAATAGAAATCATTTGAAATTGTGTAATTTTTAAATATTTTATATGGATAAATAATTTAAATTTATTAAAGTTCAATTTTTTATGTAAATAAAATATTTAAATACTGTATAATAATCTCACCAACTTTAACTGTAAAAATCTTGAGAGACATAGACTAAAACAATTATTGATCTTACACTATCTTAAATATCAACCTTCAAATTGAAATCTCTCAAGATTTATGTATTGATTTAAATTGAGAGAGGATGTGTTTCAAACCAAGAGGAAATGTTTATGGAAAAAAACATTCTGATGTTCAGTTATAATACGTCAATAAGTAATAAATAAGTAATAAATGTTATAACGAATTAATTTATTTCCTGAATAATGTTATTTATAATATGTAACATCCCAAAATATAGTAATTACCATAATTTAGAATTAATTACAATTAACCGTTAAAACATGCAGTCTTACACTAATCACGAAATTTCAAAACCGAACGTACTTACATACAGGGATAAAATACCATACAGCAGTATTTCAAAGTTTAAAGACGAACGGTTTTACAAACTTTAACCGAACGCCCAAAAGCTAACAGAAAATAAAAACTACAACGAACGAGCGCTCTAGGGCTCGGCTTTAACCTCGACTTCGACCAGATTGGCATCCTCCAAATTTTCTTCTTCCAGTGTTTCTTCAAGCAACGCCTCTCCGTCTGCTCACATCCACACGGATGATCATTGCATAGACAAGACGAACGTTCATGGACGAACGACAACACAAGGAAATAACACAGGGTAAGCTTATTGAATTTAATTCACAAGTAATTCATACACATAGCATTTTAACATTTATAAAATATCACAACACATAAAAATCAGTTCAAACTCTCATAAGACAGACCGTCCGGACTGTATGAATCCATGTACCTACAGGCGTTCGTGCACCCGGGTGATGTGAAAACTGTACACATTCAACAGCTGCCACCCGAGGTTAGCCCTATCAGTCCAAAGTACTCAGTAGGACTAGGACCTCCTGCCATTCCCACACATGACCTACTCCCCTCTAATTGAGGACGAACACTCACGGAATATCAGGATGAACTGTCATCAGTAAATTTACCATGGTCATACTACACAACTTCTCATATTCAAATCATAGAGACGTTCCTCCTTGGAACGCTCGTTCAAATTCCAAAATCATAGTTTCATCTCATATACGGTTCGCACATTATATAATTCCCTCTAAATCACATTTTCATTCTTAGTTCCACTTTCATAAAAAGACGAGCGTTCAGCCCCCTTCATAATGAGGACGAACGTTAATATGATACCGAGAGACACTCGTTTCTGACAGAAGGAAAACGAACGTCTTTCCGAGGATGAACGTTATGACCACTTGAATCAATTAAATGGACTGACTCTAGAGCGATTCAACTGATACTTTAGAATAATTTAAATTCAAGGACTTTAGATTGAATCCAAATGAATAAAGACATCGTAAGACTTTTAGATATTGAAACGAATACGAATTTATAAAACGTATTAACCGTCAGTCAATGACCGAGCGCGGTAGCGGATATAAATTTACTGTTTGGACGAACGCTAATTAACTTTATGGACGAACGCTATATCAATTCAGGACGAACGCTATTTCAGCTCGTTGTTAATTACAGAAAGAACGAGCGTTCGGTATAGAACCGAGCGCTACTTATCATTTACACTTTTAGGACGAGCGTTCGGTATAAGACCGAGCGCTACTTAGGACGTACGCTCTGGGTCGAGACCCATCGCTGAGGCAAAATATTACTAGAAAGGAAAATCGTATAAGTTAATCATAGTGAAGAGAATTATTTAGGGATGACTAAGTATAAAAGATGGCATTTTTCTAAGCTTCTCACTTTCTCGCATAATACTCAGAGTATCTCCGTTTGGCCGAACGCTCAAACGTAAGACTAATAGAATAGGGCGTTCGTCCTAACACAGTATTCTTTCCAAATGAAAGAATTCTGTTTTCAAGTAAAGTACAAAATACCGAACGGTCAAAGACCGTTCGATAACGAACGTTCATTTTCATAGTATTTCATATTTCCAGCCCCAATTACAGTAACTCATTTTTCAGTATAAACCTTCATACATTTAACTACTCATATCATAGCACATCTCATAAATTTCATATATCATCCCATCATCCAGATCATACATCAAGGATCAAAAATACACATTTCATACTTTATAATTTCATATAATTCACACAGCACAACACATACACATGAATTAAACTTAATAAGCTTCCCTTACCTGGATCAGTAGTGAACGAACGTCCTAACGTGAAAAAAATCCGTATTCGCCCAACTATCACTTCTATCCTCAGACCACTCAACTCTTGGAACTAAAACAAAAATCCCGAATCAAAACTTGATTCAGATACAAAGAATGCATGTAACCATATTTGGTTTTTGCATGAACCCTAATAATTAACAGCTAAGGGACGAACGTACCAGAATTCAAAACTTGAACTTGTTCGGTTTGATGGAAAGCTTATGACGTCTGGATTGCTTCTACGGTCTCTGAAATTTGATCGGAGAAGAAGAAGGTAAGTTATGGTAGAGAGAAGATGGAAGTTCTAGAGAGAAGGCAGAGAATTTGGAAAGCAAAGGTTCAGGGAAGAAGATGAAACATGCAGAGAAGTGGGAGAGTGTTTTCCAGAAAAGTAATTTCTCTTCCCACGTAGGACGAACGTCCATTCGCCTAGTGCCACTTGGATTCCACTAACGTTTTCGAACGTTCCAAAGTGACACTTGGCAGCTGCATGCAGAATGAGTGTGAGTGCGTTTTAATGGCACTGCACGTGTGACGAGGGTGCATTAAATGGCGTTAAGAACGAGAGGTGTGGGTGCGTTTCTTAATACAAATTCTGGACAGGATTTTTGAGTAATAATTACGTGATTTGACAGGTGGCAGTGGTTTAAATTTTCGAGACCTTACATAATATCTTATGAATTTTTATCTTATTAAATCTAGTCTACACAAATAATTACATTGATCAATTTGTTTAATGTAGTGATAATACATTTTAATTATTAATCTTAATTAATCATAATTTACCCCTATTTTCACAATGTTTTGGCCAAGATAATATGATGTTAACCAAAGTAGTCAAAATCAAGATTTAAATCATAAAATAGTAAAATCCTATGATAGATTTTACGCACAATCATATAATATATATATTAGAATCAGTCATATCGTCGTACAAAATCGTAAAATCATATAAATCTATGTTTTCTTTCAATTTTTTTTCACAGTCTTTTCACCATAATTGAATTTAGTTTAAATTAAACTTAAACCTAAAAGTTAATATAATTAAAATTTTCATTGTTATATATGTTGTTACTATATTTCATTCAATTAAAAATTAATAAAATTATTATTAAAGTTTATTTCTCAATTAAAAATTAATACAAAACTACAACACCATAACACCGTCCAATTAAAAATTAATATAATTAAGATTTTCCCTTTTTGTTTTCAGCAACAAATTTTGGAAACACAACATTTATTTTGCCTCTTTAATTTCATTTCAATTCTCTTTGTATCTCCCGTACTTTATTATTTAAATTTTAAAGGTTAAAATTGGATTAGTTTCTAGTTCCACTAAACCCAATAATTATTTTATTGGTAAAGCATTCCTTACGTTGCATTCGCTGTGTAACATCCCAAAATTATACAGTCATCAACTATATACTTAGAATAATCACATGTATTAATATGGCAAAACAGTCCTAAAATAAGAGGGGTTAAATTTGTGAATGGCCGAACGGCCTTACCTGCATATATAAGTTACGAGCGTTTACAAAATAATGAGGACGAACGGTTTACAAAATAAAATACCGAACGTCCAAGTATTTACATCAAGCAAAAGGGCGCTCGCTCACAAGCGGCCAGCTATCCTAAATACACTAACTAAAAACCGAACGCGCTACAGTTCGGCCTTCACTTCTACTTCTACGAGATTCTCCTCAGCTATGATTTCCTCTTCAAGCGTTTGCTCCAGTGAAGTCTCTCCTTCTGCTCACATCCACACGGATGATCATTGCAAGGACAAGACGGATACACATATACAGACAACACAAAGGAAACGCAAGGATAAGCTTATTGAATTTAATTCAAGTCAAACATACATTTCATACATATCAAATACATCAAATGAATCACAACACATACATTCAATTCATCCATTAACTAAATCAAAATCCTGATACTAGACCGACTGTCCGGACGGTATGAATTCTGTGTAGCTACGACGTCCGTGCACCCAGGTGGGATAGCTGGAATACTCATCAGCAGCCACCTGAGGTTAGTCCGTTCTGTCCAAGTTACAGTTATGGACTAAGACCTCCTGCCATTCCCACACATGACATACTCCTCTCTACTTGAGAACGAGCACTCACGGAATATCAGGATGACCCGCCAGCTAAGCTTACCACATTCATACTTTACAAATCTCAATTTCCAACCAAGAGTCGTTCCTCCCTAGAACGCTCGTTCAAATTCAACAATCATAATTTCATCTCTTACACCATTCGCACATCTAAATCTTTCCTCTTATTCACATTTTCATTCTTAGTTCCACTTTCATAAAAGGACGAACGTCCAGCCCTCTTTGTAATAGAGGACGAACGTTAATACAATACCAAGAAGGTTCGTTCACGAGTAGAATAAAACCAATACAGGTTATTAGACGGACTTCATATTAACTTGACTCAGTTAGATGAACTGAATCTAGTACGATCTGGAAAATACTTAGAATAATTTAAGTTCAATAACTCTGGAACGAATCCAATGGATAGATACGTCCCAAACTAGTTTAGATAAATAAACCGGACACGAGGTAATTTAGGAGACCAACCGCCAGTCAATGACCGAGCGCGAAAATAGGCATTTAATGAAGTTTTGAACGAACGTCACTGAAGTCTTGGACGAACGTTACTAGATCTATTGGACGAACGCTATTTAAATTTATGGACGAACGCTTATGGGAATTCAGGATGAACGCTATTACAGCTCGTTGCTAATTACGGAAAGAACGAGCGTTCGGTATAGGACCGAGCGCTACTTATCATTTACACTTTTAGGACGAGCGTTCGGTATAAGACCGAGCGCTACTTATCACGTACGCTTTGGGACGTACGTCTATGGGTCGAGACCATTTGCTGATTCCAAATCATAGAAATAGGATTTTATATAAGTAGAAATGGTGAAGTTATGTTTTTGACAATATGACTAAGTGTCTGAATGTGTATTCTCAAGCTTCTCAAATCCTCACACAACACTCAGGATATCTACGTTTGGCCGAACGCTCAAACGTAAAGATATTTATAAGAGGGCGTTCGTCCTCAAATAGAATCCTTTCCAAATGAAAGGGTTCGACTATTTCAAAGAATTTACTGAGAATACCGAACGGTCAAAGACCGTTTCGATAACGAACGTTCCATATCATATGAAAATTTATATTCAAAGTTTCATTTACATCAAATACATTTTCTCAGTATATACTTTCATGCATTCATCTCATCATACAACTCATATTTCAGTTTAACCAAACCATAAAACATTTCATCATTTCCAAACATCAATTCAGGATCATACTCATATACCCAACATCCAATATCATAAATCATACTTCAAACAACACATAACGCACATGCAGTACAGTAACATCATAAGAATTAAATCTAATAAGCTTCCCTTACCCGGATTCAGTAGTGATCGTCCTAAAATGAGTGGATCTTGATTCGTCTAAAAGAGGCTCTCTCAACGTTTCTCTTAAGCTCTCCAACTAAACTAACCAAAAGAAAATGAAGGGCTTAATCCACACCATTGCATGCAACGGAATACAGTTTTACAAGAACTCCAGAAACGAGCGTCCAAGTGAAACTTACCAGAACTGGAAGTTGTTCGGTTTAAAATGAAGCTCACTGTGCAGGGAACGTTCCTACGGTGCTGAAACGTGAATAGAGAAAAAGGGTGGTAAGTTGCAGAAGAGAGAAGGAGAAGGGCTCTAGAGAGAAGGAGGAGAAATGAAGATTCTGAGTTTGGAAGGGGAGAAGGTGCGCGTGAGAGAGAGTGGGAGATTTTTCCAGAAATTCACTTTTGTTCAAATCACACTGTCAGACGGACGAGCGTCCCTCTCGTCGACACCTGCACCCCACCACTGACTTCAGAAGTTTCCAATTTGACAAGTGGCGTGCATGCATGGCTCGGTGGTGGATTTTTAATGCACTGGACACGTGGCACGGTGCATTTATGGGAGCAGAGTGGTGACTCATCAGGAAATTAAATGGGACGTGACACGCTGTGCCAAAAAAAAAAACTCTAGCACTGCGAGACTGGGTATGTTAAATGAACAGACGTTTGAATAAAAAATAAAATCTACAATTTGTATTACGATCTCATAATTTATTATTATATGAATAATTTACAATCTTAAGTTTAATTATCTTAATACCGAATTAAAAGATCTCAATTTTCTAAACATAATAATGTGAGATGATATGATATAATTAACTATGTGAGTCAATATTGAAAATATAGGCCGAGATGATTGGGACATATATAATTCAATTATAATTACCGAATGTTGATTGATAAATAATTGAAATTCTAATCAACATTAATTATGATTTTTTTTAATCAGTGTACGTTACGTTTCAATTCAATAGACTAAAAAAAAGTCTGTTAAGAATATAAAAAATAAGTCAAAACCAATACAAATCTAAATAACTGTAGTAAATCTCGTTTTAATATTAATTGAAAAAACTGTCAATGTTAATGTTTTTTTCTTACAAAGTGTAATTAAAAATTAATATCAACTAAAAAAATCATAAATATTATATTTTAATTATGATCAACTATTTTTATTTAAACAATTTTTACATTTGATGATAATTAAAATACATCATTAAAAAACTAAAATTTAACAAATTTAAATTCTCTCATCTGAATAAAATATTTAAAATAAATAAATAAATTTAAAACAGGATTAAATTAATTTAACATAGAGAAATCATCTAAAATTGTAAAATTTGTTGTTCAATAAAAATAAAATTATCTAATTTAAAATAATCATATTATTCATGAAAATTCCTAAAACGTTGATTTCATTTTAAATTCTGTATCAATATATTATTATAAAATATTTTAAAAATTAATAAAAATAAACCACTCCCTTTGAAACCCCAGAAAATGGTATTTTAGAAGTGATGGTAGTCTAAAAATAGTGAGACTCGATTATTTTAATATTAAACGGTTTTATTATAAATAGTTTTGTTATAAACGAGTTTCATTATTTCAAAACCTACCATCTCTCTAGAAACTACTTTTCTAGAGTTCTCTACCATCTCTCTAATCTTTCTCATTCTTGGATCATCTGTTCGAAGATCAGGAGGTGCCTAGACGATCACGGCGTCAATGTCTACCATTCTATCCGATCACTTTGCTATTAAGAGTAAGTTAGAAACTCATTTCTTTGGTATTTTAGGGTTCTTGATTCGTTAAAGCATTTTTGTTTTGCATGTATCAAGTGATCTTCTTCCTTGATTATTAGTTGTTTATGGTTCTAAGGTTGGTCAACAATCATCAATCGGTGATTTGTAGGTTTTCTAGAAGTGCCTTTTGTCGCAAGAAATCTGTGGATCGTTTAGAGGTTTTAGAGCTGTTGAGTCAAGGTAAGAGAAGCTAGAAATGTCTTTAAATTGTACTTAATAGTGTATCTTGTTGAGAATATGATTGTGGAACTGGTTGAGCTGAAATCATGTTTTAGGGTAAATAAATATGATGTAATTTGATTGTTTGGAGTATGGAATGATAAATTGAGATTTTGAACTGTATGAAGTGATGGTTGCTCTGTTATTGGATGTTTATAGTATTGGAAATCTGTGATGTTATGAGTTGGTAGGAATGTATTCAATTCTTGTCTTGGTTAAGTTAGATTTGATGAAGTAGAGTAGTGAAATTGAGAATTTGGGGTTAGATACATGATTGGTCTGTTGGGATAGTTTGGGTGAGTCAAATGTGACCTATTTGAAGTCTTACCTTGCTGAAAAATGTGTCAAAAGTGATAAATCATGAATTGGGTTCTTAGGTTGTTGAATTGTAAGTTTTGGAGTAGAAATTCATTCATAAATACTTTAGATTGATGGTAGGAAGGTTTAAAATATATTAGTTAAATCTAATTAGGTGTATAACATGAATTAGGATGGTTAGAAGTTGGGAAAAATAGTTAGAATTTGGTAAAGAGTGTTGATTTGCATAATTCTACAAAATTTGGTGCTGTAGATTAAGCAGACTCATTGAGCGAATGGATTCGCACAGCGAGTCACCCTGGCGAGATGCTCTCTGTTAGGGCATTCGCACAACGAATAAACGCGTTGTGTGAATGGTTTGAGAGGTTTGCTCTCTGTCTGATGATCCGCATGGTGAATCAGGGCGTTATGTGCCTGGTTGAGGTCTGGGACTACTGTCAATTTTTATTTGAATAGCGAATAGGTGCGCTCTGCGAGTGTTTGGAGAGTCTGAGCCACTACCTGGGGCTCTCGCATAGCGATTTGGGGCGCTATGCAAGGGGTTAGGGTATGATACAATTAAAAGTTTATTCACACAGCGAATTTAATTGTTGTGCGAATGGTTATGAGGGGTGGGTCTCTGTCTGAGGATTCGCATAGCGAGTTGGGTCGTTGTGCGAGAAACCTCTCCTTTCGCTATACGAGAGGGTGCGTGATGGAAGCATCTTCTATCTTCAAGAAGAAATGGCTCCTCATATCAAAAGGTGGCAGTGGACTGAATTCACGGATGAAGATGACGGTGCAGATAAGGTGTTTGATGTAATGTTTGACAGTGTTTGGATGTGTGTGGTGAAGATATTCAAGCTCAGATGGCCTTCCAGCAGGAAAGGGAGCTAGAGGAAGACAAGCTAAAGCGGTTATAAGTGTTTGAACTCGAAGAAGTAGTGGCTGGTTGCAATTTAACAGCATAACACTATATCAATTCAAGTTAAGTTTTACAATGGATCAAGCTCTCTTTTGTAGATGAAGAGAAGCTTGGAAATGTGCAAGGTACATATCAAAACGTGTATAACTAAATGACATATGCAGGAGAAGTTGGTCGTGTGTTCCATGTGGAAAATGTGAGGAAATGTGCTCACGGGAAGAATGTTATACGGCTGAACATATGTCACATGGAAAATGTTGAAAACATGCTCCAAAAAGAATAAGCTTCACGGCTTACTTGTCTCCTTTGTACTCCCTTGCTTGGTAAGCTTGTTATGATGTGTATGCATGGTTTCCAACTTTTATTGGTAACCTACAAAACAAGGTAAATGTATTTAGGTAAAGAGAACATGTTAAGACTTAGAAAGGAAAGATCAAGTCCTTATTCAACTTCCCTTTCTTAGTCTTAGTGTTAAGTTGATACTTCTTTGGATGGAAAGTCCCTAAAGGGGTTGACATCATTCCCTCCCTCTTTAAAACGACTTGTCCTCAAATCGGGAAGACAGAAAGAAGCACAACTTTGGTTTATATTTTTCACCTGGGTCAAAAATATATCTACAAAAAATAGCAACAATTAGTATGATTAAAGAGATATATGCATAGATAAGAACATAAAATGAAGGCCTTTTGACAAAAATGTTATGAGAAAAAGTCTTGGCCTTTAATATATTTTTGGGTTCACTTTGTTTTGAACATTCCCCATGATAAAATGAAGAAACAAAGTGATGTTTTTGAGAAGAAGAATCAAGGTATTTACCTGTTAATAAAGAAGTTAACAACATGCATACCATTGTCTCCTTCTTCTATTCTTGAGAAGGTTGCTTTTCCAACCTATTTTCTTATTTTCTTTCTTTTTCAATTTTTTCTTTGATTTTTATCTCATCCTTTTTCACTTGTTCAGGTGTAAGAGGAATCAATGTGATTTTATTTCCTTTATGGAGGAAAGTTATTTTGTTGGTATAGCCATCATGAGTAGAGTTATGATCATATTGACATAGCCTAACAAATAATACATGCCCAGCATCCATTGGAACAACATCACATAAAATATTTTCTTTATAGTGGCCAATGGATATTGGTATGGTTACTTGTATGTTGACTACTATTTCTTCATCCTCTTTTATCCATTGAAGCTTATAAGGTTTGGGATGAGGAATAATAGGTAAGGCCAACTTGTTCACCACTTAGAACTACAACAATTGCAAGAGGAACCACTATCCACAATCAATGAACAAGTGTTTTCAAAGATTTTTGCATCTTGTTCTGAATAGGTTTTCCCTTTGTGATTGTTCTAGTTCTTTGGATTGACTTCCAAGAAGTCTTCTTACCAATAATAACTCTCAATCACAAGGTAAGGCTTCTTCCTCAAATATGGAAGTAGTCGAATCACTTGAACAATCCTCATCTTCACTTTGATGGTCTAAGAGATAAGTAGACCTTTTGTGAGGACACTCAGAAGAACAATGTCCTCTCTCTCCACACTTAAAGCATTTGGTCTCTCTACCCCTTGTTTCTTTTGAAGATTCTTTGTGAGATGTATTTCTTTCTCGCTCTTTTTCTTTTTCTTTTCCTCTCACTCTTTCTTTCTCTTTTTCTTTTCCTTTGTCGCGAGATTCTGAATACCTCGTTGGACTACCCTCCCTCTTAGGATCATTCCTATATGTGGAAGTGGTAGGGTAGGTCCTCTTGGTGGAAGCTTTCCTTCGATTTTTTTCTTCCACTCTCACACATAGCTTGACAAAATCATTGAGATCTAAATAAGGTAAAAGCTCTATCTTATCTCTGATCTCATAGTTAAGGCAGCTTTGGAACCTAGCTATGGTGACTCTCTCTTCCTCTTTGATTCCAGCTCTTAACATGAGTAATTCCAATTTCTATCGATATTCCTCGACACTCATGTTTCTCTGTTGGAGTCGATGGAGCTTGTCCATGACCTCTCTTGCATAGTATGCTGGAACGTGTCTTCGATGAAAGGTTGCCTTTAACTCATTCCAGTATTGTATGGTATAGTCGCCATGCATCTTTTGATCTCTAATTATTGAGGTCCACCAATAGAGGGCTGCACCTTGAAAGGTCAAGGTGGCTAGGGTCACTTTCCTCCTATCATCTATGTGGTAACACTCGAAAATTTGTTCAACCTTCATCTCCCACTCAAAGTATTCTTCTACATTGTCTCTACCATAGAAGGGGGGAAGGTCAAGTTTGGGTTCCACATGATGTTTCCTATGAGTGTGGTGTCGCCTAGGAGGGAGTTGATAGTGATCATAAGGATGAAAACTATTTTGATCACTATGTTGGGAATGATCACCACGATCATGGTGTTGTCTATGAGAGTGTTCCTCATGATTTTGACCTCTTTGATTGAGAGTGAGGTTTGCGACCATCTGTCTGAGTTCATTTAACTCAGCTTTAGTTCTATTAAGTTCCTCTCCCAATTGTATGTTCTCTTGATCATTATGAATTGTACCTTGAACACTAGAGTGACTCATACTTGTGAAGTAGAGAAAAAGGTTTTCACAAGAGTTTGAAAGGCTTGCACAAGTAGTGAGTCAAAAAACTTTTCAAAGATTGTTTTTAGGTTTTTTTGTGAATGACTTCTAGAAAGAGTCTAGAGGTAAAGAAACTTAATAGCTCTTAGGAAGGAGAGGTGAGTCACAAAGGACAGGCTTAAGAACCTTGTCCTTCCTTAGCCAGAGTTTCTCCTGACGTTTCTTACCCAAGCTTCTAGGTAGAAGTCTTTCAAAACTTTTTGAATGCAAGAAGAGTATGCACCTAGAAACCAAATGAAGGTTTATCTATATGAAACGCGCTCCTAAGTACCACGGAGAGTTAAAACATAAAAGTCAACAAGCAGTGTAAAGTAAAGCAAATGGAAATGAAACAAATGAGACACGACCCTAAGTGAAAGTGCAAGTGACACTTGGAGCCCCTTAACACACTTTCACACTAAGATGCGTAGACTAAACTATTATAATTTTCAATGGTGCTCTTGGAATTGCTTGAAAAGCATTTTCCCAAGTCACTTTAAGTTGGAAATGAGAAACAAAATTGAATGAAACTACAAAGGTTTCGTGATACCAAGCCAAAATTACAAGTAAAATGCTTACAAAAGTAGCAAAGCCAAGTGAAAATTGCTGTTTGTGATTGGTGTAGTTCCCAAAAGAGATGTGTTAGCTGCTGAAATGGTGCTGGAATAGCAAGAAGGAAGTGCACTTGGAGTCCAAACTTGTAGCCAATTTAACAAGTCTTTCACTCCCTAATATGCTACCCTTTTGGAACAAGCAATCTGGACTTTTAAAATTTCACAACAGCGTCACACATCCATACAAAGAAGCAAAAAAAAATAGTGAGCATCACAACAAGTTACTGCACCAGATTTTAGATTGCAAACCAACTTGACAGCACAATGGAAAGCCAAATGAAATTGAACTCTAATGAATTTTTAGGTTGGAAAAAGAGGTGGCATGCAAAAGGAACCTAAGAGAGGGTCTAGAGCAGATCACACAAGCAAGAAAACTCAAAAATAGGGAAGAAATCGTGTGCAATGAAACTGTTTGATGGAAATACAAAATTGTTTGATGAAATGCCACAAAGAGATGCAAATTTTGGTATTTTCTGGTTTTTGATTCTTCAAAACTAGATTGCAGGGGTTTATGTGCTTTTTATGATTTGTTTTCACTTGTATAAGCTCTAAAACGTATATGGAAACATAATCCCCAGCTTTTGCCAATCCAAATTAAAAATCTAAGTATGGATAATAGCAAACAACACCAAAAAGTGAATGTTGCACCAAAAAATGGGCTGGAAAATGTAACAGCAGTGGCTAAAATGAACAACAGCGATTCAAATGTTCAAATGACACTTCAAACAAGTTTGTATCATCAAATGGAATATGTTCAAACACTTAAACAGCCAAAGCAAAGTTCATATCAGTTTTTCAGTGGTTGACTTCCAATTTTAACAAAATTTGGTGGTTTGGCTGGTGTGTTTTCGGATAGGTTCAAAAATGACCATATGAACAGTAAGAACAAGTTTGAAATGGTCAATTGTATTTTCACAAACGTTCAAACACCACAGAAGCACACAGAATCTGAGAATCAGCTTGTAAGTTGCCAATTTGTAAGTAAAAATGGCCAAAATAGCACCAGGAATTAAAGATTTAACAGAATCAATGCTGGATGGATCAAGAAACATGTATGAAAGGTCCTAACCACTAGATCTAGCTGGAAAATGTGAGCTAGCAGATGTTAAATGGCCTAAGACAGAGCAAAGAAATCAGCACGGTGCAGAAACTGATCAAAACCGAAACAGTGACTGAAAAAATCAGATTTACATCAACTGAAACAGTGATTTTGCAATTTTGTACTGATCATGTATTATTATGATGCCAAACATGTTTAAAATCATTAAACCAATTTGTACTAATGGTCAAAAGTATAAACTTTGGTAAGAAACAATTTGCACCATATTAATCCAGAAATCAGTTTTGGTGTAGAATTTTAAAATCAGATTTGGATGAACTCAACCATTCATTTTGGAATTCAGTGTGTAATACTGATTGTTAACACTTGAAAAATGTATGAAATCATCAAACAAACTTGTTTCAAGCCTTAAAATCAAAAAATCTGGACAGAAACAGATTATAGAATATTAAACCAGAAAATGGGTTGTTATGCAGAATTTGCTACTGGAAAACAACGTTTGCATTGCTTTTAGCTCCAATGATCAAAGCTAGACATGAAGTCATTGCTTATATGATCAACATATAGCTAGCAAATGCACTGGACACACTTAAAACCGAAAAAATTAAAGCTGGAGTATATTGAAACCAATGGAACAGTGAAACACGGCAATCACTTGCACATGACCGAACAAAACTGGAAAATGATGATTAAGCTGAATTAAAATGGAATTAAAGAAGATGCACTGATTAAAATGATTGAAGAACACTAAGGAACAACTGTATGAACTCAAACAATCACAGAAACACGAAACGAATCAAGAAAACAATCAAATAGTGACAAATCAAGAACAATACAACACGGAAGTGAAGAAAATGAATGAAAGAGCAACTTACCTCTTGAAGCACAGCGTGGACGACTGGCTCTGGATGTCAAATGATGGAAGCGACTTCTATCTTCAAGAAGAAACGGCTCCTCAGATCAGAAGGTGGCAGCGGACTGAATTCACGGATGAAGATGACGGTGCAGATAAGATGTTTTATGTAATGTCTGACAGTGTTTGGATGTGTGTGGTGAAGAGATTCAAGCTCAGATGACCTTCCAGCGGGGAAGGGAGCTAAAGAAGAAAAGCTAAAGCAGCTATAAGTGTTTGAACTCGAAGAAGTAGTGGCTGGTTGCAATTCAACAGCATAACACTATATCAATTCAAGTTAAGTTTTACAATGGATCAAGCTCTCTTTTATAGATGAAGAGAAGCTTGGAAACGTGCAAGGTACATATCAAAACATGTATAACTAAATGACATGTGCAGGAGAAGTTGTCGTGTGTTCCATGTGGAAAATGTGGAGAATGTGCTCACGTGAAGAATGCTACACGGCTGGACATATGTCACATGCAAAATGTTGAAAACATGCTCCAAAAAGAAGAAGCTCCACGGCTTACTTGTCTCCTTTGTACTTCCTTGCTTGGTAAGCTTGTTATGATGTGTATGTATGGTTTCCAACTTTTATTGGTGACCTACAAACCAAGGTAAATGTATTTAGGTAAAGAGAACATGCTAAGACTTAGAAAGAAAAGATCAAGTCCTTATTCAACTTCCCTTTCTTAGTCTTAGTGTTAAGTTGATACTTCTTTGGATGGAAAGTTGATGAACAAATCTTCAATCCCCGAAAACGGAGTCAAAAACTTGTTAACCCTCGGCAAGTGTAACCGAATCGTATCAAGTAATAAACCTGGTAAGACCAAGTATCGTTCTCCCAAAGGACATACGGCCTAGACAGTTATGTGATTTATTAATTAATTAAGACTTGTGAACAAATTGTTGTATCTTTCAAATGCAAAAAACTGAAAAGTAAATATGTATGCATGTGATGATCAATAGGCAAGAAGAAACAAAACACGTGAATTGAAATATATGGATGAATATGTTGTTGGGGTTTATCAATATCATTCTATCCACTCTCTTGTATTTAGGAATTCATCATTCTTTTCATTAATATTAATGCCACTTTCTAAATTACCTTAAACTCGATGTCTCGGTGAAGAAAGTCTGTCCTTAATTATGAGTTCATACAATTCCTAGCATCCCTAATAATTCATTCTGAAGCACAGAAGCTTAAAGGCAACCAACCATCATACTCCTATGTCTAGGTTTGTAATATACTGTTGGGAGAGATTCCCCAGATCTAGATTTCCCCGTATGTGTCCATATCGACAAAACCAATAATCATGACATCGAATGAGTTAAAGAATGCATGCTTTGATCAAAGAGGAAAAACCCTAACTATTAATGAAAGAAAGCATGTATCATAAAAATGATCTTGAAGAACAAATTCCATACAAGAGAGTTTCTAAGGATTTACATTGATTCCCCAACAACAAAATAAGTTTAGTTCTCCATCGTCATGGAAGAACTAGATGAACAATGGAATGAAAGAATGGAAGAGATAGAAAAACCCTAGAAAGAGAAGAGGAGAGCCGTCACCATCTCCAATTCTACCCCCAAGGGGTGAAAAGTGTGTTTCTGCTTCGTTCCAGCCAAAGATACAAACCCTAGAACGTCCTAAAGCTTATATACTATTCTAAAAAATACAGAAAAGTAGGCCCAAGTCCAGAAAAGTGTCGCTCAGCGGCAAGTGTGACACCTTAGTTTTTCCCCTCATCTACTGTTTTTTCCCCTCATCGGTGATTTCGGCACCTGAAAACTGGCGCTCAGCGGAAATTACCGCTCAGCGCCACTCGGTCGCAACTTTTTCTACACTCTGGTTGACTTTTCTGCATTATGGTTGATTGATTGACTTTTCTGATTGACTGGTTGACTTTTCTGGTTGACTGGTTGACTTTTTTGCATTCCAATCATTTGGTACTTCATCTCTTCTTTCAAACCATTCAATTAGCCTACAAAATCAAGGGAATCTAGCGTAAAACCATTAAATTCACCTTCAATTCTCGTATTTCCAACAATTCAACAAAATCATGAGTTCAACCTAATTTCTAAGTCATAAAGGTTGTAAATGACGTCAATTTTAAGTATAAAAATAATAGTTTTTCAACTGTTATCAAAAGTCCCTAAAGAGGTTGCCATCAATGCACTGAGCGAATGGTTCAGGTTTTAGTTTACTCTTTATTCTTTGTTCTAGTTTGATTTACATAAAGTTTTGAGATCCATTGGGAAGCATGTATGAATGTGTATTAAGTTATATGATTTATCATATCATGAGTTATGTTACAAATGAAAGGATGTGGTTTCAAAGTATGGTTGATGAACGTAATTCCATGATCCTCACGGAGAGGTTACATGGTGGTGCCCTATGTTGTGTTCCAAAGTGAATCCTCTTGGTGAGGTTCAAGTATGTTTAGAATGATTGCAGGGAACTTAGTCTTAGGGGTTATCCTGAAACTCCAATGAACTTAGTCTTAGGAGGTCTTAGTCTTGGAGGCTTCTAGTATGCTCCAAGGCCCGGAACAGACTAACCTCGTGAGAGTGGTAGGGTGAAACCCATTGACAATGGCTTTACAAATTAGTAGAGGCCACCACGAGTGCACAACCCGTCATTGCTCGGCAATCATTCTAAGTCTAAATAGTCGATTTAGGTCTTTGCATGTTAAGATGTTTGGATTGGATTAAATTATACATGATTCTTATATGAAATGTTGTAAAGTTATGATGTATGGTTTTCTATCTAGCTTACCCTTGCTTTTCTGTGTTTGTCTTGTATGTTGTTTCTCTATTGCTATGATCACCTAATGTTGTGAGCTTAGGGATTCACCTTTTCAGTTGTTCCAGCTAGAGATGGGGAAGAAACAAATGAGTTGTTAGATAGATCTACAGAAGTAGATCTCTTCTTTGAGCGAGGTTTGTTTTATCTAGTAGTTCTTTTAGCATCTATGTAACGTTTCATTTTTGGTAGTTTTATACTATTAAAATGGGATGTTACACTCCCTAAAAATGAACAATTCAAACACCATATGTAAAAATGAAACTAAATCTTCATCTTTCAAACCAATTTTACATAATTGAACAAAAATCAATTCTAAATTAGAGCACACTATAATCTACGCTAGCAGAATGTGTTAATCACTATCAGATAAATATTAAAAAATTTTACAGTGAACATCAAATGTTCTAACCATAGCACCAACAATTTGTAAAAGAATATCATTCATATTTCATCCTCCTTAACGAAATTTTTTCTCGTATCTCGTGTACAAGCTTGAGAAATTCATAAGTTATTATCATTGTGGATTTCATTGAATCTTTGTTTCCTCCAAGAGACTTCTCCGAGCTTCACAGAGATCATGACATCTACTTCGTATGTAAATAAAAAAGGTGTTTTTTTGTTGGTGATTAGAGAGTACAATGGTTATCCCCATATTATACTTGAAATATCATCAACTGAAAGACCTTTAGCTTGATTAAGTAATTTTCTTCAACTTGTTTAATATAACTTTGTTCACTATGTTAGTTTAACCGTTGATATGTGAATGCTCTATAAACTTCAAAAATTGTTTGAAGCATTTGTTAATAAATTGTCAACCATTAAGTCAAAATAGTGTGGTGAATCATGTTTGCATACAACATTCTTACAAAAAGTCCTTCGGTAGTTAATAAAGGTTGTCTTTATCCATTTAGTGAAATGGTGAAATAATTTATCATCACTGTTACAAATTTATCTGACTTTTGTGAATGAGAATGGTCCAAGTACAATATTGTGAAATATTAATGAGTAACAATGATATATAACTCTTCTATTAAATAGAACCACACTACTAGCATTTATGACATTTTTTAATGAATGTGTGAGTCTCTTTCTTCTCGTTTATCATGTTTGACAAATATATTGTTGATTGTTTATTTCTAAACATTCTCAAACCAAATCATTTTGTATATTATTATATGATGTTTTTCGACCACTCAACTTTGAGTGATCTTAGACTTGACATTCATACAATAATTTCAAAAACTTTTGGATAAAGTAACAAATAAGATAATAAAGTGGGTAGGAGTAACAAAACTATGATTTGAAAGAGAAGATTTTATTTGTAAAATGTTCCTCATTATAACCTTGTTTGGAAAAACCCTTTGTAAGGACAGATTGAGCTAAGGAAAAAGACTACATTTTTATCCATGATTCAATTATTTTACATTACCATAAGACTTTTGGTACGAGAATAGTTTACCCAAACCCCACGGTTGACATCATATTTCAGTACTTTCAATAGTTTCCCGTCGTTTAGAAGTGGACGCCAAAGGCAATTTAAATATCTCTTCCTCCTTCAAGTCAAAGACAAAATCATGACGAAACTTCAAACTTTAAAGCAAACAATATCTCGGTTATAAAAATTGACTCTAATGATGTTATCTCAATAGACTTAGGATCAAAACACATTCAAAATATTATCCGTGAAAAGCGAATGTGTTAAGATATTTCTAATTCTAAAATGCCAATTTTTTTACAAGATTAAATTATGATCAAATTCTAATGTTAAAACAACACACAACTCTCACCTAGTTTATACTTATTGCTAGATATATTATCTTTATTTTATATTTATATTTTATCTTTAGTTAGTTTGTTATTATTTCTTACTTGTATTTTAGGCTTAGCTCATATTTCTTCTATTATAAATAGAGGACTCTATGTGTATATTCAACACTGTTAGGAATCCAAGTGTGAGTCCAAGTCCCACATTGGATAGAAATGAGAAAGTAGAGCACTATATAACGGTGAAAAACTCATTAACTCATTGCATTAAGGTTTTGGGTAGAGAGTGGTGTTAATCCCTTATATGGTTGGCCTTATATCTCATTGATGTTTGTATCTCCCCAATGAGCATCCTCCTCGATAAACCCAACAGTGGTATCAAAGCCGATGATTTGTCTTGGTGACTGGCTCAGACGAGTACAATGGTCCCTATATCGAAAGTCTGCCTAGCAAAGGGTTCCAGATAAGTGTGTCCCACATTAGATAGAAATGAGAAAGTAGAGCACTATATAAAGGTGAAAGACACATTAACCCATTCCCTTAAGGTTTTGGGTAGAGAGTAGTGTTAATCCCTTATATGGTTGGGCTCATATCTCATTGGTGTTTGTATCTTCTCAATGAACCTCCTCCTTTATAGACCCAACAAACACAAGGAAAATTAATCTCATACATAGTTTAAAATATATTTAACATGGTATCTAGAGCCTAAGGTTCTTTTGAGGAAAAAAATTTTGTTGCCTCTATCACTACACCTGTCGATGTTGGTGACAATGCCATCATCTACGTTGTCACTATTGTAATTAAATTTTTGACTGACGATCACACGATTTTGATTGTCTTGGTCAGGCGACCACCGTGCCATCAACGACGCCTTCATAGGATCTCCTACATGCTCTCAACACCTTTTGAAGTTGTGGATCTGCTCCCTTCTTTCGTTGTGCAAGGTGGCACATCTCGTCTCTTTTCAAGTAGCGATTTAGAGAGTCAAGGTCGCTCTTTTTCCTCTTTAAGGTTCATCGCTCATTGTCGCACGTCACATATTCTCTCAAGTAGTTATTCAGAGCATCTAGTTTATTTATAGTGTGACTCTTCAACAATGACCTATTTATCCATTGTATGTCAACAATATATTCCTCAACGGCGATTTGCAAGAAAATATTTACATGGAGCAACCTTCCAGTTTTGTTGCTTAGGAGAGTCTTTTAGGTTGATGTTTCGTCTTTTATGTCGTCTTCGCAAATCATTAACAATTTAGTGTCACTCGAGTGTAGAATGAGATATTTTCACTAAGTCTTTATGGTACATTAGTAACAAGCTTGGTACATTAGTAACAAGCTTGGTACATAGATTTGTATGCATTAGTTTGAGGGGAGTGTTAGATATATTATCTTTATTTTATATTTATCTTTTATCTTTAATTTGTTTGTTATTATTTCTTATTTGTATTTTGGACTTAACCCATATTTCTTCTATTATAAATAAAGAACTCTAGATGTACAGAAATTAATCCTATATATAATTTTCAGGATATTCAACACCTATTAAAATATTGTATTAATAAGTGTAAGAATTTGTTTCATGTCTTAATTACATTTTAGAGATAATTAGGAGTGACAAATTTGACTACTTTTCTTTTCACTCGTCATTTGTTTTAACCCAGTAGTCTATTTTAATTCTTAGTAAGAAATTGTATTTATCATCTGTTTTTAACGTGTTATAAGAGAATGTATTGAAAACCTTAATCCACTTTGCAAAATGGCGGGTTGATCCCATCAACTTTTATTTTTTAAAGGTTTAATAGGTTCGGAGGTCTCTATATTTGCGGGTTCGTTTCAATTGGGTCCTCCAATTTTGGAAGTGATCAATTGGGTCCCTAATTTGGTCAATTTGATTCAATAATAGCCTTTCCGTTAAATGCAGTTAACGACGTTAACTTTTTTAACAGGTGGCAAGCTGAGGCATCCAGGTGGCACCGTTTGAACTGTATAGGTGGATTTTTTACATTTTTAAATTATTGACAAATAAAATAAAAAGCAGAATAATGAATAAATGAACGAGTGAGTCAGTGGAGAGGTAAAATCTGTGAAATTGGTGAAATTAGAGAAATTAGGGTCGTCCTTGTATTTGAAGGTGAAATTCGTAAATTAAAAGGGTTTGCAGAGAGATACCGAAAGGGTGGAAGAGTCGACGGAGGTGGTCAGTGGAGAGGTGAGGGTCTAAGTTGAAGACCACGAGGGTGCCTTGGTTGTGGGCGTCGGGGATGGAGGAGGAGGAGGGGAGCACGTAGTGTGCGGAGATGGGACGGGAGGAGAGGAGGCCAGGGGAGGCGGGGGCGACCTGAGGGAAGTGGTGGTGCATGGAGCGGATGGCGGCGAAGGCGAACTCTGCAGGGCGGAGGTCGTAGAAGTGGACGATGAGGATTCCGTGGCGGAGGGCTTCCGTTTGGAGGGCTCTAACGTCGCTGAAGGCCTGGAGTTCGGCACGGAGGGCGGAGTCGGAGGTGAAGGGGAGCGGCGTGAGGAGGAGGGAGCGGACAATGATTCCTTCCAACCGGACAATGATTCCGGTTTCTCCCATTAGACCAACACTCAACTGAACCACTCTCTTTTCCTCCTTTCCCTCTGCTTCTTCACTTGTGTTATGTCTTTGTTTCTGTGAAAAGACACAGAGGTTTTCTCTGTTGTTTTTGTGTTGTGTTGGAGCGAGGCCTCTGAAACAGGTTAGAAAAGAAAAGAAAAGAAAACCAGAGAGAGAATGGAGAAGGAAGAAAGAAGGACAGAGAGAAGACAGGAGCGAGTCACTCAGTAACTGACTCACTCACTCACTCATTCATTTATTCATTATTCTGCTTTTATTTTATTTGTCAATAATTTAAAAATATTAAAAAGTCACTTATACAGCTCAAACGGTGCTCCCAAGATGCCTCAACTTGCCACCTGTTAAAAAAGTTAACGTCGTTAACTGCATTATTGGAAAGACTATTATTGAATCAAATTGTCCAAATTAGAGACCCAATTGATCACTTCCAAAATTGGAGGACTCAATTGAAATGAACGCTAGGGACCTCCGAACCTATTAAACCTTTTTTAAATATTTTCAATTGTATATTTTAAAATTAGTTATATATATATATATATATATATATATATATAATAAATATTTTTCAAATTTAATTAATTAATGAATATCTCTAATTAAATAAGTTAAAATAATAATTATACTTATAATATTAAATTATTTTATTATTGTTAAAAATTAAAATTTAATTAGTAAGCATTAATAACAAATTATTATATATTTGCATATTTCAAGTGTGCATCATTTTTGGCAAGTCGGGCAAGAAAACTTCAAAAGTTTAATTCGACACCTCAAATTTTGAGGCACCAAATTTTGACAGACTGATGCCTTCTCTAATAATTAGACCATAATGCTTGATACAAATCTTGTATATTAGATAAACTTAAATTAAGAAAGGGTTTGTTTATAATTTCATTGAGTCTTTATTCTATTTTATTTTCAGTTGCAATATTTTACTAGTGTGTCGTTTAATTTAAGTGCAGAAAGTCACAATCATTTAGTTTTTCGTTTTTATTCATAAAACAATTAGGGTAGTTTATATTCTTTAGTTAGTTGTTATACTTTGGCAGTTGTTATTTTCATTGAATTGTATTCTGTCCATAGCCAGTTTTCATAGCCTATTTAAAGATTACGAGAGTTAAATGAACACACATCAGAGTTACACTTACACTGAATTGCAAAGTTATATCTAGTGTGTATCACCCGCCAGAGCATTTATTCAGAAAAGATAATATTCATTTGTGTGTGCAGCGGTTTTTTATTTAACAAAGTAGTATTAGAATTTTATACTCTGAGGTGTTGAGTAAGAGAAACAAAAGTGGGAGAGAGAAACACTAAATGCCTGACTGTTTGGAGAAAAAAAGTGAAAGAGATGACAAAAGTAGTTAATGGAATGAATGTGTCACACTTGATGAAAAAGACCAATTATAATAATTGGTGATTATAGATGAAGGTGTTCTTAAGATTCTAGGATATTTGGGATATAATGGAAGATGAGTACGACGAACTTGATGAGGATGAACATTTGACAATAGCACATGTCATTGCATTGAAGAAAACGTGAATCGACATGTACTTTCTCTACAATGCAATAAATGAGTCTAGAATTTGAAAAATTAGTGAATACGTCGTCAGTAAAGGAAACTTAATAGATTTTGGAGGTTGCTTACAAAGGTGTCGACGGGTAACTGAGTACATAACTCGGGTGGAGAAGGTGGCTAACCAACTCAGTGACCAACTCGGCCAGAATGGAGAATAAATGTCACTCAACGGGGTTGTAAGACAAATCTTGAGATTACTCACAAAAGATTTTGATTTAGTATCATGTGCACCATCAAAGAATCGAAGGACTTGTCAGTTCTCATAGTGGATGAACTTGTTAGGTCATTAGAATCCTACAAACAAAGGATAATGGAATGGGATGAACGGAATGCACCTCTCGACCAAACACTACAGGTGCAACGGGAAGCAAAGGACGAGGAGGACATGACAGAGGTGTTTTTGAGGATGATAGCAAAGAGCAAATCGATCAGCAAAATTGGCATGGCTAAGACAAGGAAAAGACCGAGAAGATCAATCAAGAACAAAGTGTTTTAAGTGTGACAAGCACGACCGCTACACAAACAAGTGCAAATAGGTAAATGCTATAATTGTGGTAAGACCAGCCATATTGCAAAGTCTTACAAGGCTGAGACAAAAGGGGAGACGAATCTTCTGAAGATTTAGAGGAAGAGATGGGAATCCTCTTGATGACAAGAAGCCCTGACAACGTATTGTCAAGCTATAGAGAGCTTAGGGTGAGCTATAAGGACTTTAGGCTGAGCTTTGGTGACTTAGGCCAGGTAAGGCTGAGTTGCTTAATGTTGGACTGTTTGAAAGCCCAACAATGCACTTGGAAAGCCCAGCAATGAGAAAGGAGAGCCTAGCGTTGGCTATTAAGGAGACCAAATAGCGTTGGCTATTAAGGCTTAGCACAGAGCTCAATAGGAAGCTCAGTCAACCAGTTGGAGAGCCTGAATGGTTCTGTAAGGAGACCAAGTAGCCCGGTTGAATTGATAACAGCTCTGATTAGCTTGGAAGTGATTCTACACAGCTTGAAGCAGTAAGGAGGGAGCTTATATAAGTATGAGACAAGCCCAACTAACTTGTTAGTATTCTGGATAGCTTACAAAGCACAAATAATTCAACTTGAGGAGTTAAAGAAAATGGTTGTTGACGAAAAAGAGAAAACATCTAGTATTGTTGAACAAGACAAAAACAATAAAGAAGATGTGGAGAAAATTTCACTAAGATAGCAAAAAATCTTAGGAGTAAAATTTCAAACAAGATGAAATTGGTCAAAATTACTGAGAAGTCGCCTAAAATTAAAAAAATGAATTGATCAATAAAAAATCAAACCCAATAAAAAACAAGTCGACCAAAACACTATAAAGGTCTTTTTAATGTAAAAGACAGTTCAACAACATGAAGAAAATAAAAATAAAGAATCCAACTTTTAATAAAAGAATCAAACTTGTAAAATGATTCACATGGAAAGTCGGGATGCCAAGATGAAGGTAAATTTAAATTTATGAAATTTTGTTAAATAAACTTAAATTAAGAAAGGATTTATTTGTAATTTCATTGACTCTTTATTTTATTTTGTTTTCAATTGCAGTATTTTGCTACAATAACGTTTCATTTAAGAGCAGAAAGTGGCATTCATTTAGTTTTTCGTTTTTATTCATAGAACAGCTAGGGTGGTTTATATTCTTGAGTTAGTTGTTATACTTAGACAGTTGTTCTTTTCACTGAATTGTATTCAGCCCATGGCCCGTTTTCACAGCCTATTTAAAGGTTACGAGAGTTAAGTGAAACACACATCAGAGTTACAAAAAGTTATATCTAGTGCATGTGTCCCCTGCCACGACGTTTATTCAGAAAAGATAATATCCAATGTGTGTGCAGCGGATTTTTATTCAACAATACTTACATTCTTATTTATTATGCTAGCAAATAATTAAATAAATAATCCTCACTTCTTTACCCAAGTTATACCACCACCTCCAATGTCTACAATTGAACAGAATCCCATTACTCTGATTTTAATACCACATACATAACCTAATAGTTTTATCAAAAAGAATAACATTGATGAAACACTAGCGCATAGATATTCAGATCATATATTCCTTTAACTTCTCATAATTCTAGTAACAAAAAGCCACCACTGAAACACAAACTAGACATGAATGATTAAGGAAGTGGTCGAGACTTATCAAAGAAAAACAGGCTAATCAGCCACTTTGAACAAGAAAACTTAAATTTTGTTGAATGCAACAATGTCACAGCTTTGGACATACTCGTTGATGGGCTCCACTGTCAATTGCTCCTCAATAAGGGAGTCCACAGATACAAGGTCGTCAACAATGGTTAACATGATCTGCAACTTCTTGATCCCATAACCAACAGGAACCAGTTTGGCTGTATCAACAACATCAACAAAAACATTTTGTTCAAATCATAACCTATAGGTAACCACATCGATATTCAAGAGAAAAAGCTATGAAAGTTTGACATACATGCTCCCCACAATAGACCCGGCATCTCAACACTGCGAACAGCCTCTTCCAGTTTCTTCATGTCTGTCTCATCATCCCAAGGCTTAACATCTAGCAGAACAGAAGATTTTCCACCTAAAAGCACCAATTGTTGATAGTTTTAATCCCTTTTGGTAAGGAAGCAAGAAAGAAACAAGGAGCATATAAAAATAATGTAAATTTACCATATAAGTGAATATTACAGCTAGTTTTAATCACTTTTGGTTATGTGCATTCAGGGATGCTTTTACACTCAGTAAAAATCTAAGTCAAGATTTAAAAGACATCTCACTCTCTTTCTTCTTGGCAGACTTCTTAGCAGCCTCCCTTTCCTCCGCCGCCTTTTTGTCTTCCTCAGTCTCATCGCCAAAGAGATCAAGGTCATCATCATCTTCAGCAGCAGAAGCTTCCTGCAAATTCAAAATAAAATCTCAATAGTGCACTTGACGTTTCATCAATCTTCAGCTTTCATAAATGAAGTCTATGTTCTAACATGACCGCCAAGAAAGACGTCCAGATTAGGATGAGAAACATTAAATTTTCAGTCTCATAGTCCTGAAGCCAACATCAGAAACATGTGCTTCAACAAAAATGGAGGTTGAAATGTTTCCAAACTCACTATGCTCGCTTCCTCAAAATTGATTTTAACTTCTTTCATTCTAATCCAAACTTTAAGGGAACTGTGTCTAAGAAACAACTGAATCACCACAACATTATCCCTAATGTAATCTTATTAATGACTTATGCAACTATGTTGTGAAGGGTGAATTTTAGTGAATGTACTACCCTCATGTTCAACTTTTTGCACTAAAAGTAAAAATTGCATCAAATACCTAAAATTATGCACATAAGCAAAATTAAAATGCAACCATAAATATTTAAGTAACTTGAAACAACACATAAAGCATATACACACCGGTTTTGCAGGAGCCGCCTCGGGAGCAGAAGCTTGACCACTGAATCTCACCCCTTGAGCATTGCCAGGGAAACTTCATACCCAAAAAAAAAAAATTATTATAAAAAGAAAAAAAAAATTGCACATTAACAAACACAAATAAAAACTCAATTTGGCATCACAGAAGGATCAAAACAGAGACACCCAATTGCAATCATGAGCATAAGAACAAACCTTGCAGCAAGGTTAGATGAGACAACCTCGTACCACTTGCCAACACTGGGGAAAGCATCGCCCGGATTCTCTAAAACGGCAGCGTACACTTTGATGTCGTCCTTTGTAAACTGATCCCTGAAAACCCAGAAAGACCCAGCAGGAAAATGAGCAAGAAACATGAAAATAGTTGCTAAAGATTAAAAAAAAAATCATTTAGAAATGAAGGGGGCATTGCAAAAAAACGAAAAAAAAATTAAAAAAAAATTGAGAGGGAAACGGTTTTACCCAGAAACATTGGTCTTCCCAGAGAGAAAGTCGTTGAGGGACTTGAGGCCTGCGTCTGTGTGGAGATTTGAGAAGGTAACGGCCATTTTTAGGAGTGAAGCAGGAAATTGGAGGCTGCTTGAGGTTGGAAAAGTTAGAAATGGAAGACACAAAGTTAAATAATTGATACTTATCTTATGGACAAACCCTAGTTGACATGCAAGTGACTAGTCCCTCTCAAATCTGTGTCACACAACACCAGTGGACCAAAATCTAACCAGTATTCGTAAATAAATTTAAATTTACTTTTAGTACTTATCTTAAATAGTAAATAATTTTTTTAATTTTCAAAAAATCATAAATAATTACTTTTATCATATTATATAACATGTTTAGGATGTAGGTCAAACAATTTTTTTAGTGCTTATACTTCGTACTGTTCAATATGTAGTAAGGTAATATGTTTATTTGTTAAAGATATTCTTATATTTAAATCAATTTAAGTTCAATAGGTGAAAATAATATTAGATGTGTATTGAATGTATTGTCAAAAGTTCCAATGATTGTATTTATAAGTTTTTATGAATTTAGGGTTATAAAGTTGATTGTTAATTTGTTTAATTTAGTTAAATGATTAACCAATTTTAATCAAGACAGATCAATTTCTTTCCGATACGAACAATCGATTTAGAATAGTTTTGTGGAATACATAACACTTTTACCGGTGTATGTACAATCCATACAACTTTTATACTGAATAAAATAAAATCAAGTATATTTTAGATTTTGGCAGAAGGATGGGAAAATAAATGAGACAGGAGGAGTACAGCAATCCACGAGAGAATAATTCGAGATTTTTTTACCAAGGTAGAACTAAATTCTAATATTGTTTTCCTATTTTATTTATGCAGATCATTTAAAAAAGATAGGAAGCAAAAAAATTAAAAGTTAAAATATATAATAGAAAGTGTTAAATTTAATTTAAATTTTAGCTTCCTGAATAATAAAATAAATATTAGAATAAGGAGGCTTAATTTAAATAAATATTAATTTAGATTGTGTAAATAAATATATAATATGAATTTTTATCATTAAAATTATAATTATTTTAATAATTATGTACATGTTGATAATTAATAATAAAAATATTAAAACGAGTTCTTAAAGATTGAAAATGTAAATTATTTTAAATAATTATTAAAAGTATTTTATTTATAAATTTAGTGAAAAAGGAAACATTAATGATTAATAATAAATATAACCATACAATTAATTTTAAAATTATGAAAATAACAAATTTGAAAATTATTATGTAATAATTATTTAAATTACATGACAATAGTAATAATTTTAGTTAATAGTAGTTAAAATTTGAATTATTTGAGAGTTAAAGGTGTATAAAAAAATACTAAAAAAAATAAGATATTTAATGGAAGTTATAAAATTCCTTTACAAATCAACTTTATTTAAAGGGATCGTAATAAATTGTATGAAGACGGATAATAATTGGGGTTTTAATTATTTTCTGAAGAGCTTTATGACCTCCATAAATTGAAATACACATTCTGTCTTTCTATCTTTTCTCTTACGCTCAAATTTCACCAAACTTTTCCTTCTTAGTTCAAACTTTGCAACACATTTCATATTTTTTATTTCCCCAATATTATACGTTCTGAGTTTGTTTGCGGTTCATCAACAATCTTAGTCAGCAACACATTTTATCATCGTTCTTACTTCATCGAGGTGGTCTTTGTCACCGCTCGTCAGTTAGGATTCAATTGCGCTCACTGTTGCGCTTGTTGATGTGCTCACCTGCTTAGGTTCAACAAAGCACTGCACTTGCCTTAAATAGAGTTTCAAATACATCTCGAGAGACAAAGAAGCCCACAAAGACTTCTAACATCAAGTACGAAAAGAGAAAGAACATCGTCAAACCCTTCAACAAGTATAAGCTAACAAATGCAAAAAAGTTTATGCTTGTTTTCATTCGTTAGTGTTTTTTCTTTCTTAAAAGGATATTGTTGATAGGGGAGCTAAACCTACCATTTATATTTATGTTTCTTATGATGAACAGAAGAATGGTTTTATAATTTCTTGCACTACAAATGACAAAACAATTGTCTTATTTGTATCTTGTTTGTGCTTGATATGAGAATTCATTTACATTAAATAAATCATGCTTTAAACATATTGAATATATCATTTCTTGATGAAATAATCGATTTAACAAAGTGTATAATCTGTTAGATTTCTCCATATATCATTGTATGCTTAACAAGGGCCAACTGCTTTATAGTAATCGATTACATAAGTTGTATAATCGATTAAAACAAAAAGTTATGTCATTATATGTTTCATTAGTGATTTGATCTGTTTAAAATGGAAATTGGATCGAAAATTTGCTTAAGTACAGGGTTAATCGATTACATAAGTTGTATAATCGGTTAAATCAGTTTATTTTGTTTAAATCCATTTCATTTAATAGCCTGAACTGTCACAACGATCAAATGAATTTATAACTGGCTAGTATGATTATATAATCGATTACATGCTTGAATAATCTGTTAAAACAAAAGCAAACTTGTTAAAATAGAAAGAAAAGCATAACAAATTACGTAAATTCCTTAATCGATTATATTGCGTCAAGATTCAGAAAATCCTATATATATGTTTCAAAAAAATTCAATTGCTATCACTTTCATATACTAATTGTTTCATTAAGTTTTAATTACAAGAGCGTTCAAGAAGTGTCTTGAAGAATCAAGGTTCAAATTTGGTTTCTTACATATCTCAGACTATGAGCAAATGTGTAATTGATGATGAAAATAATGATTTCTTGAATTCAATAGGCAAAGGTGTATGAAATGTTATGATCAACAGTCCTCATGAACTAATCAAGACAAGAATTGAGAAGGTCAAAGCCAAAGATTTATCTAGATCAAGAAGGCAAAATCAAGAGGAGAAAATATACATCAACACTTTGAAATCTGTTGTTGAAACTGCTACGGAATTTGAAAAAAGTTCAGAGAATGAAGAGACAAATTTGATGGTAGAAAGATTTTCTAAATTTTTTATATTCAAAAGAAAAGCTAACTTGAATTTTGCAGGGATAAAGAGCACTCTAGAAAGCAAGATGAATGTGTTGCTCCTTCCAACACTGAATGTAAAAAAGAAGGAGACATCAAATTCCAATGTCCCACATTCAAATTGAACCAACAACTGAGGTAAATAAGGACAACACTGAATCTAGCAAGCACTCTGAACAAGAAACTGATTTCAACTTGATGGCCAAATCTACACAATCTGAAAACAATGAAGATGCTGACCTAGTAAATGTGAAAATGTCTATTGCAACACCTTCCTATAAACCCAAGATTGACTTTGAGAGATATATGGTTAAGCAAATGAAAACATTGATTAACCATCATTCCACCTACACCTCCAGGCTTGACAAACTGGATCGAGAGTGTAAGACCCTTGAAATTTGTTGTAATTAAGATATTAGATATTTTTGAAATAAAAAAATAATTTTATGTATAAATGCTACAGTAAAATGCTACAGTACTGCTACATGAAAAATGTAGTACAAGCTACAGTACCGCTACAGTGAATAGTAGTACTGCTACAGTACTGCTACAGTAATTGTAATACAGCTACAGTACTGCTACAGTAACCCCTAACTTCAACTATAAAAAGGGGTGAGAAATGAAGTTTTAGGGGAGGAGAGTGAAATTGAGTAAGACTTTTGTCAAAAATAAGGAGATATTAGGAATAGAATCTGAGTTGTAGAGAAGGTAGCGAGAGCTTCTGAAGAAGTGCTCTTCATTCAGAAAGGAGCGAGAATCAGGTAAGGGAAGCTACTCTTGAATCTTGAGTATACAATACTTTGCTTTTGTCTAATCCTAAATCTTGAATATGGAGTATTTTGTTTCTGGATGATCTTGAATTTTGAATGAGAACATGCTTCTGTGATGAGACCCAAGTTTGATGGTTGTAAAACGTGATATTGATTCTGTTATGCTAATTGTACGTTATTATTACTTAGAACATTTAGTTATTTCTTTTGCAATTTTGGAAGGATGAGAAGTTGTCTAACCGGCTCTACCAGATTCAACTTCTTATTTCCCCAGACCTTTTATTGTTTCTTATCTCTTTATATTGTATTTTTGGAAGGACGAGAAGTTGTCTAACCGGCTCTGCCAGATTCAACTTCTTGTTTCCCAGAAATTTTATTGTTTTATCTATTTTTTTTTATTGCATCTTTCTGGAAGGATGGGAAGTTGTCTAACCGGCTCTGCCAGATTCAACTTCTTGTTTCCCCTGAATTTTTATATTAAGATTATTTTGATGGTAGGGGAGCTAATCCTTTCTTACATATGATATTTATACATGTTATGATCATGAATGAGTTATGAACATGTTAAAATTTTGGTAAGGGTAGTTATCTATTCACTTGTGTAAATTTAGTTTTCTTGATTATATTTTTTCTTATTTTCGAGTTACTGTGGTAAAACTTTCCTTTTAATTGTTTTTACTATTGGATTTAGCTAAAATTTTAATCCTAAGACCTATTTCTTCACTTTGACCGTTCGGATCATTAATTAAGAGTCTGTACTTGGAGAAATAAGTTCTGCATGTTTGAGTAAATTAATTACCCCTATTATTGTGTTATTGAGTCCTCTCGGTAAAATATAGATTTTGTTCTATTTGACCGTTAGATCAACCTGAAAATTGGATATATGATTCCTAAGATATATTACTATAATTTGACCGTTCGGATTTGTAATTAGAAGTCTATGTGTTGAGAAATAAATTTCGAAATTTTGAAAAGTATGATGAACACTATATTTTTGTTCTTAAGTTATCATGGTAAAAACTTCATATATATTTCATTTACCATTACATTGAGCCCAAACTTTAATATGTAGTTCCTAAGATATGTTGATGTATTTTGGCTGATCTATGACCTTTGATTGATGAAAATATGTTGAGTTATACTCGTTATAGGAAAAATGAGTTTATAATATGAAGTATGATATCTGGCAATATGTTTAATTTATTGACACCAAAATGGGTTATTGTCAATTTATGATTAAAGAATGAACATGATTGAGTTAGGTGGATAAGAGGGTATGAATTGTTGATTTTATGAAATGTTGGAGTGGATATAAGAAATCATTACTTATGAAATGATGTTTACTACTGGGAGTAGTATGTTCGATTTATACCATGAGAGCTTGATATGAGCAAAGTAACACCCGAGGTTTATGAAAGCAGGCAGAAAGTGGTCTGACCATAAGGCTTTGACATAAACATATGATTCGTAAGTTTTATGAAAGCAGACAGAAAGTGGTCTGACCATAAGGCTTTGACATAAACACATGATTCGTAAGTTTTATAGAAGCAGGCAGAGAGAGGTCTGACCATAAGGCTTCAGAAAGTAAGACATAGTATACAAGTAAGGCTTAAGGAAGCAGGCAGAGAGCGGTCTAACCATAAGGCTTCGTGAGTAAGCATGGTATACTTGTAAGGTTTATGAAAATGAGAAAGATGATTTTGAAGAAGTTAAAAAAAAATTAATTAATGACATCGGGATAATGGTATTTATAAATTGCAGAAATACATGATTAAAACATTTATATTATAAGTAAGTTTAATGATTGTATGATATGGTTAGCTTACCCTTATTTGTTTGTGCTATGATCATATAACTCATGTTATATGTGAGCAGATAATGTTGCAGATGCAGTTGAAAAAGCTTAGAGATGATGAGAGAGATGCGGGGAAAAACTTTCAGGGATTTTTGTAAAAAGAATAAATTTGCATTGGAAAAAATATGTTGTGTAAGACTTATAAGTTTAATTTCGAATTTATGTTAAGTGGTGAAGACTATATTGTTTAAAGTTTGTAAGTTTGGAATTGTACTTTGGAAGAATTGAAATAAAGTTTGATTGTTTATATCAGATATCAAATTAATTTAGTCTTTACTACCAGTAATACCCTTTAAATTATTTGGGGTGTTATAGAGAGTATGCTGAACTCCAGAAATTATAGGGGAATCAAAATTTGGGTGATGAAAAAGTAGCAACAGATGATGAGGTTGAGGAAGAAGACAATGGAGATGATGGCAGTAAAGAAAGAGAAGAAGACCAAGAGGAAACAGATTTATGCTTGATATCAAGATCTACATTATTTGAAATTAGTGTAAGTAGTTTTGAATCTGAAAGCACCGAAAATAGGTACTATAAACTACTTGATGCTTTTCAAGACTTGATCAACAAGTTTAAAAGTGAAAATAAGAAGCTGAAAAATAGAATAGAGATTCTAGATAATGAAAATAAAATAGAGGTTCAACAATAGAGGTTCTAGGTTCTAGGTTCGTTTCATTTGGAAATCACTTTATTAAGGTGAATCTCCATGCGTGTATCTTGTGAAAAAATGACATTTTTATGCTATGTTCTGTTCCATATTCAATTCTCTCGTACATGACTGATGCATGTACCATAAATGACAAGGACCATATGTTTCATCTTTGTCTTGCAAAGTATGTAAAGATTGGTGCATATGTGTTTTTTTTTATTTGTAAAGAATAACCAACGTATAATATATAGATTATACAAATCATCTAGATCCTACAATTAAGGAGATAATATATCAAGACATAATCAATTATGTAGAAGCTAAATAAGGTAAATTGTAATCAAATATATTATTTGTTATCATCACCCCTCAAGCAAAGTGTGGGATTCGGTCCAACGTGAAGCTTGGCTTTGAATAACTGGAACAGTGGTCGAGGCAGACTTTTCGTGAATATGTCTATTAGTTGGAGATTGGAAGGAATGAATTGAGTGATGAGTTTTTTAGAAAGACCGAGCTCTCGAACAAAGTGGTAATCAATATCAATATGTTTAGCTCGTTTGTAAGCCACCAGATTTTGGTAAAGGAATATGGAACTTTTGTTGTCATAGAGAAGAGTTGACACTTGATAGGAAATATGCAAATCATTTAGAAGATGAGTAATCCATATTAGTTCCGCTATCACATTAGCCATGGCTCTATATTCTGATTCATAGCTGGATCGATCTACGGTTGGTTGTTTCTTAGCACTCAAGGAGACGAGATTTTCGCCTAAGAAGATAGAATAACCATAGGTTGATCGTCTAGTTTCAATACAGTGAGCCCAATCTGCATCAGAGTATCCAAGAACATTAAACGAAGCTCCACGGGTGAAGGATAGGCCATAGGACATGGTGCCCTTGACATATCGAAGGATGTGTTTAACTGCTTAAAAGTGATCATTTGTTGGAGCTTGAAGGAAATAATTGACCAAATTGACCGCGTAGGACAAGTCAGGACGAGTTATAGTAAGATACTATAGTGCACCAATGAGAGAGCGATATTGAGTGGGATTAGAGAAAGGATCTCCTGTGGTTGTCAGTTGGATATACGGTTGTAGCGGTGTGGCTATCGGTTTTGCATCCAACATATAGGCCCTGAATTAAATGTCTTGAGCATATTTGGCCTGGCTTAGAAAGACATCATTGGTAGTGTAGTGGACCTCGAGATGAGGAAAGTAATTTAGATGACCTAAATCCTTGACGGCAAACTCAGTTTTGAACCTTTCCAAAAAAAATTTGAACTAAAGGATTATTATTCCCTGTAAAATTATGTCATCAACATAAACAAGTATATATAAAGCGGCTGGAGTGTTGTGGAAGACAAATAAAGATGGATCTGCCTTGCTCCCGAGGAACCCAAGACTGAGCAAAAACGAGCTGAATCGTTGAAACCATGCAAGACGGGGCCTATTTGAGACCATAAAGAGCTTTCTGAAGCTGACAAGCATGATTTGGGTATCAAGGATCAACGAACCCAGGAGGTTGTTCCACGTAGACAGGATGTGTGAGTTGCTCATTCAAGAATGCATTGTTGACATCCAGTTGATGAAGAGGCCAATTATTCATCACCACTAGAGTGAGAATGACACGAATGGTGGCAACTTTAACAACAGGACTGAAGGTGTGATCATAGTCAAGACCAGGTGTTTGAGTGAAGCCTTGTGTGACCAACCATGTTTTTAATCTGTCAATTGATCCATCTGAAAGATATTTAATGTGAAACACCCATTTGGACCCTACAATGTTAGTGTTGGATAGGCGTGGGACAAGATCCCAAGTATTATTGGAGTGTAGAGCCAAGTGCTCTTTATGCATAGCATCCAATCAATCAGGATGTTTTGCAGCGGATTTGAACCCTTTGGGTGTAGAATTGGTGAGCAGAGCATAAAGAAGAGAAGATGGTTAGTAAGTGGTAATGTCAGCAAAATGACGGGGCCTGAAAATACCTAATTTGGCGCATGTGACCATAGGATGAGTAGGATGGACACCACGGTGTATTTGTGGTTGAGTTTCGTGCATGGGAACAACATCAGTTGAAGAAGTATCTTCAGCAGGTCATAGACCACAGGGTAGGAGTGGTAAGTGCACAATTTCCTTGGACACTATCAAAGAAGTTGGTGGATGAGCTGAAGCAGGAATGACAGGTGTTAAGACCTCGGCAAGTGTACTGAATCGTATCAAGTAATAATAAATGGTAAGACCAAGTATCATTTCCCAAGAGACTCGTGACACTAAACAATCATGTGATTACTCAACTAATTAAGACTTTTGAAAAACAATTTAGGATTTTGAATGCAAAAAGAATAAAATAAATATGAATGCACTTTTGATCAATTGAAGAAAAAAAACACAAAGGTGAATGAATGATATTGAAATTATGAGATGGGTATGTTGTTGGGGTTTAGATTTCACCTAGTTTACTCTCATGTATATAAGAATTCATCTTCTTCATGCAATTGTTAACATTACTTTCTAAATTACTTAAAACTCGATCCCTCGACGAAGAAAGCCTATAATTAATTACTAGACCATAATCCCTTGCATCCCTAATAATTAATTGTGCATTACAATTAGAAGCTTAAGATGACCAAAACTCATACCCTCATCCCTAAGCAATACTGCTTTTGGGAGAAATTTTCCAGATCGTGGTTTCTAGGTATTTCCCAATAACAAAGAAGACCATAAAATCATGCCATGAGTGATCAAAACATAACAAGCATAGAGCAAAGGAGAACATCCCTAACAATTGATGAAAGAAGCACATATAATTAAAATCAATTCAAATACATGAGAGTTCACAAGGTTACATCATCCCCCAACAACAAATTGAATTTCGTTTCCCCTTGTCATGGAGGAACTAGATGAACTATGGAATGAGAATGAAAGATAAACCCTAAAAACTGAAGAGGAGAGCTTCTGCATCCACTTTTGCCCTCAGAGAGTTGGAGAAAATTTGAGTTTGTGTCAATTCTGTCAAAAGACACCGCTCAGCGCCCCTACTTAGAGCGCCCAGGCGAGCTTGCGAGAGTATGGCGCTCAGCGCCCTAGGAAGGACGCCCAAGTGTGAAATGTTACTTGAAGACTGGCGCTCAGCGTCCCTGAAAGGGCGCTCAGGCATGTGTTAAGACTCCGGCAAGTGTATCGAATCGTATCAAGTAATAAACAAGGTAAGACCAAGTATCGTTTCCCTAGAGACTCACGGCCTAAACAGTTATGTGATTTCTTGATTGAATAAGACTTGAAAACAAACTCTTTTAGGTTTAAAATGCAAATACTGAAAAGTAAATATGCATGCAATTTGATCAATTAGACAAAAGTGCAAAGATGAACGGGGTTAGATATCACCTAGTTTACTCTCATGTATATATGAATTCTACTTCTTCATTAATGTTAATGTCACTATCTAAAATTCTCAAAACCCGATTCCTCGGCGAAGAAAGTCTATCCTTAACTATTAGTTCATACAATGTTTAGCATTCCTAATAATTAATTCTAAAGAACAGAAGCTTAAGACAACCAGAACTCATACCCCCATTCCTGAGCAATACTGCTTCTAGGAATAATTCTCCGGATCATGAATTGTAAGATATCTTCCGGTACTCATGCAAATCATACATCATGCTAAAGAATGAGTTCAACGAAGCAAGCATTACACAAAGAAGAATTACCCTAACAATTAATGAAAGAAGCATATATAATCAAGAGTCAATTTAATACATGAGAGTTTACAAATGTTACATCATCCACAACAACAAATAGAGTTTAGTTCACCATTGACATGGTGAAACTAGATGAACAATGGAAAAAGAATCAAAGATAAAACCCTAGAAATTGAAGGTAGGAGCTTCCGCATCCAAAATCCGCCTCCGAGGAAGCAAAGAGTGTGTTTCTCAGCCTATTTCATCCAAAGATGTGAACCCTAGGATGTCCAAGTCCTTAAATAGAACATAAAAATAACAGAAAATGGGTCCAAGCCCACAAGACTGGCGCTCAGCGCCCCACTTACGACACCCAGTGGTGTGTGGGTCAGAATTGACGCTCAAGGTCAGCTCAGAGGGCAAGCAAGCTTGGTGCGACTCGAGGAAGTTGCGCTCAGCGAGCCAAGGGTATCCTGCACTGAGGGCTCCAGAAAAGGGCACCCAAGTGTGAGACAGCGTACTCTGGCGTTGAGGGCCCCTAAAGTGGCGCTTAGCGCTGCTGTGATCCTTCTTTCTTGATGCTTTTCCATCCCTTCCTGAGTTCCAACTCCTTACTATTTCAACTCTTCTTCCAAATCATCTCAATTACTTTTGAAAACACTGAAATCTAGCACAAAACCATTAAATTCACCTTCAACTCTCTTTATTCATCAAAACTATGATTCCAAGCTAGTTTCTAACTCAAAAAGGGTGTTTATAGTATCAAAATTAAGTATCAAATAACGGTAAATTCAACCGTTATCATAACCCCAAACTTAGAACTTTGTTTGTCCTCAAGCAAACAAAATGTAACTTGGCTTTCAAACAATCAATACAATGGTTTCAACACCTTTCAAAACCTTTTCTTTCAAGACAAGTAATTGCTCAAATCAGGTTATCATAAAGAATATCAGTCAAGATGAATAAATGCCTTGATTCAATTAAGCTCATTGTGGAGCTCACATACTCACAAAATGTTCAACAGATGCTATACTCATGACTGATCAACCAAGCAAAGATGTAATCATGCATACATGGAACTACTCCTCACAAAGAAAAAGTGTTTCTCTTAGACACACAAGTGTATATAAAGGTGACTCATTCATTCTACTATCACAATGTCACATAAATCAACTTTGCCTTTCATTTAACCACAATCAATCAAACTCACAAGCAAGTATCCTCACAAGGGCTTTTCTATGGCTTGTAATATGGTTGGGCTAAGAAGAAAATTGGTTTTTTCGGATCACAAAATCCTTGAGTTAAGAGAGTTATTCATAATTTCATCATTTACACACAATCTCTCTTTTTCAAGAAATCATTCTCACTTCTTCCCAACTTTCCCTTGCATTGATCTTTTCTTTTGCTTTTCATTTTCTCAACACTTAGCTCAATGCTTATTCTTTTCCAAATTTCCCAACAACCCCAAACTTGAACCTTTATCAATACCACACAAAATATTCTTAACTTAACTCAAGGTAAAGATTTTCAAAAAGGATTTTGATACTATGTTCAAAGCTAAAGGTTCAAAGGATAGAACACATTGTGCTCTCTTTTATTGGGCTAAAATCATGCATTGGCTAAGAAGGGATAACAACAGATGGCCTTGATCATATGACACGTGCAAGCAAGTGATTCAGTCATAGAAACCTGGGCAAAGTCATTCATGCTTTCAAAGTAATAACAATCATTCACAAACACTCTAGAGTCCAATCCTCACCCAAGCTAATTCAAGTTCCAACATTCAGATAAACATCCTGCTCAGTAGCACAATAACAAATCATCATGCATCAGTTTCACAATATTGTGAGCAACCACCTGTATATCAGTATCATGCATCATCTCAACATCAATCACTATAATCAACATCATGAAGCAACACTCATCACAAACATCATCATCATCAAACCATTGCACACAGATAAAGTTCTAAGCCAAGTATATCACATAATAGAAGCAAAATATAGTTCGAAACAAAATGAATAAAGTTAGAAAACTGGGCTGCCTCCTAGTAAGCGCTTGTTTAACGTCACGAGCCTGACCCAATAAACTCAAAGATCAACCAACTACATGATTGTAGTAAGGCGTTCAACCTCACCACTCAAATACTTCTTTTTGGATCTTCAGCTGACGGATTTGTCAACTCAATTGCTCCATGCGGATGAACATTCTTCACTATAAATGGACCAGACCATTTAGACTTCAACTTCCCAGGAAAAAGCTTTAAGCGTGAGTTAAACAATAACACCCGCTATCCTAGATGAAAAACCCTTTTTACCAGCTTCCTGTCATGATGAAATTTTACCTTTTCTTTGTAATTCCTAGAGGAATCATAAGCCTGCAACAAAATCTGTTCAAGCTCAAGGATTTGCCTTCTTCTCCTATCATGAGTGTCAAATGGATCAAAATTTAAGAACTTCAAAGCCCACAAGCTCGATGTTCCATCTCCACTAGTAGATGACATGCTTTTCCATAGACTAATTGAAAAGGAGATAGCCATATACTTGTCTTCATTGCCATCATGTATGCCCAAAGAGCATCATCTAGCTTTTGAGACCAATCCTTCCTTGATGAAGCAATCATTTTCTCCATAATCCTCTTTATTTCCCTGTTAGACACCTCTGCTTGTCCATTTGTCTGTGGATGATAAGGTGTAGCCACCTTATGTTTCACGCCATAGTGTTTGAGTACCTTTGCAAGCTGACAGTTGCAAAAATGAGATTCTCCATCATTAATGAGTATCCTGGGACTTCCACACCTGGCAAAAATTTGTCTTTTCAAAAATTTAATTACAATGCTAGCATCATTCTTGGGACACGCCATAGCTTCTACCCATTTACTCACATAATCTACCGCCACCAATATAAATTCATTATTGAAAGACGGTGGAAAAGGTCCAACAAAATCTATCCCCCAGCAATCAAAGACTTCAACTTCCAAGATACATTGTAATGGCATTTCATGTCTTCTAGAGATGCTTCCAGTTCTCTGACATTTATCACAATTTCTGGTATGATTATGAACATCTTTAAACAAAGTGGGCCAATAAAATCTTGACTAGAGAATCTTTGCAGCTGTTCTTTCTCCATTAAAATGTCCTCCATAAGGTGAATCATGAAAATGTCAAAGAATTCATTCTGCTTCTTCATTAGTAACACATCGTCTCAACAGATTGTTTGCTCCAATCTTGAATAAAAATGGATCGTCCCAGATAAATTGTTTTGCATCATGCAAAAACTTTTTCTTCTGTTGCCAATTAAAATCTTCTGGAATTACTCTCGCAGCTTTAAAATTAGCCACATTAGCAAACCATGGCCTTTGTAGAATATACAGAAGTGTTTCATCTGAAAAAGACTCCCAGATCTCTTTTTCTTTGCTTGTGACTTCACCATTCACTAACCGGGATAGATGATCAGCAATCACATTCTCACTCCCTTTCTTGTCACGGATTTCCACATCAAACTCTTGCAGTAAAAGTACCCATCTAATCAAACGCGATTTAGAGTTGACTTTAGTTAGTAAATACTTTATAGCTGCATGATCCGTGTAGATGATCACCTTAGACCCAATGAGATAAGGTCAAAATTTTTCCAAGGCATATACTATAGCAAGAAATTCCTTTTCTATGGTAGGAAAATTCAACTGAGCTTCATTCAAGACTTTGCTGGCATAATAGATGGTGTGAAAAACCTTCTCCCTTCGCTAGCCAAGTACAACACCTATAGCATAATCACTGACATCACACATTAACTCAAAGTCTTGATTCCAATCTGGAGGTCCAATAACTGGCGCAGAGACAAGCTTCTTCTTCAGAATCTCAAAAGCTTTCATGCACTCATCATCCATTACAAAAGGCACATCTTTGACAAGGAGATTGCTTAAGGGTTTAGCAATCTTTGAAAAATCTTTAATGAATCTTTGACAAAACCCAGCATGGCCCAAAAAGCTTCTAATTACTTTCACATTCGTTGATGGTGAAAGTTTCTCAATGACCTCCACTTTGACTCTATCAACTTCAATTCCCTTGGAAGAAATCTTATGACCCAAAACAATTCCTTTAGTCACCATAAAATGAAAATTTTCCCAATTAAGCACAAGATTTGTTTGGACACATCTCCTAAGCACAATATCTAAGTTAGCCAAGCACACATGAAAATAATCACCAAACACTGAAAAATCATCCATAAAGACTTCAATGCATTTTTCTATGAGATCTGCAAAGATTGCCGCATACACCTCTAAAACGTAGCTGAAGCATTACATAATCCGAATGACATTTTTCTATAAGCAAATACACCAAATGGACATGTAAAAGCCGTCTTTTTCTGGTCCTTTGGATCTACCATATCTGATTGTACCCAGAATATCCATCCAAAAAATAATAAAAAGTCTGAACTGCCAATCTTTCCAACATCTGATCCATAAAAGGAAGAGGAAAATGATCCTTCCTTGTGGCCTTATTCAGCTTTCTATAATCAATGCACATCCTCCACCCAGTAACTGTCCTAGTAGGAATGAGCTCATTTTTCTCATTATAAATTACTGTCATTCCACCTTTCTTTGGCACTACCTGTACTGGACTTACCCACACATTGCAGAGATAGGATAAATAATGCCAGCCTCCAAAAGCTTCAAAACTTCTTTTCTCACCTCCTCCTTCATCATATGATTTAGTCTTCTCTGTGGTTGAGCAACTGGTCTATAATCATCCTCCATAAATATTTTGTGCATGCAATAAGTCGGGCTTATACCTTTGAGATCCGTAATTGACCATCCAATAGCTCCTTTGTTGGCTTTCACCACTTCAACCAACTTTTCTTCTTCTATGAGAGATAGAGAATTACTAATGATGATCGGTTTCTTCCCACCTTCTTATAAGAAAACATACTTTAAATGTGATGGTAACACTTTCAACTCTAATTTCTTTTCCTTGACCTCTTCCTTGGTATCAATCTTCTCAAAATTTGCCTCATGCAATGGAAGTTCTTTTAACACCTTCAGGTCATTCAAGCACTCATCAATTAGTTCTTGTTCATCTTCATTCAAATCTTCACATGCATCAATGAATGTCTTCTCTAAAGTAGAAGAACAACTTACCATCTTCTCTTGCACCATTGATGACAAATTTATGAACACCGAAAAACGGCGCCACAAACTTGTTTAACACTCGGCAAGTGTGACCGAATCGTATCAAGTAATAAAACTAGGTAAGACCAAGTATCGTTTTCCTAAAGGACTCACGGCCTAGTTAGTTATATGATTTGTTGATTATTTAAGACTTGTAAACAATTGATTGTAGGTTTAAATGCAAAAGACAGTAATTAAACATGTATGCATGAATTTGATCAATGGAAAAGAGGAATACAAATACTTTAATGAATTAAATGGATGAGTATGTTGTTGGGGTTATCAATTTCATCTTATCCACTCTCATATACTTTAGGAATTCATCATTCTTTTCATCAATTGCTAATGCCACTCTCTAAATCACCTTGCAAGAAGGCTTATCCTTAATTACGAGTTCATACAATTCCTAGCATTCCTAGTAATTAATTTTGAAGTGCAGGAGCTTAAAGGCAACCAATATGCTATTGGAAGAAATTCCTCGGATCTAGATTTCCCCGTACGTTCCCATATCGACAAAATCAATAATCATAGCAATGAATGAGTTAAACAAAGCAAGCTTTAAGCAAAGAGGAAAAACCCTAACTAAAGATGAAAGAAAGCATGTATCTTAATACAAGATGTTAAAACAAATTCCATATATGAGAGTTTCACAAGACTACATTGATTCCCCAACAACAATACAAAGTTTAGTTCACCATATTCATGGTGAAACTAGATGAACAATAATGAAAGAATGGAAGATAAAACCCTAGAAAGGTGAAGAGGTAGCCTGAGCATCCAAGATCTTCCTTCAAGGGGTGGAAAAGAGAGTGTTTGCTTCGTCCTAGCCAAAGATACAAACCCTAGGAACACCTAAAGCTTATATACTATTCGTAAAATTACAGAAAAGTGGGCCCAAGCCCAAAATAGTGCCGCTCAGCGGTAAACTACCGCTCAGCAGTAAGTGCGTGAGTTGATTCTTCCCCTCAGCGACATTTTCACCCCTCAACGGATCCAACGTGAGTTTCTGAGTGCCGCTCAGCGGTAAACTGCCGCTGAGCGGTAGTTGCGACTTCTCCTTTTGCACTTTTTGATGTCTTTTCTGATTCCATTTCTATCCTTCTTCACTTCTTTCACCAAATTCACCTTAAAACCTGCATAAAACACTGAAATCAAGCATAAACCTGTCCAACTCTCTTATTTCCAAAAATATGAACAAAAGCATGATTCCAAGCTAGTTTCTAAGTGTTAAAGGTTGCTTTTAGTATCAATTTTAAGCATGAAAATAACAGTTTTTAAACTGTTATCAACCATACAAACTTCATCAAGTGTGTCAAACTAGAAATATCCTTTATCATCCTTGGGATGTGACATGGCTTCAAACACATCAAAATTCACTTCTTCATCTTGAACTCTTACTTTAAGCTTTCCATTCTCCACATCAATTAAGACTCTTGCAGTCTTCATAAATGGTCTCCCAAGAATGAGAGGCACAATCACATCCTCCTCCATCTCCATGATAACAAAGTCCACAGGAAATAGAAACTTGTCTACCTTCACAAGCACGTCTTCAGCTACCCCATAAGGATATTTCAGAGATCTATCTACTAGTTGAAGAGTCATTCGAGTAGGCTTGAGTTTCAAACCTTCAATCTTCTTAAACATAGAGAGCGACATTAGATTAATACTGGCTCCCAAATCAATTAATGCCCTTCCAACAGATATATTTCCTATAGTGCAAGGAATGGTGAAACTTCCTAGATCTTTTAACTTGGGAGGTAAAAGCTTTTGTATGATAGCACTACAGTTTCCTTGTACTTCAATGGTTTCCTCTTCAATGTATTTTCTTTTCTTAGTGAGGAGTTCCTTCAAAAATTTAGCATATGAAGGCATTTGTTGCAAAGCTTCAGAGAAGGGTATGTTAATCTCCAATTTCATGAAAATCTCCATGAAATGCTCAAACTGTTTTTCCTTCTCCTTCCTAGAATAATTCTTCGGGTAAGGAAGAGGTTTTTCATACAATTCTTTCTTTTTTTTCTCATTCTCTTCCTCTCTTTTTTTCTTTTCTTCTCTCTCACTTTCTTCTTTTTCTTTCTCTTCGTCTACATCTTTCTCTTTTTCACTCAACCTTTCTTTTTCTTTTCTCTCTATTTTTCTCTCATCTAAAATTCTGCCACTTCTAGTAACAACGGCTTTGCATTCCTCTTTAGGGTTAATTTTCATATTACCCCCAAAATCTTCCATCTTCTAAACTAGATGACCAATCTGCATCCCATTCTTCTTAGTGTTGCTTCAATGTTATTATGATGAGATACAAATATCTACATCAACTGTTGAAGTGTGTCATCTAGCTTTGCAATTCTTTCTGTAAGAGAGGTTTGTTGCTGCCATTGAGGCTATTGTGGTGGTCCATTGAATTGCTCGGCAAGTTGCCCAAACTGACTTTGTCCCATGCTTAGATGAGGTAACCACCCATGGTTGAAAGTACCTTGGTGGAATTGAGTGCCCATATAGTTAACTTCTTGTTCGAATTGCATCCTGCATGCGCTGAACACAAAACCCTAGAAAAAATTGTTAGCACGAAACAAAAGATCAAAAAAATCAAGTCAAAGCTAATCAATAATCACACAAATAGAATAGTTAAACCACGAGTCCCCGGCAACAGCGCCAAAACTTGTTAAGACTCCGACAAGTGTATCGAATCGTATCAAGTAATAAACATGGTAAGACCAAGTATCCTTTCCCTAGAGACTCACGGCCTAAACAGTTATGTGATTTCTTGATTAAATAAGACTTGAAAATAAACTCTTTTAGGTTTAAAATGCAAATACTGAAAAGTAAATATGCATGCAATTTGATCAATTGGACAAAAGTGCAAAGATGAACGAGTTTGGAATGACAAAGTTGTTGGGGTTAGATTTCACCTAGTTTACTCTCATGTATATATAAATTCTACTTCTTCATTAATGTTAATGTCATTATCTAAAATACTTAAAACTCGATTCCTCGGCAAAGAAAGCTTATACTTAACTATTAGTTCATACGATTTTTAGCATTCCTAATAATTAATTCTGAAGAACAGAAGCTTAAGACAACCAGAACTCATACCCCTATTCCTGAGCAATGCTGCTTCTGGGAATAATTCTCTGGATCATGAATTGTAAGATACCTTCCGGTACTCATACAAATCATACATCATGCTAAAGAATGAGTTAAACGAAGCAAGTATTAAGCAAAAAAGAATTACCCTAACAATTAATGAAAGAAGCATATATAATCAAGAATCAATTCAATACATGAGAGTTTACAAAGGTTACATCATCCCCAACAATAAATAGAGTTTAGTTCACCATTGACATGGTGAAACTAGATGAACAATGGAAAAAGAATGAAAGATACAACCCTAAAAATTGAAGATAGGAGCTTTCGCATCCAAATTCGCCTCCGAGGGAGCAAAAAGTCTGTTTCTGAGCCTATTTCGTCCAAAGATGTGAACCCTAGGACGTTCAAGTCCTTAAATAGAACATAAAAATAACAAAAAACAGGTCCAAGCCCACAAGATTGACGCTCAGCGCTGTTGTGATCCTCCTTTCTTGATGCTTTTCCATCCCTTCCTGAGTTCTAACTCCTTACTATTTCAACTCTTCTTCCAAATCATCTCAATTTCTGTTGAAAACACTGAAATGTAGCACAAAACCATTAAATTCACCTTCAACTCTCTTTATTCATCAAAACTATGATTCCAAGCTAGTTTCTAAGTCAAAAAGGGTGTTTTTAGTATCAAAATTAAGTATCAAATAACGGTAAATTTAATCGTTATCAGCATGACTGCGAGACTCCTACGCTGAGGGCCTAGAGGAGGGCGCCCAAGCGTCCTGCGATCTTTAGCAGCCTTCTCTTCTGTCTCTCTTTCTATCCTTTCTAAGGTCCAACTTCTTAACATTTAACTCCTCTTCCAGTTCATCCTAGTTTCCTACAAAATCAAGGGACTTTAGTGATAAAATCTTCAAGTATAACCTCAACTCTCTTATTCACCAAAATAAGCTAAAAACAAGAGAACAAGCAAGCTTTTAAGTCAAAAAGGGTTAATTTATTGTCCAAATTTAATCTCAAATAACGATGAAATCAACCGTTATCAACAGGCATTGAGGCTGGTTCAACAAATGAAGAAAAACCCAACCCATAAATTGGAGATATAGTTCTTGTGTTTGAACATGGAAAATAAAGTTCGTTAAACTTGGCATGTCTAGGTTGAGGGATCCAAACATTGAAATCTTTTATGGTTTCTGCTATATCCAAGAAAAATACAAGGTGTACTGCGAGGAGACAATTTGTTAGTGGTATAGCCACGAAGACAAGGATAAATCCGACAACCAAAAGGATGAAAGTGTGCATAATTGGGAGGAATATTATATAAGGTCTCAAATGGAGAAACACCATTTAGAAGAGTGGTGGGTAACCGATTGATGACATAGACAGCATAACAAAAAGCATGTAACCAATAGTGAACAAGGAGATGTGAATGAAAAAACATTGCAAGTCCCATTTCAGTGATGTGATGATGTTTATGTTCAGCTCTACCATTTTGGGCAGATGTATGAGAGCAGGACTTAAGATGAAGAAAAGTTCATAAAAAGAGAATATCAGAATTTGTACTTCTAGAAAGATGGAACAACAACAACAACGTGCTCCAGAATGTACTAAAATTTAAAAAATAAAGGTGCAATCAATAAACATTTTAGTTTTATGGTATTGTTTACTTAAATTTTGGCACCACAAACCTGTTTTTGTCAAACGTGTAATTAATATTGGAAAAGAGGAGTGTGAGAAAACCTAGGAAATTTTGATGAAAGTGAAGGGGACAAATTTAACTGACCTTTTGAAGATATCAAACAAAAAAAATGACAACAGAAATATATAAAATGATACATACCTGTATTTGACACTTTGATAACAATGGAACAAACAGAAAAGGGAATAAATTTACAATCCAAATATTAAGAGATCAGAAGGAAATTACTTCCTGCACCCCATCAATTTCTATCTACACCTCAAATATTTTGGAATTTTATTTTACCCTTGGTTGTTTTATGCTGGTTCCTATGTGTTTGGTGGAGGTGCTCGTAAGATGGTAGTGATTTGAAAAATGGAGAGAAGCCGTGAGAAGTATATTGAAGTATGAAAGGTATTTTTGGTGGTGTGAGACCCTGGAAAATAACGTACGCTGGAGTACGCGTGGCAGCTGGAGAACGAGACACCTCAACAACGTGCGTGGCAGCCGCAGGAAGAAGCATTTCAACAGCGGATTCCAGGTGTCACGCTGCATGGAGTCTGGAGTGGAGAGCGCAGTGCAGTTCGCGTGTCACTCGGAGAACGTGACATTTCATTATTGAACGCCAGGTGTCATGCCGATGGGAGTCAGGAATCGGTAGTGGAAAGCACGTGTCCGCCGAAGAGAGGACGTTCGTTCGGCGCTGGAAGCAAAACTGAAATTTCTCAGAAAAATGCTTCACTCTCTGCATGCAACCCCTTTTTCCGATTTCTGAAGAGAACCTTTCTCTCCTCCTTCTCTCTGCATTTTCTTAACCTTTCCTCTGAGAAAACACCCGTTTCATCTACTCTAATCATCGTTCAGGCAGTGGAAGCATTCCCGGAGTCTCAAGCTCCATCTTGAACCGATTGGGTTTCCAGTCTGAGCTGGTAAGTCTTCTCTCCTTAGTCGTTAGTTCTTTTGTTGCATGCAAGCCACGTTTTGGTTTCATTCGAGGGTGTAGTCTAAGTTATCTTGGTTTCTTATTGTTTGGTTTAGTTTGGAGGAGTGAGTGAGCATTGAAAGTAGAAGAAATCTTAGTACCGAGAAGTGAGAATTATCCTGAAGGACGTACGTTCACACTAGAGGTAAGGGAAGCTTATTAGATTTAATTCATATGATTTTCTATACTGCATGTGCGTTTATGTGATGTTTGAAGTATGATTTATGATATTGGACTTTTGGTATATGAATATGATTCTGAAATAATGTATGAAAGTGATGCAATGTTCTATGGTTTGATTAAATTGAAAATGAGCTGTATGATGAGATGATGTATGAAAAAGTATGGATTTTGTACTATGATATGAGCAATTTAATGTATAAAAGTTTATAATGAAAAATGTATTTACTGTAAGATGAATCTGAATATGAAATTCTATGATAAAGAACGATCGTTATCGAAATGGTCTTTGACCGTTCGTTATTCTCAGTGTCATCTTTGAAATAGCTGAACCCTTTCATTTGGAAAGAATTCTAATCGAGTACGAACGCCCTCTTATATTAACCTTGCGTTTGAGCGTTCGGCCAAACGTAAATATCCTGAGTATTGTGTGAGAAATTGAGAAGGCTGAGACTATATTCAAACACTTAGTTATATTGTTCAAAATCTAATTTCAACATTTTAATTTATGAAAAATCCTATTTCAAATATCTTGAATCAGCGATGGGTCTCGACCCAAAGCGTACGTCCTAAGTGGCGCTCGGTCTTAGACCGAACGCTCGTCCTAAAAGTGAAAATGATAAGTAGCGCTCGGTCCTATACCGAACGCTCGTTCTTTCCGTAATTACCAACAAGCAGAAATAACGTTCGTCCTGAATTCCCATAAGCGTTCGTCCATAAATTTAAATAGCGTTCGTCCAATAGATCTAGTAACGTTCGTCCAAGACTTCAGTGACGTTCGTTCAAAACTTCATTAAATGCCTATTTTCACGCTCGGTCATTGACTGGCGGTTGGTCTCCTAAATTACCTCGTGTCCGGTTTATTTATCTAAACCAGTTTGTGACGTATCTATCCATTGGATTCGTTCCAGAGTTATTGAACTTAAATTATTCTAAGTATTTTCCAGATCGTACTAGATTCAGTTCATCTAACTGAGTCAAGTTAATATGAAGTCCGTCTAATAACCTGTATTGGTTTTATTTCACTCGTGAACGAACCTTCTTGGTATTGTATTAACGTTCGTCCTCTATTACAAAGAGGGCTGGACGTTCGTCCTTTTATGAAAGTGGAACTAAGAATGAAAATGTGAATAAGAGGAAAGATTAAGATGTGCGAATGGTGTAAGAGATGAAATTATGATTATTGATTTTGAACGAGCGTTCCAGGGAGGAACGATTCATGGTTGAATATGGAATTTGGTAAAGTATGACTGTGGGCATGCTAATGCTGGCTTGGTCCATCCTGATATTCCGTGATACTCATCTTCACGTAGAGGAGAGTAGTTCATGCGTGGGAATGGCAGGAGGTCCTTAGTCCATAAGTTAACATGGGCGACGTAAGAACGGACTAACCTCGGGTGGCAGCTGATGTGTTTATGACAGTTACTACATCACCCGGGTGCAAGGACGCCTGTAGCTACACAGATTCATACAGTCCGGACGGTCCGTCTAGTAATAGTTTTTGGATGATTATATATATGTTGAAATGTTCTTATGTCTTAGGTATGTTTGATTTAAATGATGATGTATGAATTAAGTTCAATAAGCTTACCCTTCGTTTTCCATTGTGTTGTCTGTATCTGTACGTCCGTCTTGTCCTTGCAATGATCATCCGTGTGGATGTGAGCAGAGGGAGATGCATCTCTGGAAGAAGCGCTTGAAGAAGGTTTCATTGCTGAAGGGAATCTTGTAGAAGTTGAAGTGAAGGCCGAACAGTAGGACGTTTGGTGAGCTGTTAGTATAGTTAGGTTAGCGGCCGATTTAGAACGAGCGCCCTTTTGCTATAATTGTATAGTTGGACGTTCGGTATTTATTTTTGTACACCGTTCGTCATTTTTGATTTTGAACGCTCGTAAGTTTACTTGTTTAGGTAGGGTCGTTCGGTCATTTGCGGGGTTTATCTCTTTTATTGTAAGACTGTTTTGTCATATTAATACATGTGAATATTCTATTATATAGTTGATGACTGTATAATTTTGGGATGTTACATGTGGTGCTTAATGAGTGAAGGTAAAAATTCTCGAAATTAAAATCTGGAAATAGTTTTCGAAACTTGTTAGGTGGGAAATAGTTTTCCGAATTCCTATTTTTGAAAGAGTAAAAAGTATCATTCTAAAGCAGAAATTTCACATAATTAATAGGTTGTACGTTCAAATTTGAGAGAAGCAATTGACCAATCTCAATCTCTACTCACTCGTAAAGAAAAGAACAAAAAGTTAAAAAAATCAAATATATGGACCTTTTCTTCTAGTACTCTCATACTCACCGTCTGCACCCTTACAATTTTTAAAATAAGTATCTGTTTCATAAATCTTCCCGGAACAAGTTTTTTAAAATCTTTGGAACAAAATTTTCGTAATACAATTTCTCAAATAATATTTCTAGAATTTTTTTTTAAATATATTTGATGTAATCCAGAATGAGCTTCCTAAAACAAGATTTCTAAAATATGATTTTCAAAATATATGGAGATACAAGAAGCTTTCTAAAACAAACTTTTCAAAATACACTAGTCTTAGATCCGTGCGAATCACTAGTGCAGAAAAGGCTTTTTACGTCCGATATTTTGGCCTTTTGACGTCCGGCGTACGCCAGACGTCTATGCGGTAGACGTCCCTCAGACGTCCGTCCTGCCACGACGGACGTTTATACGAACGTCCGCTCTTCCTGAGGACGGACGTCTATGTGAACGTCCGCTCTGCCTGAGGATGGACGTTTATATAAACGTCCGCTGCATCAGGACGGACGTTTATAGAAACGTCCGTGGCCTGAGGACGGACGTTTATATAAACGTCCGCTGCATCAGGACGGACGTCCACATAAACGTCCGCTGCTGTCTGAAGACGGACGTCATCCTCGCTGAGTTATTTTGGTGTAGCGCTGGGGGTGGGACGTCCGTATGTGCACAGACGGACGTCTATAGACGTCCGACTGTACACTAACAGACGTCTAGTGGGCGTTTTTTTTTTTAAAATTTGTTTGTTTTCTCAATAGAACCACACCTGAAAAACAGAAAAATGTCCCAGAACAATTCTCCAATAACATAAATATGCGTTTTATATAAACAAAATTCTACTTAATGTTCAATCCACTACCAAACTATTAACATAAAAATAAAACTAAAACCAAACAATGTTCAATCAAGAAGAAATATAACTATTCCTAACTCCATCTTTGTAAAAGATAAGCGGTCCACTCCTGCCTTATCTGGTTAATTGTGTCCTCTGCAATAGGCGATGTAGTCTTGAAGCGCTGCAAAATTCAACAAAGATTCATTATTGTTTCATATATAGTTGAAGATGATTTTAATTTGTAATGTATTGAAGGTATACATCATTACCTCATTCCAGTCATCTGTAATGACAGCTCGAATGATGGTCTTAATCCAACACATCACATAGAAGCCACATTCCCATGAATCTACCTGCTGGTTACACTAAAATAACAAACTAAATAGTTAAAAATTTAGATCATTCAATAACATAAATGAATTAGAAACTATAAATGACTTACAACCTTTGGATACAAAATTTGAACCAATTGACCACGAGATTTACCAATAACTCTGTACAGATTGAAAACACAAAGTATAATTAATATGACTATTTTATCATAAAAGTTGAAGGTTAACATCAAATTGAAGTCATTTTTTGGAGAAACACTTACCCTTGAAGCATGGTTCTCAAGTCATTTTTCATCTTCCTGTGCAACGAACAAAACCATATAATTTTACATTGTTTGGGAATGATAACCATCAGCTGCCAGTGAGACCTATCACGAAGGACAAATAGTTATTCAACTAATTAAGGAAACTATAATAATAAACTGACCACATATAAAAACACGTACCCGTCAATGTATGGCACAAGGTATATGTCTCTTTTGGACTCATCCATCCATGTTTGCAAATAATGTTGTCTGTTTTGAAGTGTGTTACCAGACGGTTGAATGGTCTGAGGTTCAACAAATCCGTACATGGAAGACCGACCTTGGTCTACAACGATTGTGTCCATGTACCTAAAACAACAAAGTTAAGTCGTTAGAAACTATATAAGAATGTAAATAAAAGTAATATCAAAGACCAAATTGACTAACTTACATGCACCACAATTGAATGATGGAAATATTCAACATCCTGTCTCCCTCAATCACCTCCAATGCATCAGAAAATGTGATATAAACTGGCACATGTGGGGGAAGACCAAATACCCTCAAATCCCAGTATAGTTGTAATGATGCTTTCTTCAATCTGGGTAATTTTGTCACTAACTTTGATATAGGATCATCCTCTGCTTCAGCCATGTCATCATCTTCATGTATGACTGTATCATGAATTGGCTGCTTCTGAGGACGTGTGAACTGAAGATAAGAATTTACGTCAAAGCTTTATAAACAATTATGTGAAGACAATTAACATAGAAATACTAAGGAAAAAGACATTATACCTGTGGAGTCGCGATGTGGGACATGATCAATGCTCTAGGCCAGGCAATAAATGTTCCTATGGCCTCCCCCACAAAGTTAATTTCTGGAGTGGGTACAGGCACCTGAGCCTGGGGATCCCGAACCTCGTCAATGGTCACACGCACGTGCTGGGGTAATATGGCAACACCATGAATGGTCTCCCCTCCCTCAAGCACTCGTCCGACAGCCACAATGCGTGGGGGATCCCCATCAACCAACAGCTCATATTGACCGCTATACTCATTGGGTTCTACAGCAGAGCATGATCCTCTAGTGCTGACACGAGGTGCTGTGGGAGTTTCATCGGCCCCCATGTGGCCTTGCGTCATGGAATGCAGCTTTTCTTCAAGCGCTCTTTGTATTTGTTTTTGTTCTTGTAGTTGCTCCATGAATCGTTGCTCCATTGATCTCATGCTTTGGTTGAGTCTTTCCTCCCACTGAAGATCCATCTGCCTCAGTGTCTCCTGACTCATTGATTGGGGGGTTTTCTGTGTAGGGCCAAAATAGTCACGAAGACCAATCGCCCCTGGAACTCCACGTACACGTCCTGGGTGCTCGGGCCTTCCAATGGCCGTTGTCAGAATGTCGTCCCTACCTTGGCCAACAAATGTCCCCTGAGTCTGCTGCTCAACCAACTCATCCTGCACATAAAAAAACCAAGTTACTTAGAAGACATGCTGTGATAGATACACAATCAAATAACTGCTTATAATTTGAACTTACAATTCTCTGTGAGATCAAGGCAGCTGAGGAAGATGTCATGTTCCCATCAGATTTAGTCCGAGCAGCCTTCCACAGCTCGTACCTAGCAGGTGCAGGTGCTAGGTCAGGCGACTCAAGTCCCAAGGCATCGGCTTTAGACTTTCTCAGTTTCTTCTCCAGTTTTGCATATCCACCTCGTGATAACAAGTGGGGTGTGTCGTTTAGCCTTTGTCTTTCTTGGGCGGCTAACCTTTTATGCTGTGAAACCATGTATATAAGTAAGTCTAAAATCATAAAAACTCAATGAAAGATGATCTTAAGAAACGTACCTTCCATTCTTCAGTCTCTCTAGATGCACGAAACTGCATCCAATCCTCCTCTGTGAAGGTATAATGCTGAGATGGATTTTCATGTTGTCTATCTCCAAAGACATATAGTCGTGTCAGCCTTGTCTTGAAATCCTTAAATCTTATCGCTATATGCGATAACACTTTCTTTCTGATTTGCAATGTGTTTGGAATATCAAAATGTTGCTGTTTAAAACAAAAAACTTGTTACCAAGAGAAAAGTTAACAGATAAGTATATCACAAATTGCATGAAGTCTAAACATACCAGAACATCTTGCCATAAGAGGTTCTTGTCGACCTCTGGGACGTCATCCCAACATGCATGAAGGATAGAGACATGACTTTTTGCTAACTTGCCCAGATAACTCCTAAACCTATCAGCATTTGGCCCTGATGGATGACCTGATCTGGGGTCAATGTCAACATGCCTCCTCTGACCATCCACGCGTCCGGATGTCACATCTGCCACTCGGGTGACGCCTCGTCCACGTCTGCTCTTTCCCGATCCTGAGTCTGAGGCCGACATACCTGAACCAATTAGACAACGTTAGTAATAATTCAATTATGATGAACATACATATAAAGTCAATAAAAGTGAAAATATTAACCTATTAATTAATTGTTTTTTCCCAAATGCCTTCGTTGTGATCACTACGAATTGCTTGCATTACATCGGCAACGTCATCAACTGGGTCTTCAGTGGGTCTACATGCAACAGATGTTGTCTCAAGTATATCAAGAGAATCGTCATCATCATGTCCATGCATGTTTCTACCTTCTAAAACCACTGACCATTTGTTATTCGATGGATCACTTATGTAGAATATTTGTCTTGCTTGACTAGCCATGATAAATGGTTCATCAGTGTAATTCATCTTGTTCAAGTCTACCAATGTGAAACCAAGGTCATCCATCATGACACCAGAATTTATATCAACCCATTTACACTTGAAAACTGGTACTCTAAAAGTAACGTAATCAACTTCCCATATTTCTTGTATTATTCCAAAATAACTGATGGATGCTGTGATTGGATTTTTGTCTTTAGAACTAGCAAAGTGCACAGACTCAGCTTGTAGTGTGACGCCACTATTTTGAACTCTGCTTTTGTCATCTTCTACCTTTGTCTGAAAAGAAATATTGTTTATATAGTACCCACCATATGTAATGACCTCTGTGTTCGGTCCACGAGATAACCTCAATAAAGTTTCAGAAACATGTGGAGTCCCATACACCTTTTTCTTAAACCATCCCAAGAAGGTTTTCACATGTTCATTAAGATGCCATTTTTCACTCATTTTTGGGTTTGCTGCCTTTACTTCATTAACGTGGTCAGAAATGTAAGGAATCACATCAACAGTGTTGTTTAAGACGTACAAATGAGCTTGGTCAATTTCTTTTCTGCTAACACTTTGAATTGTCACACCTCGAACACCCTTTCCTTCACATTTTCCTTCGTTTTTGCTCTTGGGAAGACCGACGGGTTCACAAGATGGCATATAACTTGAACAAAATTCAATGGCTTCTTCTGCAACGTATCGCTCTATGATTGAAGCTTCTGGTCTATACTGATTCTTGACATATCCCTTTAAGATCTTCATGTATCTTTCAACTGGGTACATCCACCTTAAGAAGACCGGCCCACATATTCGAATTTCTCTGACTAGATGAACAATCAAATGTACCATGATGTCAAAAAAGGAAGGTGGAAAATACATCTCCAATTGACATAGTAGTCTTATTCCCTCATTTTCCAATTCATCTAAACCTCGAGGGTCAACAACTTTCTTGCAAATGGCATTAAAGAAAAAACTCAGACGTGTCAGAATACCCCTAACAGAAGGAGGTAATATGCCTCGAATAAGAACCGGTAACAATTGTTGCATCAATACATGACAATCGTGAGACTTTAAACCAACTAGCTTTAAGTCTTGCATAGACACAAGGTTACTAATATTTGAAGAATAACCTTGCGGAACCTTCACACTTCTTAAACAGTTACAAAAACTTTGTTTTTCTTTTTTGGAAAGTGTGTGACAGGCTGGGGGCAGATAGGTGCGTCTTCCTATTATCTGTGGATGTAACTCAGATCGGATTCCCATGTCAGCCAAATCTTGTCTTGCCTTTATTCCGTCTTTGCTCTTCCCTTTGACGTTTAATAAAGTTCCGATGACACTGTCACAAACATTTTTTTCAACGTGCATCACATCAATACAATGTCTAACATCAAGTTCACACCAATATGGAAGCTTAAAAAATATCGATCGTTTCTTCCAAATGGTCTTTGCAGAGGTACTTTTATGATGTTTTCCAAACACAATGTCAATGTTTTTGACTTCGTTGTACACCTCTTGACCATTCCGGGGTCTGCACACAACCTCATCCTCAGCACTTCCATTAAATGCTTTTTTCAATCTACGATAAGGATGATTACGAGGAAGAAATTTTCGATGTCTTGTATATACTGTCTTCTGACCATGCTTCAACTGAAGGTAACTAGTGTTTTCTTCACATATGGGACATGCAAAATGACCTTTAACACTATAACCGCTCAAGTTTCCATATGCTGGGAAATCATTTATAGTGCAAAACAACATTGCACGCAAACGGAACTGTTCCTGAACATGTGAATCAAACACGTCGATGCCTTCTTCCCACAACAATTTCAAATCATCAATTAAAGGTGCTAAGTAAACATCAATGTCATTTCCAGGTTGTCTAGGACCCGATATCATCATGGTCAACATCACATATTTTCTCTTCATGCACAACGAAGGAGAAAGATTGTAAATCATCAACATAACTGGCCACGAACTGTGTTTGCTACTTAAGTTTCCATAAGGATTCATACCATCAGTTGCAAGTGCAAGCCTTAAGTTTCTTGGATCTGCACCAAATTCAGGGAATTTGTCATCAATCTTTTTCCATTGTGGAGAATCAGCAGGGTGTCGAAGAAGATTATCACACTTTCTTTCGTCAGAGTGCCATTTAAGGTTCTTTGCATCTTCTTTAACAGAGAACATACGTTTGAACCTAGGTATTATAGGCAAATACCACATCACCTTAGCAGGTGCACCATCATTACCTTCATTACCAGTGACTCTGTCAGATTTCTTTTTAAAACGGGATAAACCACATGTTGAACAATAGTTTAACGAAGCAAACTCCTTTGTGTACAAAACACAATCATTAGGACAAGCATGTATCTTTTGATATTCAAGACCCATTGGACATAAAATTTTTTTGGCCTCGTAATTACGAATAGGTAGAGTATTATTTTCTGGAAGCATCTCCTTCAACAACTCCAACAACTCGGTGAAACTTTTATCGGTCCATCCATTCCTTGCTTTTAAACTAAACAACTTTAAAGTTGAAGACAAGCGTGTAAAGTTTGAGCATCCTGGGAACAACGGTTGCTCTGAATCATTAATAAGAGTATCATACAAATTAGCCCTTCCAAAATTATCTTCACCGACATCACGTATCATGTCCTCTAAATGGTCACTCATCCATTCTTCCACATAATTTGTTCCTCGTGACGTGGTAGGCTGCTCAAGTACTTCTCCATGCCAAGTCCAAACGGTATAAGTCCTCATTATGCCGTACATGAATAGATGGTCACGCACATTGCCTAAGTCTTGGCGTATTTGATTAAGACAACGCACACAAGGACAAAAATATGTCCCGTTGACAGACTTAGCATTTTGTTCAACGTATTGCAAGAACTGCGAAACACCCTTGTCATATTCTTCACTCATGCGACGTTCGTTCATCCATCTTCGATCCATACTATGTTCGTAAAATCATCAGTTCAAGTGTTTTAACTCTCACAAGGTTAGGCCCTACCCATTCAAAAAAATTAATTTTCATAATTTGCTCAGCCACGTGCATTGAAGTCTACGTCATAAAATTGATACAATTTCGGCAGCATTTCGCATTGGTCTCCAAAATACACGAAATGAGAGTAGTCAACGATGACCACAATCAAATATGCATCCGGAGAACAACACAAGTACTGAACCGAAATTTCATCAATCTTATCCTTAAACTCCAGTTGTCATGGTATTGCAAATTATGAAAATTAATTTTCTCAAACTGTCCAATCGGACAATTCAAAATTTAACACAAACGATTAAAAGATTAATCGTTTGTCTTAAATTTCAAACGGGAACTAAGTGTCACTCAATGTATGGCAATAACTAATACACAATAACACATACATGCATACACAAAATTTAACAGTCAAAAACATCCATACACTAATACACATTTCGCATTAATCGTTTAACACAATAACATAACTAATACACATTATAGTAAAAAACGTCCATACACAAAATCCACATACATGCATACACAAAATTTTCAACCAACAAGCTAACCTGAAAAGTAGATTCCAAATGAGAAGGAGGGAAGTGGAGGAGTAAACGGCCTAACACGCAGTCCAAAAAGAGTCAAGGAAGTCGCCCAAGAACACGCAAGAATCTGCAAAAAAACGAACCCAAAACAATTTTTAATCGGTTCAAATCAAAGACATTTCATCACAGAGCAATGTAATCGGATTAAATGTAATTTTAAACGGTCCAAAAGTGAGAAAACCAACCTCGAATATCAATGGCGCAGCAGCAGAGTCGCGAACGGCGGGGAAGAAGACGAACAGTGAATGGTCTCGGTTCGCGCTTCCCATTTTAATGATCATAGACGTCCGTCCCACGTGGGCCGGACGTCTATAATATTATAGACGTCCGGCCCACCACTAATATGACGTTGTAATGAATTTAAAATTGAATTTCGCGGGGCTTTACACGTCCGTTCAGATGGCGCTGACGTCTATAATTTTATCAACGTCCGTCTCAAGACGGACGTCTATAATTCTGATGAAAACCTAAACGATTCAACTACCCATGTCAGTCCTCTGAACGTCCGTTCTGAGGGGCGCGGACGTCTAAAATATTATAGACGTCCGCGCCCCTCAGAACGGACGTTCAGAGGACTCACAGAGTGGCTGGGGTAATAATTACTTAAAGTCCACTAAACGTCCGTTCTGGGGGGCGCGGACGTCTATAATATTATAGCCGTCCGCGCCCCTCAAAACG